>NC_037540.1:11438439-11474246 GCF_001531365.2 Cynara cardunculus var. scolymus | reverse complement strand
TCGCGTTCTCGTAAATCACAGGGTTCTCGTTTGAACCCTTCCCTATACATATATATATATATATATATATATATATAGAGAGAGAGAGAGAGAGAGATGTTGGTTATTATACAACTCTTGACATTTGTACAACCAATACAACCCAATTTCAACCGTACATTTCATTTGATTAATGTGTGATTTCATAGAAGTTTTTATTGTTTCCTAATATAAGGTATCGATCATATTAATGAATCATATTCATCTTCCATAAATATTAAAATCTAATAAATGAACTCTCATCATTTCCATAAATATCTCAATATATTGGGTTGCATTGGTTGTACAGATGCGATGGGTTGTATTTGAAACAAACTTTATATATATATATATATATATACATATATACATATATATATATATACATATATATATACATATACATATATATACATATACATATACATATATATATATATATATGAGGTTTACTTTGTAAACCACGTTATTTGTACAAACCGAAAAAACCTCATTCAATCAATCATAATTTTTCATTTTGTTTATTTTTTGTAATTATTAGAGGTTGATTAATCATTTTTATTGTGCAGGGTGTTAATCATGAATATTATCATTTTCATTATTTTAATTTTAGAGGATACATGAAACAGTTTCATTAAGTATTGTATGAAACAATTTCATAATCATAATATGAAACAACTTCATCAAAAAAAGTATTATATGAACCAATTTCATAACCATATATGAAATAACTTCATCAAAAAAGTATTATATAAAACAATTTCACAAGATTAAACAATTTTATGAAAAAATTTCATAAGATTAAACAATGAAATCGACGGATAAAGATGGTTTGCACGGTTTATACAAATTAGGTGGTTTCCAAAAGATAATTAGATAAATAAAAATAATTATATATTATTTATAATATATACATATATATTTCGGGTTTTCAGACGGATCGAGTAACAAAAATTAAACCCAATCTAAACTCAAATTTTCCCCGAAAGTCAACTTTCAAATTTTCGGATTTCCGAGCTTTCAAATTTCACATAAATATCTTATATTTTCGGTTTGGTTTCGGATTCGTATTTCGGGCACTTGATCACTTTAATCTGAGGCCATCCATGAATAGTTATTGCATTGATTATTAATTAATGTTAATAACAACCATTATTTAAGAAAACTATCAATGTATTTTTTTAAATTAAATTTTCAGTAAATCAACAATCGTGTAAATTTAAATAAAATAATCTTATTTTAGCACTTCATAGTTCATAAAATATGCATTTTCCATATTTCTTATTCTTAATATTGCTCTATTTGTTGAATTAAAACCTATTAGACTTTCAGGATATGGAATTTAGACGTACATTAATTAATTAATTAAGGTTAATTATAATTTAAATAAACACAAAACCAATTCAATATCCTATAATAATATATTTATAGGACGTATAAATGTGAAAGTGTACGTTTTAATAGAATATTTTCTAGGACTTCAATGTTTTAGACCAAACAATAAAACGTCTTATATAACAAGTTTATGACATTAATTTGTGGACGTTTTAACAAGTTTTTTGCGACACTTTTGAAATAAAATGTCATATTAGCTATTTTATAAAACACTATTTGAAAAGTGGTCCTATAAATGCGTTGTCTTATAGAAATAATGGTTTATAAAACCTTCTCAAAAGTGTTCTATAAAATAGTTAATACGACATTTTAGTTTAAATATGTTCTAATAAAAACTTGTAAAAACACCAAAAAGAGTGTCATATAAAACTTATTGTAACACTTTTAGATAAAATATTTTACTGTTTAATCATTTAAATTGAAGTCCTAGAACACTTAGTAATTTTAGGTGTCTTATAAATTCGTTCTTGTTGTAATTATAATTGACCCATTTTTTCGGTTTAAACACTGATTTGAAAGAAATATCCAATTGATATCTAAAAAAAATCAAGGTCTTAATAATTCAGAATGTGAAAGTTTAATGGTTTTTTCATTCAAAAAAATAGTTCAAGGACTTAATCATTTAAAAATGAGAAAGTTAAATGATTTTTTCATTCAAAAAATAATAATTTAAAGACTAAATCATTCAAAATCAGAAAATTATTGGGTCTTCTTTGATTTTTCCCTTTTTTACCCTTAACTTTTGTTTAGTATGCTATTTTTGAACCATTGACAAATAGTTTTACTTTTTGGTCCTTCAATTGACTTATGTAATCAACTCTCTTATTTGTTTAATAAAAGTTATGGGTCTAAATTATTCGAAGGATAATAATGATGTGTTTTTCATCATCATCATAAATCAACATACATTACAATAAACAATAATACATTAAATTGTTGTCGTCTTTGTTCGGTTGAGATTTTTGTTTTGGGTTCTCTTACTATTATTTTCCAAAGGTTGTTAGGTTTTGTTTTAATGGACGTTATTGCTTTTGCTTTTTTGGCTTAGCTTCCGGGTTGTTTTTTTTTTTACTTCTCGTAGTTAGATTCGTCATTTGAATGTCCTTTATTTTTCGTTGTTTATTTTATAATAACACCTTCTTCACAAATCAAACCACACTGATGGCAGGCAAGGAACATTAGAGGCTACACTGAAGGAGGGATTTATCAGACTTTTTTGATTTAATTTGATTTAATTTAATAAATAATTTATTACTTTGTAAATTTACCTCTAGAGTTATGAACACATGAATACAAATATTAGTTAGTTTTTAAAATTATCATTTCATAAGTGTTTTTGTTGAATTTAGATATATATATATATATATATATATGTTATTTAAATTTAATTAGAAAACAAATAAATTTGTGTGAATTATTTTATTTTGTAAAGAAAAAGAGACCGACACCAATTGGGTGGGTCAAAACCTAAAAGAACTTGACCCCTCAAAAAGTATTAAGGCTGTTTCCCTTTTCATTTAACTTATGTGTAAATTATATAATATAATATAATATAATATAAAATAAAATTATAAATTAAATTATTTTAAAGATAAGATGGACAACTTACCGAAAAGATTACTATTTTTTAATATGTGATATGGATGTATATGTACTTCATACCAACGCTTTTGCTTTTTTCATTTTTTCATATTAATAAAATGAGTAAACTATCAATTTAATTCATGTGATTTGTAAAATGTAAAATTTTTGGTGGGTCCAAGTTTCGAAATTATGAGATGGTCGTTGTGGTTTGTAAAAATATTTGAATGTTTCTCTAAAGGTTGTTAATTAATTCCGTTAAATGGGAGACGTTCTTGTCTTTTGCCCAATGAAAAGCCATATGACTAAAATCATAAAATCGATTTTGATTGAATAAAAGATAAAAAGAAATAATAGTTTGATTGAGTAGAAGACAAAAAGAATTAATTGTTATGAAAAATGTTATTTTATCGAACCAAAATTATAATTAACTCTAATAAAATGTTCTTGTAATACCATATTATTGTGCTAAAATAACATTAGAAATATATTGGAAAATGGGGAAAATGTTTATGCAACTCTATGTAAGTAATGGAGGCCACTTCAAATACAAATTATATAAATGTTGCATAATTTATTAATCAATTTTAACCGTTCGTGAAGATTATTAAATCAATGTCAACAATGTAGATTAAATTGGTTCTGAAATTTCCTCTCAAGTCTCAACCTTATCTGCAACGAGTTTGATAACCGTCTAAAAATTTCAAAAAGCAAAAACTCAAGGGTCGAGATTGGTTTGTAAGATGTGCAACATTTACATGGTTTGTATTTGATTTGTCCTCTCTCTTCTCTCTCTCTCTCCCCCCCTCTCTCTATATATATATATATATAATGTATATATATATATATCATACATTTACATAATATGTACAACTGTTTATTAGTAACATCTCCTAAATACTTATTGAATTAAAAGATTATAATCATCATTGAATATGTAGTTTGAAGGCTGTCGAAATGTATTTTTTAAGATAGACATATATACGTACATATATATATATAGATATATATATATATATAATATATATATATATATAATATATATATATATATATGTATATATATATGTATATATATGTATATATATATATGTATATATATATATGTATATGTATGTATATATATTTATAGATATGGGATCGTTTGAGAATAAAAGGTATGACGAAAATGTGAGAACAAGACCTTCATCTATTACCTCGATTGACCTTTTCTATTATCATGGCTGAAAACGCTAACAAATTCATACATGTGAAATTGATTGAAGGTATGTAAAAGTTCTCAAGAGAGTGAAAGTAAAAATAAAGTTGAAGGTTGATGAAGGTATTTGATCAAAAGTCCATTTCGTCAGGAATCGATTGAAGATAATTAAAGGTGTTAGGGACTATAATTTCAGATAACATATAGGAGTACGGGTTGCCATAGTTGTCTGGATGGATTGGAACGAAGGGATGAAGGAGGGTCGGCCAGCCCAACAAGTAGCACGGAATAACTAGCTTCCAGTCCAACTAGCTAGCTCCAGCCCAAGCCTCCAAAGAAATGATGTAAGCTGAAGGAAAGGAGAAGGCATGAATGTTAGGTAAGAATTATATCATAAAACACTTTCTGAATACGATAATTCGACCCTATTAGCCTTGGGTTCACGAATTTCTTATTGGGATAATTTTTGAGGTTATTCTCACTTTCGAAGGCTGTGAAATCGAGATATATTTACCCAGATTCTCGTTTTACACATTTAAATGAGAGATCGACGGTTACTGGTGGTTTAACAATTGTAACCGCTAATTGATAAGATCGAATGGTAGTTACAATTTAATCTAAGTTTTGGAATATGCAGGTTAGTATCGTCACTGAACACATGTTCAATGATAGACAGGTTCAACGTTAACTCATTCAGTGATAAGCTAAAACTCATGTTCAGTGATGGCTGAAGACCTTCAACGACGGTTGAAGACCTTCAACGACAGCTGAAGACCTGAAGATAGAATCAGCAACAACTGAAGGCCAATCAGCAACAACCAAATATACACATTCAACGATGGTTGACTAAGTGAAAATTGAATACACACAGCCCAACCCCTTGGAACCCTGCTAGGGGCATTGCCCCTAGGACCTACAAGGGGGTTCAGTTCCTTGACCTCGCTTTATGGCGATATAAAGTGATAGAGGCAACATTTGTAACTGTGCACTCTCCACCTTCTAACTTATGTATGTTTTTCTCATCGCATTAATCTAAATCACAAGTACACCAAAATGCTTGACGACACAAATCACCAATAAAAAGGTCCGTGATTTTTAGCCATTAATTCTAAAAATCAACTCATCTAACGGTTTAGAAGTATCCTCACCATATATTCTAACCATAACTCTTATTCTTAATGAAACTCAACCCTATATATACTTGGGTTCACGTAAGAAACCTTATTTTTCATGAGAAAGTGTGTAAGTATTTTTGGTCATTAGATAAGTTTTGATCAAATCATTCATGGTTCAATAAATTGAGGAAGTTACTTCGTTATTTAAACGATTTTAAGGGTAAATTGGTTTCATGTGGTTCATGGATATTTTCTGTTAAATATACTAGTATTGTGCATCACATGTTGCCCGGTTGAGATAAACTTTTTTCGAATGTTTTTGAAGCAAGTTAAGTGGTGTAATCCTCTACGTATTAGATATATATTTTTAAAAACATCTACGTATTAGATATTAAACTAATAAGAACCAGTATATATTTCACTTTATATAAAACAAACTCATCATTTTCTTGTTAGACTGTTAGTCAATACACATTTATACATATCAAAGACGTTCTCATCCTTTTTATATCATCAAATCTATTCTCCAATTTATCATCTCACCATTGATGTTGGATGACTAAAACAGAACCACAATTCAATGTTTTAAAATATTCAAATCAAATATAACTTTTTTAGAAATCATTGACCAAGTTAAGATGAAACATATTTCTTTATTGGTTAATTTTGATATATTATTAATTTTTTGTTATGAAAAGTTCAAGATTCATCATTAATATTTGTTTTTAGGTTATTCAGAAACAAATAACATTTCCACAATGCTACATCATACATCTACAATAAAAAATTATATTTTTTTCCTTAATTTTTTATATTGATAAATTTTGTTGCTACAGACGAGTCGTTAAAGTCTTGACCATGTAAAAGAATAAGAAAAAATATCTATTAAAAATATATGTTTAAATAATGAAATATAAATAATAGATACAATTCGAGATTCTTTCATATAAATCTTGTTTATATAAAATGAAAATAAAATATTCAACTATTACATAAAATGTTTTGTCATGTAAATAAAAAATAACTATTTAACTTAAAATTAGATCAAAATTTGAATGAACATTCAAGTTATATCTTATCATTTATATAGTCACTTGTACTTCAAACTTTTCACTTTTGTCACCAATGTGAGACCATAAAAAATCACCATAATTCACCAATTTTGTAAATACTCGATTCTCGGTGTGTCATTTCATTATCTTAAAGTCTTCCTTTATACATATAAAACAGATGGTGGATAAAATTTAATTTAATTAAATAATTAAGGATAAAAAAATGTAGTTAAGTCGTCTAATGTTATCCTCACAACTTATTGTAATGTCTTTGTACGTACGTATAAGACCTAAATTTGTTGATTTTATAAACTTAGAAGTCTCATTATCATTTTATTAAGATGGGTTTGTGTTCTAATAGACACATTTTGTTGCAGTGCAACATTCGTTATGAATATCTCAACCCTTGAGTGTCATTACTAGCTTCACGCCTTACCTTTGATGCATGCAAATGCAAAGGGTATTTGGCTTAGCGGTATCTGGGCTACGAGTAAGATCTCAACCTCTCTAGAAGTCAATTGTGAGAAGTATGTGTAACACTTGTGTTTTTGTGGACAATTTATGGTAATAATGTATTTTTTATGAGCCTGTGGAGGTCATGGCGAGTTCTGGTAGAGACAAATTGCACCTAAAGCGAAAAAAGAAAATCCCGCTACTTAAATCGCACGAAAAGTCGTGCAACTTACTGTTGCAGCAAATTAGGGACGCTGGCGACTCACCACGCGACTTGGGTCGCGGGAAAAGTAACAGAGAAGCCTCTAGAACATCTTTGAAGCCCGATTTTTAGGGTTTTTCTCCATTTTCTCCCCCCCCCCCCCTTCATATCATCTCGGTTTTGGGCGATTTTGGGAAGCTTGGGGGTGATTTTTGAGAGATCTTTGGAGAATATTGAATATTGAAGATCTTTGATGGGAGGTTTCAAGATCTTGATGAGATAAGTTCTTGAGTGTTTTGAGCTTCATTTTGAGGAGTTTTTTTTTGTATTTGGTTTATTTCTAGCCATGAAAAGTGATCTTAAGAAGTTATTTGAAGGATTTACTTGTGGATTCAAGTCTTTACCTTTTGAAAACTAGAGATGATTTTAGAAACTATGTTGAACATAACCTAGCAAGATGAGTTCGAATTGCTTTGTAAAAACTTCGTAAATGCCAAAAATGTCCATGTTGAAGTCTTGAAGTGTTTTCCTTGATGTTTATCCAATATGTTGTCTTTTTTTTTTTTTATAAATCTTGTAAATTGCCTATATTTCGGGTTCTTGGACATTTAGATAAACTAGAAGGGTATTTTCGCAATGCAGCGAGATACATCTCGATTTTAATGTTTTATTTTATTCTGTTTCCTGTCGATGTTATAATACTATTTTTTGTGGTTTTGAGAAAAACAATAATGTTTTTATTTTTGAATAAAATATAAATTTAAAGATATCTTAATTTTTTTTTAAATATCGATATTAGTATTAAATTAACTATTAAAAAGTTCTTGTTTTGTTGTATAATTTCTTTAATTCATTTTTTTATTATAATTTAATTTAGATTTTTAATAACGAATTGATTTTTTGATTTAATAATATATTTTTTTGGAAAGATAATAATTAAGTATTCTGTTATAAGACAGTGATTATTCTAATTGTATTTTAGATTTTTTTATATTTAAAATGAAATCTTTATCCAGTATTTGATTATGTTTATCTGCAGTTAGTTACACGAATTCAAATATGAAACTTTAATAAGTTGTACTTATGCATTATTTACTTGTAGTTTTTAATTTTAAGTAATATGCATCAATAAACAGTACTTTGTGTACAAAAAATGAGTTTTAAGAGTTTTTATCAAATGTTTTATAATATAGTATATATAAATCATAAGACTGTGTTGTTTCGATAATTTATTTTATAGATGGATATTATTTGACGAATATGCTTTTTTAGTGTATTTGGTTTGGAAAATTCATACTATTGTGTTATGAGACATTTTTTTAAAATATAAATGGTTTAACTTCATTTGGAAAATGATTTTTCCCAACCAATGATGGGTTATTGAGTTAGCCATACTTTTAGGCATGACTTTGTCTATTTATTGAGCATTTTATTGCTTAAGTTGACTTTCATGTGAGTAGTCAAATAAGTAGGGAGGTTATAGTCTTGATTTTGGCCATTTAAGTTTTGGTGACATTTGCCCAGTTTAAATTACTCATTATTGAATTTAGGCATGATTTGCATTTATAGCATTCTTATTTGAGAATTACATGTTTTGATTGTGTTGATCGTTCAATTGGAGTCATGTAATTTTGACTGTAGTGCATTGGATCCATAGGCACATGAGTCAGTCATTTTGATAATTGAGGAGCTTTGATGTTCTCATTAGAGATCAATGCTCGAGTAAGCATGGTGGTAGTGTTGGTATTGCAGAAAGGGGCCCATGTAGGGTTGGACTCTGGGATCGAGTGTATTGTAGAGGCAAACTCATGTAGAGTCAGACTCTGGGATCTATGAGTTGTCGATGCTATTTGGTATTGTGGAGGAGAGCTTGCATAGAGTCGGACTCAGGTATCAATGGGTCTACCTCACTGAACTAAGTGGTGTAGACAAGAAAAATACTGAGAGTACATCATTTGTCTCCAAAACTATTTCATCAAAAATCTTAAGTTTAAAAAAACAGGTACATATCAATTCTCCTTTAGTTAAAATAACTAAAGATTATTTTGACTTATTTTGTTCATTCTATCATCCTTCTCCTGAAAATCTTAATTTATTTCACCTCATTCTTAAAAGACCCATTACTAAAGGGCACCTAGTAACTAATCTTTTACCATATGCAAGGACCAAGTCATACACAAATATATTACTTGAACAATGGGTGTTCAAGGCACATGATTGGTTATTTATCCCTGATTAAAGACTAAGTTTTAGTAAAAGGACCATCTTTCATTTTTGGTGACGATTCAAAATGATCAACTTTCAATATGGTGTGTTGACAAACGGGTCAGTAACTTTCAGCAAAGTTGCCTGTGTAGAAGGTCTTAAACATAATCTTCTAAACATTAGTCAACTCTATGACAAAGGTTTTCTCCCAAATTTTTTGAAGGAAAATATTATATTCTCTCTCATGACAATGTGGAAATTCTTTCTGGATTTCGCAAAAACAATATTTATATGATTGACATGTCTTCAAGTTTGTCTTCATTTCATCAACATGTTTTCTTCTTTTAATGAGCTTCATTTGAGCAAAATTGGTTGTGGCATATACATCTATCTCATGTAAATTACAAAACCATCAATAGACTGCCACAGAATAATTATTTAAATTACTTAAAGGATTGGTTGAAGGACTTCCCTCCTTATATTTCACAAAAGAAAAGTTGTGTGGATCTTGTGAAAAATGGAAGTATTCTAAATTGAGCTTCAAATACAATAGTTGTTCTTTCATCACTTCTCTTCTTCATCTTCTTCACATGGATTTATGTAGACCAGTGAACATTCTAAGTCAGGATGGAAAAAGATACACTCTTATGATTGTGGATGAGTTTTGAAGATATACCTGGGTTTTCTTCTTACGGACAAAAAGTGATGCAACTGAAGAGATTTTTCACTTTATCAAAAAAATTGAAGTACTGAACAACACTTCAGTTCATTCTTTAAGAAGTGATAATAGAATAGAATTCAAGAATTACATTCTTGGAAATTTTTGTTCAAGCAAGGGTATTTCTTAAAACTTTTTTGCACCAAAAACTCCTCAGTTAATTGGTGTTGTAGAAAGAAGAAACAAAACTTTGTGTGAAGGTGCCAAATAAATGATTAGTGAAGCTTTTTTGCCTACTTACTTTTGGGTTGAAGTTTTAATTACTGCATGTTTCACTCAAAATCGAGCTACAATTATGGAAAGACATCATAAGGCTCCTTATCAACTATTTCATGTTCGAAAGCCAAACATCATATGCTTTCACATATTCGGATGTATATGTTATATCCTTTTTCAAAAATTTGATCCTAAATCTGATGAAAGAATCTTTGTAGGATATTTGCATTGTCTCTATTCTCTAGAACTTTTAGAGTCTACAATTGGAGAAGACAATATATTGATGAATCGATACATGTTCATTTTGATGAAAATGGAACACCACCTTCATCATCCACATATACCTTTAATGAAGATGAGCTCAATGAATGGATCTTTTCACATCTAATGAGATCTATTCAAGAATCCTCTTCAAACATACTTCATGTTCAATCTTCTAATCATCCTTCCTCTTCTGAACCAATCAATAATCAATCTAAAGTAACTAAGGATCCCATGATTGACAATGATATTCAGCAACTCATTCTTACCTAAATCTTACCTTTATCCGAAACCTTCCCTCCTCTCTCTCCAAACACCTCATCCGATATTACAAATATTTCCCTACCTATTCCTCTTCCTCCTGCCACAAGATGGACACAAGTTCACCCTATATAGTAGATCATTAGATATGATCATATAGGAGTCAAAACAAGAATATCTGCAAATATATGCCTATACGTCAACTTCTTGTCTATTATAGAACCAAAAAGATTGAAGAAGTCATTGAAGATCCAAGTTAGGTAAGTGCAATGGAAAAAGAAGCTATCTAATTTGAGTGAAATAAGGTCTGAAACTTGTTCCTAAACTTGCTCATAAAACCATTATTTGTACAAAATAGATATTCGAAAACAAAATGGATGAAGATGGCATTGTTATCATAAACAAATCCATACTAGTGGCTCAAGGATACCACTAAGGAAAAGGAATAGATTTATGAAACATTTTCTCTGGTAGCGAGAGTTATGGCTATTAGAATTTTTCTAGCATATGTTGCTTACAAAAACTTCAAAGTCTTCCAGATGGATGTCAATAATGTTTTTCTAAATGAAAAGTAGTCAGAAGAAATATATGTGAAACAACCTGCAAATTGTCTCAAACAAGCTCCTTGGGCATGATATGACACTTTATCTTCCTTCCTTCTTGAAAATAAATTTATTTGTAGCAAGATTGGTAACACTCTCTTTCTTTAAAAAGTTGATAATGATGTCATTCTTGTTCAAATACATGTAGCTGTTATAATATTTGGTGCAACAGATGTTTCTCTTGGTGAAAATTTTGCTAATCTTGGTCTAAAAGTCAAACAAACCTATGATGGCATTTTTAGTAGTCAAAATAATATGTCAAAGATCTGATAAAGAAATTTAAGTTTGACCAGTGCTTACCCATGAAAACAACAATGGCTCCTCCATTGAAGTTACATTCAAATCCAAATGGAAAACAGTTGATGTAACCAACTATAGAGGAATGATTAACTCTCTTTTATACTTAACTGCAAGTCGTCCAGATATTATGTTTTTCACATGTCTCTGTGCAAGATATCAAGCTAATTCTAAAGAATCCCATTTTGCTATAGTAAAAAGAATTTTTAGATACTTAAAGGGAACTCTTATCTTAGGTCTTTGGTACCCCCAAAGACACAGGTTTTGATATCATTGGATATTCAGATTCTAACTATGCAAGTTGCCAAATAGACAGAAAAAGTACAATAGGAAGTTGCCAAATTCTTGATAGTAAACTTGTGAGTTGGTCAAGCATGAAAGAAAACTCAGTTTGAACATCTACTGTTCAAGTTGAATATATTGCTACTGGAATTTGTACA
Source organism: Cynara cardunculus var. scolymus (assembly GCF_001531365.2). NCBI lineage: Eukaryota > Viridiplantae > Streptophyta > Magnoliopsida > Asterales > Asteraceae > Cynara > Cynara cardunculus. The sequence continues at coordinate 11,462,233 of NC_037540.1, read as the reverse complement.
GCTCAAATTTTATGGATGAAAAATCAACTTACTGATTACACATCATGTGTAAGTCATTACTTTCCATGACCAACAATATATATACATCAAAAGAATCAAAAGAAATATGATTATGTGATAGCATAATACGAGAAAATCCTAGATTTAAATTAAATGTAATATTTTTATTCATGTAAACAAATCTCGCATGAAGGTAATAACTTGATCATTTCTAGATATAAAAACAACGCTTGTTAGAATCATATATAATTCAAGGAATTTAGAACTACCTTCCATCCACACAAGAATAAATAGAGTTTTCCAAAGAGAAGCCTACTAATGAACTACCATATCTAGACCTACACCACTAAACCAAAAAAAAAAAATTGTTAACCATGGTGTCCAGAGCAACTTGTGAGCACCTCTATTAATCCTATAGGTACCTAAAGATAGCAGTCATGATAATCCCCAATAGCCTTGAGAAGACTCAAACTCGCAACATATAGTCTTCATTTGCCAGTTAAACTAACCTTCAAGGTTATTTCACCCGACAAAAAGGAAATGGTTTGAAGAGATTGACTCAAATAATGAGTTGAATCATCTTAAAGTTATCAAAAGTATACTCATTTAGAACTTTATAAATTGTTATATTTAAGAAAATTGTTCAAAGACCTGATTCGTCCAAAACTTCTACCGATTTTGACTCATAATTGAATTGTTAGACTCGTCCACTTTGTCACTTATATGATAACGTCTTAAAGATTCATTTGTTGATACACTTAAGGTCATGTTTTACATCCATAATCTACCTTATTTTTTGAGCTTATTGTAAAAATCTTGTTTTAGATGGCCATAACCTAGCTTTTTGAAATACTACATGAAGTAAAGTTCCAACAAGCTTAAGAAGTTTTATTTTATTTTTATTTTCAAATATACCCTTAATATTTTAAGTTTAAATGACTAAATAACCATCCTACTAAAAAAAACCAACGTATCTCCACCAAAACCCTTGATTTTCACATTCAAAAACCAACGTATTTCCAGGACACTTCATTTTTAATTCGAGAAAACATCCATCCCTATCCCATAAATCTCTCTCAAGTCTCCAAGCAAAAAATTAATTTCCAATTTGTACTGAATTCTTTCTTTAAAAATAATTATATCAAGATCTGATTTCCACATCCAAACTTGTTTAACTTTGCTTCATTCAAATTCTTCTTCTAAACATAAAACCCTATTTCATCTTTCTCGATCTATGTTTGAAATTTACTAAGCTTTATGATGCTTTCAAATTGTTCTATGAAATGAAATCTAGACATCCTAGTTGCACCATAACAATCTTGCTACAGCATTTCATGCTTTTCATTTAAAGCCAGTAAAATAAGGTTGTGCCTCAAGTATAAAATTTGAAAGCATCATAAAATTTAATGCTTTTCAGTTAAAGCCAGTAAAGTATTTGTGTTAATGCCAATAAATCAATGTTCTATGTAACTTTGCTACAGTGACTCCCTCATAATTTAAGGTGTATGGATAAGCTATACCAAATGAATGATAATGAAAAATGAATTATAAGTAGATAAAACAACATGTTCAATGTTAGAAGAATATTTTAATGTACCAAAATATCAACCCAACTAACCTGACCAACCCATATGGTTTGGGTTGGGTTGGGTTACACTTTGATTTGGTTTGGATTGGGTTAAGATTTTTTCAAGCCGCAAACATTGGTTGACTTGTTCAGATAGCTTCAACCCGATCAACACTACCCATGAGCACCCCTATTAATCATCGAATTAAATAAATTTGTTTTCTCTTTATATTACATAGTAGACAAAGAATTACATGATTTGTATTTGAAACCTTTTATATGTATGTTTTAATAATTTGAGAACTACAAAATTTGGGAGATCTGTTAGATCCATTCTAACCCACTAATTTAAGAAAATTAATGTTATTAATTAATGAGATAATTAATGTTATTTATTAAATAAATATTAATGCATTTTTTAAGAAATTTAAATTTTATATATATATATATATATATATATTCTCTCCTCTCTCTGTGACATACATACACACACACACATACAATTAAATATGCACACAAGGTGAACACATAATACAAACAATCTTAAGACTTTTTTACTAGGCGCTCACAAGTGGTAGATTTGTATTTAATTTTGTTGTTTTATTTTATGTTCACAATATATTTACAAGTTATACCAGATCTCGTAGATTTGGAATGTGTTCACAAATTATAATAATATTTTTGTAAAATTATTCACAATGTGTTCACCTTGTGTGTGTGCATGTATGTTATGGAGAGAGGAGAGAGAGTTGTTTAAATTATATTAAAGTAGTGTGGGAACCGCTTGTTGCACGATAATATAAGTACTTTGGTTAATGATCCAAAAATTGTCTATATAAATATATGTTGGTTCTTAATAGAATCATCAACAAATAATTTTAAAAAATTAATAAAAATCTAATTAGTGAAATTTTGATATATATATATATATAAAGAGAGAGAGAGAGAGAGAGAGAGATTTATTTAGGAACAAAGTTGTAAAATTAAATAAAATGAGTAATAGTAACGACAAGGGGGTGGATAACTTATGCATTGTTTGTCTGGTTGATGTTGAAGTTTTTTCTTTTTAAAAAAGGATGATGCCTCTGCCGATTTTTATTAAAAAAAAATAAATAAATGTACGTCTAAATTGCACGGTAACTAATTATATGTAAAAAAAATGTAGTAAATAGAAACTTGGTCTATAAATAATATGAAAAAATATTAACCGATCATTAATACATATAAATTACTATAGAGAATAATTCATTGTTATAAGATAAATGATGTCTACAAATAACAAAAACAAACACTCCGTCCGTCTTAAAATAAGTGTTCATGTTTTTATTTTAGTTTGTCCCCAAGTAAGTGTCCACTTTCAAAAAGTAATGTATACTTTTCAACTCTAGTCTTAATTATTAGATAGAGATTTCATTAATCTCTCAGTTATGAATGATAGAATTATCATTTAATTAAGGGAAAATTGCATTAAAAAGTAACATATTTTAACTTGATTCCTATTTTGAGTAACATACTTTCAAAACTTCCATTTTTGTACCTAAGATGTAAAATTTTAAACATCTAAGTACCCGGGTAACCGGTAGAAACATTAATCAGTTACCATGTTGATATAGCGAGTGATGTGGTATCCGGTTAATGCTTCAGCAAATAATACTGAGTTGATAGCATATCACTCGTCACATCAGCATGGTAACCGGTTAATGACTTTTACCCACCAAAATCACCCAGGGAAATTTCTGTAGGTGATTACTGACGGATCACCAAGAAAATACCAATAGTTCTGTAGAATCTGATGTTTTTCAATAAAATACTGATGGATCACCCAGAGAATCTCTGGGTAGTTTGTCACTAATTTGAATCACCCACCAACTTTTGTGACGAACCGCTCTTTAGCGACAGATTTTCCAGGAAAAAGTCCATAGGCAAAAGTCTTTTATTTCGTAGCGTTTATTTACTTTTTGAGATGAACTCCAACTTCTGTCATCCAATTATTGTTTCATCTTACCGTTCAAAATGTATGCTTTCTCTTCTTATGTGTTATGGTTTAAAGTGTTCCCTCTTATCAGCAATCACGTGTAAATAAAAGAAAATGAACAAGGTTTAAGAAATTTCAGTATCAATTTCATTGTCGCTATCGATTGCATTCTGGTTTCAGTATAATCATCTTTCAAGGATTATTATGTATTGTATGTATAAAAATTTCAAATTAATAAACCTTAAAAATATATATATTTTTTTAATTCGATAAATGTAACAAAAATCAAATACCAAAATTATTATAAAAAAATGGTGAAGGAATAAATGTGGAAAGGGGGTGTAAAGTTTAGACGACTTAAAAGTTTGTCTAAGAAGAAGACAAAAGAGAATATATGCCCACACAAATATCTAACATAACATATCCCACTTACCAATTTAATATTACCCTCAACTTTCTTTATATTTTTTATGTCACAATCATTTGAATGTTTAATAACCAAATATTTTTTGTATTTTTAATAACATTAATAAAAAGATTTTGATTTAATATATAATTTGTACTATATTATAAAGTATTTGATAAAAATTCTTAAAAATCATTTTTTATGCATAAAGTACTGTATGTTGAAGCATATTACTTAAAATTCAAGATTACAAGTAAATTATGCATAAGTACAACTTATTATTGCTCCATGTTTGAATTCGTGTAACTAATTACGGATAAACATAATTAAATAGAGGATAAACATCTCATTTTAAAATATAAAAAATCTAAAATATAATTAGCGAGTTCTAAAATAATTAATTATTATCTTTATAAGAAAATTATATTATTAAACCAAATATAAATTATTTCGTTATTGAACCTAAATTAAATTATAATAAAAAATTACACGAAAATTAGGAATTTTAAATAGTTAATTTGATACTATATATCGATATATTTTTGTCAAATTTTTATGGTATTTTTAAATTTATATTTTATTTAAAAATAAAAACATCATCGTTTTTTCAAAATCACATAAGATCATATTATAACATCGACTGAAATAAAGAATAAAATAAAATATTAAAATCAATATGTATTTCGCTGCATTACACGAGTATACTTGTAGTTAATTATAATATATAAATATTCATAAGATATTGAAGAATGTATTTAAAGAAAAGGAAAATGGACATTTAAAATATAACTGATTTTAAAATTTCACTTGGAAATGATTTTAAAAATAATTTCGTAATCATTTATTCGATTATAAAATGGACAAAATACTAATATCGAAACTTTAATAACCAAGAAACAATACTGCGTCATCATTTCCTTCTCACACTTTAACGTTAATAGAGTTATATTTTTTTGGTTTTTTTAATTTAATAACATTAAATAAAAGACATTACAATACAATCAAAAAAAAAAAAACACGCTATTGTTTTTGGTTGAGTTCATCTTGGATGCGAGAATTTGGAGTGTTTAAAAAAATCGTTGGACCGCTTAAATCGGTCGAACTAAGTTAAACTAGACCGCTTTTTACGGTTTGAACAGTTTGGCGATCCGGTTCAATTTGAAATTTTTTACAACTGTTCGATCCGGTCTGGTCTGCGATTTGAGCATTTTGTCGGTCTGGACCAAACTGAACGCCAAAAATATACATGCATCAATTATATTGAGCCTTCATGTTATAGATTCAACTTTTATGAACCAATTAACTCAAAAAAAAATTATTTTAAATGATTAAGTTTCTTTAACTTTTTTTTGATGAATAAACAATTAAAGGGAAATGAGATTTAGCTAGCTTGATAACAGCGAAAAGAGTAACGGGTTCCCCATCAAGAATCTTTAAGCATTTTAGTGTTTTCTACATGGCAGGGGGTCTAGCCAACTCTATCGACTTCTCATTTGAATGATTAAGTCCCTGAACAGTTTTTTAATGAATAAACTATCAAATTTTTAGAAATTGATTACCCACATCTTTTAAACCCAAAAAAACTACCAGTAACTAGTAATTGAAGTTTTAAAGTAAAAAAACCTTAGTCGGTTTAACAATTCTTAGACCGTACGTCATTCAAACTCCTTGCACCCAACGCTATCCCTTCCTCTCTCCATCCTATGCAGCCCTATCGTCGTTCACACTCTATCACTGCTCATCACTATCATTGGCCGTTACCAATGCACTCTCTTGAGTGCTTTTTTGTTCTCCCTCTTTTTTTTAATCTTTTTATACGTACTTCATTGGATTATTGTAGAAAAGAGAGAATCATAAGACAAAAACAAATCAAAAAGAGAGAGATCAATGGTAGGGATTAACCACGGCAATGAGATAGCAAAAGGTGGAGAGAAGCAATGTTGGATGTAAAGGTTTGAATGATATAGGATTTGGAAACAGTCAAACTAATTTAGGACTTTTTTTTTTACTTTAAATCCCTCCTATCCAACTACAGGTGATTTTTTTGGATTCAAATTTTTCTGGATTAAAAGAATGTAGGTAACCAATTTCTAAAAGTTTGATAGTTTTATTTATTAAAGAATTATTCAAGAACTTAATCATTCAAAATGAAAAAGTTTGAAAATTTATTCATCAAAAAAATAAATTCTTAGACTTAATAATTCAAAATGGAAAAGTTCATTGGATTTTTCTATACTTTCCCATAAAAATAAAAGACACGTTATATTTGACCCTAGATTCAATCAAGATATGGTATAAAAAAAACGCTTCTAACACGTTATCTTAAGGACCATTTACCAAACGCTTATCTGTTAGGAGCTTACCTTGGTAAGCATGACAAGTCAAAGTACTGAAAATCTTACCCAGTAAAAGACCTAGCAACAACCGAGATCTTACCTGATGAAGGAAAAGACTTGCCCAGTCATCGCTTAGCAAGTAAAATACACTTACCAACTATTCATTCATTTTGATGGCCAAAAATGTTACTCTAAGATAAGTGATAATGGTGACTTCAGCCACCAAGCACTTAAAACAGTAAGTATCTGGTAAGCAGGGCCCCTTAAGCATAAAGATTTTACACAAAGGGTTTGAAAAAAGACTGGCCTCCATTCGTGATTTTGCTAAGCATCAAACGTTCAAAAAGTTCACATCAATCTTTCCACCTCAACCTACAAGTACATCTTTTTAGCCTTCCTTCCCATTTCACCATTTCACCTCGACTTTTCATGACTTTTGCTTTTCTTTTGCGTCAAAAAAGTCTATCCGACTCATTAGTAATGAAATAAATTTGACCATCGATTCAAAGAGTCGTTTAGAAGCATCGTCCAATAACGGGAAAACCATCCGTTCATGAGCCAAAATCAATGACAGCGATAATTTACAATGATTATAATGGTTAAAACACTCCCTGCTAACTTGAAAACTTGGTCTTCAAGTATTCACATTTCTGGTAAATAAAAAATAAAAATAAAGCAGTTGCAAAATAAAGCAAAAGCCATGTGTGGAAATTGATTGGATAAGTAAAGCAGACCTCTCTTTTTCGAGTCAATTAAACATCGAAAGAAAAGCAGCAAAGCGAAGATGACCAAAGAAAGTGGCTCCATCAGATTGTACGCCCGAACATATCATATCACGTAGACCAAATGTCCAACGATAGCCAGACCGCGTTATCTATATCTACTTGTTAAGGGAATCTAGCCTTTTTGTTTTTGCTTCTTTCTTTCCGCCATTAATCAAGCCACTTTCTAAGTGGTTCATGTGTGCGTGTGTTTGGCACAAACTACCCGACCTTGGCTGAGGAAATCATTACAAGTACTAATCAGGTAAACAGAGTGATAAAGACAGGGTTTTCAAGGAAACAATGTTTCTCTTTGAGATATAAGTCAGGTTTGCATACATCTTACCCTCCCAGACTCCCCCCCCCCCCCCCGTGGTGGGATATACTAGGCTCGTTTGATTTGGTTTGATGTCACATGCTAAAGAAAAAGAAAATTATAGGTGTGAACCTGGTGTACCAAGATGGTGGAGGCAACTATTTTGTTTGTTTTAACGACTCGACCATGGTTAAAGGAGTTATTTAGAAGAATATCCTGCAGACATAATTATTTTTAAAGCATGAACATGATTGTATTCTTGTGCTAAGAATAGGCATTCTTCAGCTACACAAAGACGTTCTTAAACCTATTAGAAAGTCATGCATTTAAATAAACTATTCTCTTGAATAACCCGTCAACAAAAATAAGTAATGCAGGAGCACAAGTTCATCATAGTAAGGGGCTGTTTGGTTGGTTTTCTATTAAGTCATGTATGGATAAAGATGTTTGTGTGGATTAATCTGTCTGTATAGATTGGGAAGGTTTTTTCATAGATGGAAGCATGTTTTTTAATTGAGAGGAACAGATTTGGAAAAAACTTGGCTTTCTATATAAAGCTACCTCTAGAAGCTTAGTGGATAAGTCACTTTCTATATCATTTAGCCACTATCAAACAATCATGTATAGGTGACCGAATAAGCTGAGTCCCATTAAGCTGCTACCAAACAAGCCCTAAATGATCAGTGGAAGATGGTTCAGTAATAGGATAAGACTCCTACTCAGAAGTTCTAAAGTTAATTTTGCTTGACCAATAAACGATCTTGTGGAGTGTACTATTGAAGTGTTCAGATTAGATGTTTCAATTATAAAAGCCAGAGGAGAACTCATATTGAAAAGCACCAACTTTCATGAAGCCATGTACTAGTTTTTAATAACTAAAAATCCAAAATAAAGAACATACTGTACATACCTCTATGTCACTTGTAAGAAGAAAGATCAGCTATGATGATCAAACTTCAATCACCTCTCCAGCCTGATCTTTATATCTCTACCTTGTTTCATACGCCTTCAAATTAGATGGATTACTATTAACATGAAGCAGGTCATGTAACTGGGTGCGTGAAAATTGTAATAAGATTTTAACAGAAGGAACCACATTAAAGCTTGGTCAAACAATAGAGAACTCTTTGAACAGCAAAACAACTATATATATATATATATATATATATATATATATATATATATATATATATATATATATGCATATAAGGAGAGCCAACGTCAGGGATGCTGATATTCATATATGATATAACTCCAGAATAATTGCCTATTTATTGAAAACCAACAGCGAGATTAGCTTGAAGACAACTTAACCTTAATTTATTGCAATAAATGGGACGCATCAGGCCTTAGAGAAGGATAAAATAATCAAGGATTTTGAACATGAATAGCATCAGTGCATGCTTTCCTACAGCCGATTTATATTAGTATCTAGAACTGGTAACTTCATCCGATATTAGATTGATTTAGTCAAGGAAACCTATAGTAATTAGTCCTTTTCTGGAGATTAAGCATGTATGTTTATCAGTTTATCTTTAAGAGGTCCAGTTTAAGGCATGAAGGCATAAGCTTTGCAGGAACTACCATAACCATAAGAAACTCTAATTGATGATCTATCACATATCCAAAGAAAGGAAGAAACACGCATCTACAACTTAGAGATCAAGGCAGGTTTAGCAAAATCAGGGTTTAATCACCAATAATCTTCAAGCAATAGTTGTTAACCTGTTTAACTGTTTATCAAAATTTCACGCAAGATATGTCAAGCATCCTAGCTGGAGTAACTGTTCTGTAACTTAAGATAACTTGCTTAGGCAGAAAAAAACTAATCAAGTCATTTATTCCAAAGCACTTGCATAATATAAAGCTTTATCCATTAACCCTTAAGATATTTAAAGTTAAGATGATTTCAAAAGGACACAATGTTGTTTTGTTTTGCTATTTATTCTTTGCTCATTCTGTTTCTCATTATTGCTCACCTTGTTGTAATTAAATAGAAGTTGCATATTGAAATTTAGGCAATTAGTTTGTATCTAAGTAATAGGAGAGCCAATCACATAGCATTTCAACCTCTAGGAAACTAGGAATGTGTTATGATCTTCGTAATATAACACTATGGCTGGCAACTTGAAAAAACTACAACTCTCTAGCAGTAAAGCAAGTGAGCATATCACAAAAGAAGATTTTGGCTACTTATATGTTGATCAATTCAAGGATCATAAAAAATACAAAATACAGATATGCAAAACAGTTGAACCGAGAACAGGAGTTACTTGTTAACAGGTAAAAAGCTGAGGCTGGGCCTTGAAGAGGATGGTGCAACTCTATCTATTTGACAGAAATCGATAAGCAGTCCGTATGGCTGATTTCCTGTAACTTCTATCTGGAATGCAATAAAAAAGATGAGGGTCTAACTTTCACTACCCTCCAACTTCTCAACCTGCAAGTCTGCAACAGCCCTTTTCCCCCATCAACCAAAAAGTAGCAGTAAAAATGGTTTCTTTATGGAGGAAAAAACCAGCATTGATAAAACCTTTGTGGAAATTGAATTTCTAGTAAAACTGTTAAAAAAGAGCAAGAGATGAAGACTGTCAACAATGCCTGAAGATAATTGTACAACTATTAAATAGTGTTGTTACAATACTTACAAAATGATCAAATCCCACCTCCAAACAAGAAGGCCCTTCCGGAAACAATAGAGGTGGGAATTACCAAAACTTTAAATCTTGATTTGCTTCTGAGCATATGAAGATTCCAGCACTATGCCATCCTCCAACTCTCTCTCTATCCAGGCTTCACCATCGATTTCATCATCCAAGTCTTCTACGTGCTTTCTTTTCATAGTTTTAACAAAATTCCTTTTCTTAAGCTTTTCTCTGATTCGATTTACATCTACCTGGCCATTGCCAACTATACCTCCCACTGAAACTATCTTGCAACTTGAACTTAGATCAGACTTCACTGTGACAGGTTCACCACTATCGCCATCCTCAACAACACTAACTGCACTGCCGGTATCACTGGTTTGGCAATTTGGTGTTTCCTTTGATGCACCTTGGACATTGTCAAAAGCGTGTTTCTTGACACAGTCAGATGTCACATCTTTTGCACTGCCACTATCACTGGTATGACAATTTATTGTTTCTCTGGATGTATCATGGACGTTGTCAAAGGCCTGTTTCTTGACACAATTAGACGTTGCAGCTTTTGCAGGTCCACCAGCATCCATAGAAGCGGTCATCTTGGAATCCTGAACAATACTAGAGCCACTCAAAGTGGAGGATTGTGGACTATAGATTGTCGCTTTTCTGATTAGAGATTCAGTTACATTCTGATCCTTCAGTGTTAGGGTTTGGCTCTGACTCTGTTCCCACAAACTCATCATCTGTTGGATGACATCTGAAAAAAGGAAGGGGAAGATTCATAAGACACAAGGAAAGGCAATCACTTGCAATCACGGCAAGAGTAAAAAATTATAGAACCTGCAAAACATAACCCAAGTGAATGGGAAAGATGGGTAAATAAAATGATAATAGCCAGTCCCTTAATAAAGAAATCAGGATATTCGGAGTGGCATATAGCAAATGAATAGTAAAAGATTAACCAACCAGAACCTCCCTAAAAATTTAGACATCCTCAAATTAACACTGGTTTTCAGAATATTACAAGATTATATGAGTCGATAGCAACATCATAATGATTCTAATTACAAAAAGGATAGCAAATGATTAGCATTATATAACAATTAGCAATGCTAGGCAGTACAAACAGGTTTAGGAACAGAAAGTCATGATCTCTAACTAACGTTTATGATACTAAAAGCTCATGAAACATAAGAACTGTGGGGTTGGTTAAATTAAAAGGTCGACTTTGAGAATGAACTAGTAATATAGAATAATAGATGGTGTGAACGGCCCATATAAAATGTTAAGTTTGATGGGAAGAAAAAGTTAAGAGTAACATAATTTTGTTTCAACATGCCTTCTAATTGCTTGGGTGAAACATCAAATTCCATCCACCAAGCCTTCCCTTTTGCTGTAGGTAATTTCACCTTCTTAACCTTGGCAGCAAGAAACAGAGAACCAGCGGCAATATAATGGGGTTTGTGCTGCAAGCACAGTGAGGTACGGAGCCTATATAGATAATGCATCAAAATCAGTGTATGTAATTGAAAAGAATATACTTTCAAAGATCTATAAGATCCCATGAAAAAAAAAATAGCATACAACATACCAGTCATTCACAAAATTCCATGCTACTTTTACAAGTTCTTTGTGTGTAATACCCAATCTCTTAAGAGCCGCAACAAGTGACTTGTATGGATGTTCTATATTCAGATCAAACGCAATAGTAGCCAAGAGAAGTCTTTCCCCAATTAAGATTAGTTCCTTCTGTTTATCATATATCTCCTACAGGAATAAAGAGCCTGATAAGAACCCACATTGAAAACATGTCCAAGATATAGCTAACAGGTATGTCTGCCACACCCGAATTCTCCGTGAAGCTGAAGGATCCCACTTGTATATTAACTTATAAGCCACCACAACAAGTTCACCTAACCATCGTGGCGTTTCTTCAGCTTTGCAAGCAAGGAACATGCATACAGTTGCAATTGTCTGCAAGAAGCAATCATTGTTAAGTTCTACATTGTGATTGCCAAATATAGTTATACAATCTTCTTCGAGTGGGATTTACTGGGTGAGTTTCGTTAGCTATACAACCCTCTTCTGTTCTTTTCCCATGATTAAATAATATATGCTAATACACAATCTATTATTACACCAGGACACTGATTTTGACAGCCAGCAGAGAAGAACAGTACATATCTGCTAAATCAATTAACTTTGCCCAAGAGTTAAAAGTATCCGAAGTCATGCAGTTGTTCGACCCCTTGTGTAGCAGCCAATCACAACGTTATTGGCCACATTTTAGGACCCATGAGGTTTTAGATGTTATCTGGCTTTGAATGTAGATAAGCTGGTGTAAAGAAGACTGTTTGCTAAGGGCACATTCCATTAGATCTTCAATAGTGGCAACATCAAACCTCAGTAGCTTTCAGCTATAATTCTTGTTGAGATTCATAGTTTCATACTGGTGGTATAATTTAATAAAGAGTTTTACCGTCTCTCGCATACTGAAGGCGTCATTCAATAAGGCATGGTCAGCAAAGCTTGAGAGGTAGTTGGAAATTTGTAACAGTGAGTTGGGGTAGGAAGTAGAAATATTGCATGATCATGCAATTATTTCTCTGTTTCATGGTCTTGATAGGTTCAAAAGAAGTGATAATTCTCTCACAAGCAGTTTTCCCATGTGAATGACGACTCACATGGTTCAATCTTCATTGATGGTAGTTTGTCTGCTTTGGCAAGTTGGTCACAACATGGCTTCATAGTTCCTTGCAAAAACCCTTCTACATTCCCTCTGGTCCAGGGTAAAGGGGTGGAGCTTTATAACTATATTTTCTTTTCTTTATTTGCACAATGAGTGTTTACTGCTTTGTGGGGTGCATTAACCTTTTGTACTTTACATACCCTTACCATAAGCAAATGTAAATAGAATTATTATTGCAGTAGGGAGTTCATTGCAGAAAAGACAACAGAACTTTCATTGAAAATCCTATGTAACAAAACAAATACAAAGAAAAAAAAGAGAAGTTTAAATGAATATTTAAGCTTCAATTTTGCTGTGTTTACAGGACAACCCCTTGGCCGGTACTGAAATCCTAGGTGGACTCAAAATATATTAAGAAATCGGAAGTTCCTTACCTTATAATCTTAAAACAGTTAAAACGACAGTCTAGCAAAATGACATCACATTCAAATCGAAAAAGTGAAATGGTTTGAACAAGCAAAGAGAGAACTGGATTTAATGTATGGTAACTGTGGTTTGACTAGGAATGAACTTATAACTTGAAAATCATGTCTGTGTAGAGAGTTGAGAGCATTTAGGTGAAAAGATATGCTGAGATCAAGTAGATTTGTGAGAGGTAAAGAGGTCCTAAACCAAGCTTGGAGGTTGAAGACAATTTGTTTTCAAACTATACAATTCACTCTATTTGGTTTTACTGATTTGTCTTATCTCTCTTTTGGTTCTATTAATTGGTGAAAACCGCTTAAACTTGCAGTTTCCATATCCACATATGCACAACTTCCTTATTCAAGATGTACTTTATAAGTCTGTGTAGGATATCTTTGATTGGCCAAAGAGTTATCTACTTTCCCAAGGGATATATATGCCAAACATCAAAGGACACAACAAAATCATCAAAGTAAATTATCTAAGAAAAGAAAAAAGATGTTGAACAAAACATGTACCTGCCAATCATTCTTCGCATGGGACTGCCGCATGTAAAACCGATGGCAAAACATCATTGCTGTTGCTATTGTTACCTGGGGCCTGCAATATGAAACAATAACCAACTGCCATTTAGCACATAGTGATATAAACTTTTAAACGAGAACAGAGTGTAAGGAAATTATGGATGAGAGAAAAAGAGGAAGTGGTACCACCTTACTAGAAATTCCTTTAAGCTAGCAGAGAGCTGATGTTACATATTAATTGGTTACAGAGAAGGCAAGCTCAACACTGAAACATGCATATGTACTCACTAGTAGTTGAAGACAAAATTTTCATGTTACCACTCCGGCTCTACTATACTCTTTCTTAAATCCCATCAAGAAGGCTTTGCGCCCAGCCTTTCCCTTGCATTTTGCAAATAGGCTGTCTCCATGACTCACATCCATGACTTTCCTATCACAAAGGATTTCCCTTGCGGCTTGCAAAAAGAATGTTCCCATGACTCGAATACGTGAAAGAGTCACCTTATCAGTCGTTCCAAAGCTCGATGAAGCAATAATTACAATAAACTTGGGGAAACCACAGGCTAAAATCAATTTACAAGATAAATCAAACCCTACAAAACTACTAACACTTTCAAATACTCCACAAAATAAATAGAGTAGAAGAAAGACAATAAACCCGTCAAATCTACAAAAATTACAAATCATCTAACAAGTATTGCCCATAAAACAAAAAGTAATCTCTAATAAGAAAACATCGTCAAATTGGATAAAGCTACAAAAAAACTTCCAGGAAAACGAAGTCTTGTAGCTAATATCATCAGAGAAGTTTTTCAAATATTATATCATAAAATATGCTATCTTCTCATACTTCCGGAGTTCATGTGCCTTCTCACATGATAGTGAAGGAGAACAAGTGCTTACACTTTAAGCTCTATGCCAAGCTCTTGCAGAAAAAAGCAGTACAGCTTTTGTAGATGCTGTTCCTGCTTGAAATCGATGCCATCAGACCTTGATGGAGTATGACATTCTATGTCTTTCCTGCTGAAATACCACCTGCGAGTAGGAGGCTGAGGTGCTCCAGACATAAGCATTCCAGCTGCATCAGCTTCTTGGGATTTATAGCATTGAATTGGAGCTGTCATGCTTCCACTAAAATATTAGTGCCTTGCACACTAATGTAATGCTGTCGCTCTATCCTTGCTTAGTCCCTATCTTTATATTCTACAAAAACAAAACAATATATATATATATATCAAAAGCCTATCCTGCGTTTGAATGAAAGTAAAAATAGACAGGCCTGCTTGTGCACATTTTCCAGAAAAACAGAGACATCATGACAAGGTTAAGATCTTATTTTCTTTACTATCGCTTCTACAGTTCTACTTATGAAAACATATGTAAAGCAAGTAGCCATAAAAAGGCATACCTACATATCAAGATGCCATTTTATCATCAATATCCTTTTAACGCAATAAATCCCAAGTATCTTTTATGTCAAACCCTATCCGTTTACATCAATGTACCAAATTAAAGACAGAGAAACAGTATAAATTCAAACATAACCATCATGATTTCAATGAAATACCATTAAAAGAACATGTTTATAGCGATATCACAAAAAACAGTATAAATCCAAACATAACCATCATGATTTCAATGAAATACCGTTAAAAGAACATGTTTATAGCGATATCACAAAAAAAAAAAGGAAACGAGAAATTGCAAAGTGCTTCCAAACTAATGTTCATCCTTAATGTAATTACCCCCATAATTTTAGTGTAATAAAATTGTCAATTCCATTTAATAATCTAATCGTGGTACCAAGAATTAAACCTAAGATCATCAGCAAACAAACAGCGATCGATTAGAAAAATATCGTAAAAGAAAGATTAAATTATAAAGAAAACGTACATTTAACCTGCGATTGAAGCTGAAGAAGTTGCTCTTATTGAAAAGGGATGCCAATTGAGAAGCCACACAGCCCCTATTTTCTCCTCCAGGTTCCAAAGCATAGAAGAGAACCCTAGTTTTGTTTCCGTCTCTGAATATTTCATCCCTCTCACCCTCTTTATTTTATGAGATATTTACGAAACTGGTCCCTTAATTTATGTATAATCTATGGATAAAGTTATTTAATAAAATATTTTACAAATTTGGTCCTTACCCCAAAATACTAAAATAGTCATGTGCGACTCACATGACAATTTTCTAATAGTTGAAAATAAGGATTAAAAGTAGGGCTGAGCAAAAACCGAAAAACCCGAATTACCCGATTAACCCGCCCGAAGAAACCCGAAACCGAAACCGAAATAATCGCCCGATTTCACCCGATGTCCGAATCCGAAATTTATGTGGGTATGGCGGATCGGGTAGGATCCCACGATCCACCCCACGAACCCGCCTGAAACCCGAACTCGTTAGGGGATTACGTTGGGCCTTCATATAGGGGCTTGCTTGGCTAGTAGTAGGGCTATCTAATAATAGTGAGACCCGTCTTGCCTCTTGCGACTATCCCCGTGTGGCCGTACCCGAAGTACAAACCGTCGACCACTCACTGCCGTCCGACTCCGACCGTTGCCTGTCTGCCGACGACGATTGACTGCATGCCCGCTGCCTACTGCCGACGATTGACTGCGACGCTAAGTTCCGGGAGATTTTTTCCAGGCCTTTACAAAATCAAGGAACTGTTCAATTTTGGTTCATAATCCAAGTTGCAAAAAATCGATTGCCACCGTTCATAAGTTCATAAGTCAGTGACTGTTGCCGTCTCCTTTCTCGTGGACTCCGACCGACTCCGACTGAGTGAGAGTGACATAATACAGAAGTCTCATCTCTACACAAGAAGTAAGTAACTAAGATTCTAAGAATTCAAGTCTTCTTTCTTAATTTTCTACTTTTCTACTTTTCTTTATGTCAATATCTTTGTATAATCTAGCAACTGCAATTAGCAACTATATAAAGAGAAAAACTTTAAATCCCACTTATTTTACCTTCTGAGAACAAGGAACTTTCCAAATACATCAATCAATCGCAAAATACAATTTCAATTGGTAGCTTTTAAGAATGCAAGGATAAACAAAGAAAACACACACACACTGTTAACTTTGAGTCTTGAACCCATAACCACTAAGTTCAAAGCATCAGTTAGACACAAGTAGGAGTGTAGGACCAAAAGCCATTCTGTTATATACCTTAGTTAAGTACAACAAACATAACAAACACTAAGAAATTGCACATCCATTGCAACAAGATCTTTATACATGCAATATCTAATTAAGTGCATTGTGTATATGTATAGTACTTTGGACCATTTTCACTTTTTTAACACCTGCTTTTATGGCTCTTTAGTGCTCGCTCATTGGGTGACATGTACCACACCCAATTTGGTTACCCATTTCACTTCAAAAACCAGTTATACAAAGCATTAACAGACCCAATAACCTTCCTATCAATTTAATTATCGTCGGAAAGTATTCATAATTCGAAGACAAGATGTCACAAAGTTATATTATAGCTCTGTTTGATAGAAAACAACCTGGAAGAATTTAAGACTTCTTTGTTTGAGCCAAATGGGTAGAATTTCTTTTGTGTTATGTGTTGGTTATGTTGTCACTTTTGTGGTAAACGTTAGCAGTGTTCTTGAACTTGGCATTCGGACATAGAAACTGCAATTAGCAACTACATAAAGAGAAAAACTTTAAATCCCACTTATTTTACCTTATGAGGACAAGGAACTTTCCAAACAAATCGTGAGTGATAGGATTACATGGACCTATTAATTAAAACGTTGGGTTGAAATTTTTCCTGTCTTTATTAATTTTTCTGCGAGTTAACAACCAACCGCTTTACTTTTGTTGGGAACACTCATTGTGATAATATAAAGGAGCACTTTTCTTGGATACTTTATAGTTTGTGAGTGTCTCTCACTCTAGTGTTGAGATCTACTACCAGATAGTTTATATTCTTAAATCCCATATAGTATCTACTAATGTACCAAAGTGAACTTGCAAGTTCTATTCTTTGGAGAAACTTATATGGTAAACATGCTGCAAAAAGTGATACGTTGGTTTAAGAGATGTAGAGGGAGGGGAAAGAGGGGGGGGGGTAAACAAAACCATAATGATTGAAAACAGAAACTAAGGTGATGACTAATTATGAAAACAGAAACTTGGGTGGTTTTTTGTTTATATTCCTGGGTTTGATCATTTAAGCTCATTTAGTCATTTATGTGTTTCAATTTCTGGGATTGGGAGGGTTTTGACTTTTTATTCATCAAATTCTTCTAGCATACTGTTATATTGTTTAGAATTGTAGATGGAAAACCTTAGCATGTCTCAGTCCGGAAGTAACAGTCATCAAGCTCCTTCTTTACAATCTAATCCTACTGTAACTCAATCTGTTCCGGAAAGTACAAGGAAAAGGAAAACGTTAGAATCCAGATCTCAAGTATGGGACCATTTTGAGAAGATTTTGAACAAGGATGGGCTAGTCATTAAAGGTAAGTGTTTATATTGTGCAAAAAAATATGCAGCTGAGGCTAAAAAGCATGGTACTTCCTCTTTAAATAGCCACATACGCGCTTGTTTAAAGAATCCACATGCTAAGGAAACAAAGCAATCCATTCTTGCATTTCAATCTACAAAATCTGAAAATAGTGATGGTGCTTTGACCTCTTGGGTTTTTAATGTGATAACTAAATTATGGTTATCACCCGAAGTAATAAATACATGATTATCTGATTAAATAATTTCGTGATAGCATGATAAATCGATATATTTGATCATGCTAGTATGTGAAAATGTGCATAATGTAGATGCATGAATGAGATTATGTGTATATGTGAATACACATGTATGTATGATATACATATATATATATATGTATGTGTGTGTGATATGCATGCATGTATGTGCATATGTGCATGAGAGTATATATTTATATAAATACACACGCATGCATGATATAAGGATGCATGGGGTGGTGTGTGACCGCCTTCCCTGGTTGGGAAGGGTATAAAAGGGGTTGAAGCCCTCAAAACCATCTTCTTGCCATTTTTAGTAAGTGATTTATAGTGAGAAAAGAGTCTTGACCTGATTATTTCTGGGTTTGAAGATCAAATTGATTTCAAGTGTGTGGTTTCAAAAAGATTTAAGGTGAGTGGTTTAATTGCTTTGAAAACTCTTTACAGTTGTATAAATTGATTGTATAGCTTTTATTTTAACTTGTTGAATGCTGTCCGGATTAGACTAAACCGGACAAGGGGTGAGCGGTTTAGTCATAAACTGGACAAGCCTTGGGCGATTTAAGCCCTAAACCGGATAAGGCATGAGCGATTTATAAATAAACCGCTTGGTGAGTATTGTCCGGATTAGACTTAAATCGATCAAAAGTCAAGCGGTTTAGTCTTAAACCGGACAAGTGTTAAGCGATTTATAAATACTGAGTTTATGTTTTGAACGGAGAAGTATGAATACGACCATGTGTTGACCGGATTATTTTAAATCGGACAAGCCTTGGGCGATGTGTTTTCCAGAATTGTTATTCGGACAAAAGTGTTGGAATTCTCTTAAGTGTTAAATCGGATAGGCCTTGGGCGATGTGTTGTCCGGATGTGGTAAATCGGCCAAGACTTGACCGGAGGTGAAGTCCGGCCAAGTCTATGTTGACCGGATTCATATTATGACTTGTGCATGGTTTATATATAATTGTTTTATATATAAAATGAGAATTTTGATAAAGATGATTTTGAACTGATAAATCCATTGACTGCGGTCTAAATGGAATTGTTTTTGTGAAATGTTTTTGATGAGGAAATAAGGGTGGCATATCAAGGAGAGGTGTACCATGGGATAAGGGTGATATATTAAGAAGAGGTGTACCATGGGATAAGGGTGACATATCAAGGAGAGGTGTATGTGTGTGTTATATAATATAACTCTTACTATTATATCCTTTAAAATTACCATGGTCTGGAATTTTTATTTCTTTGTGATTTAAAGATTTAGGATCAGGGTTTTTATTGGAAATCATAGTCTAGAGGTTATAAAGGAGAAAATAACAGGTTTGGCCTGAAACTTTAGATGAACCTTGTTTAAATGAAAAGGTTTGAAAAGTGGCATGATATAGAACCTGGTTGATTCAAACCTATAAAAGTTTGAAGTATGTTATATGAATAGCTGAATGTTTGAGTTGAAAAGTGGAAAGATACTGTAATATGTCCTTATTTGTTCATATATTTGTTATATATATGAAAACTTATTTTGTACAAAGTTTTGGTGATTTTCACCCTGCAATGGCATAAATAGGGTAACTCACTAGACCTTTCGGTCTAACCCTCGTTTTGTGATTTTAAATATGTATTGCAAGAGGTACGGACAGTAAGGGAAAGGGGAAAATGTGATATTTTCCTATATGCATATCTGCATGAAGATTTGTCTATGATGTATAGTTTTGATTGAAGAATGTTGATTAGTACAAGAAATGTATTTTGAATTTTTGGACATGTATTATGTATGGTAAATTATTGTACTAAGGGACCTGAGTGATATATAAACATGTATTTCTTTCGTATGAAGTATATGTTACATGCAATGTATGGTATGAGGTGTTACAGAACCAAGAAGTGGTTCGAAAGATGTTAGCGAAAATGATTATAATGGATGAACTTCCATTTAAGTTTGTTGAAGGGAGGGGTTTTAAACAGTTTGTTGAAGCTGCATGCCCTAGATTTAAGATCTCTTCTAGATGGAGAGTTAATAGGGATATGTTTAGTACTTAATTTGAAGAGAATACGAATGGTCGTGTTATTATTAACACCTCTAGACAAAAGAATTGGGCCACAAAGCAAGTATACAATATGGCTCAATATCGTCTTTCCAAGTAATAAAATGGTACAAGTACCGGAATATCGTCCACAGGGATTGGAGCAAAAGTTAAATAAGAGTTCAGTGAAAGAAAAGATTTCAGATGACGAAATTGAAGACTTGCAGTCTGATTCTAAGTTAACAAAGATAAATATAACATAATAGTAAAACAGAATAATAAAGGTAGCACGGGTGTAAGACTTGGGGTGAAACGTAAACACAAAATCCAGCAGACAATGTTGTAGAAGAACTAGTTCCACCATTTATCTTGAAGGTATTCCTCTCGGACTTCACCTTTGCACTATATTATAGCTTTGCACCCATATCTCTATGTGGTGTTCGGACCAGGGATAGTGACAAATTGGTGTCTTCAAGATATATGGCTAAACAAATCTCTTTGTTAAAAATCACTCTTTCGAGTCGATTCCTGTAACGCCCCAACCAACACATTGCATGTAATACATATTTCATACAAAAGAAATACATATTATTATCTCATTCAGGTCCCCTAGTACAAGAATCTAACATGACCAATTACAAGGTCCAAAATTTCGAAATACATTTCTTGTACTAATCAGTCAAAACAGATCTTCAAGCAGAAGCGCATAAAGAAAAATATTACACCTTCCTCTTCCCCTTACTGTCTGAACCTCCTGCAACATATAGTTTAAAATCACAGAACGAGGGTTAGACTGAAAGGTCTAGTGAGATACCCTATTCATGTCATTGCAGGGTGAATGATCACCAAAACCTTTATAAAAACAACTATTCATATATATAACAAATATATGAATACACAAGAACATAATACCAGATCTTTTCCATTAATCAAGCAAAGCATTCTGCTTATTCAAATTTCATACCTTTGAACCAATCGGGTTCCATATAGTGCCACTTTTTAAACCTTTTCTCATCAAACGAGGTTTAAACAAAGATTCAGACCAAACCTGTTCTTTTCTCCTCAATAACATCCAGTCTATGATTTCCAATTAAGAACCTTGATCCTAAATCCTTAAATCACAAAGAAATAAAGATTCCAGACCTCGGTAGTCTTAAAGGATATAATAGAAAGAGTTATATAAACCACACACATACAAATGCCACCGTTATATCAAATGTACACCTCTCCTTGATATGCCACCCTTATCCCATGGTACACCTTTCTTTGTTATGCCACCCTTATATCGAATGGACACCTCTCCTTGATATGCCACCCTTATATCAAATGAACACCTCTCCTTGATATGTCACCCTTATATCAAATGAACACCTCTCCTTGATATGCCACCCTTATATCAAATGAACATCTCTCCTTGATATGCCACCCTTATCACTTCGTCAAAACATTTATAAAAAATAATTCCGAATAGACCGCAGCCATTGGAATTGTTATTAGTCCAAAAGTATTTATATCGAAACGTCACTTTATGATAAAATAATAATTTCTATCAAAATATTTTCAACACCAACCGGTCAACAATTCGGTCAACAATCTGGTCAAGCATCGTCCGATTTAAACACAAGATTAAAATCAAGTTTGTCCGGATATCAAGTCCGGACAACATACCACATAAGCTTTGGTCGGTTTAACACTTAGAAGCAAAATCATCTTTCTCCGGATACAAGTCCGGACAATACCCCGCCCAAGACTTGACAGGTTTAACTACACCGCTCAACACTTAAATATAATTTAACAATCTTTGTCCGGATTCAAGTCCGAACAACACTTCACACAACCCTTGACCGGCTTAATAATATCCGGACAGTACATCGCTCAAGGCTTGTCCGGTTTAAGAACAATCCGGGCAAGCTTTGTCCGGTTTAACACTTATCCGGTCACTCTTTGTCCGGATAAAACTTTAAACATAAGATATGGTTTCAATCCAAATAATAAACAACATTCAACTAAAAACCAGTATAAATATTATGCAAAAGTTTAGAAACCACTCACCTTAATAAGCTTTTGAACCAAATGCTTGAAACCAACCCTTTTGAAATCCAACACTTGCAATCCGGCCAACACACTCTTTAAAGCACTCAATTTTCTTAAAATAGCAGGAAGGGCAAATGAAGAGGCTAAGCCTCCTATTTATATTTTCCAAAAGCAGGAAGTCGGCTAAACCGCCTTCCCTTCCCCCTTATCCACCTCATGCTTACCCAAATATGCACACATGCACATACATACAAAATTCATACTCCATGCATATGTATAACATGCATGCACACACACACACACACACACACACATATATATATATATATATATATATCCAATTAATGCACAAATTCACATGCCAGCATGTATCAAATTATCATGTTATCACGTAATTATTTAATCAAATAATCACGTATTAAATACCTTGGGTAATAACCAGGATCCGGTTATCACATTATCCACCCCTCAAAAGAATTTCGTCCCGGAATTCCTTTAATCAAAAAGCCATGGGTATTCTGATATCATCTTAGACTCTAATTCCCATTTCGCTTCTGGTCCTTTGTGAAACTTCCACTGAACCTTTACCAGACTTATTTCTTTATTTCTTAATACCCTGATCTTTCGATCAATTACGGCTTCTGGTGTTTCTACAAAATTCAGCTTACTGTCTAATTGAATCTCTGGTAATGGTATAGCTAGATTCGGATTTGCCAAACATCTTCGCAGATTCGATACATGAAAAGTGTTGTGAATCCGACTCAGCTCTTCTGGCAGCTCTAATTGATATGCTACTGGCCCAATTCGTTTACATATTCTGAACGGCCCTACATACCTCGGACCGAGCTTTCCTTTCTTTCCAAATCTAATGACACCTTTCCACGGCGAAACTTTTAACATCACAAAATCACCTATACCAAACTCAATCGGCTTTCGACGATTATCTGCATAACTTTTCTAGCGATCTTGTGCAGTTTTAATTCTTTCGCGAATTTGTTCGATCTTTTCAGAAGTTTCTTGGACAATTTCAGGACCTGTCAGCTGTTTTTCACCCACCTCATTCCAACACAATGGTGTTCGACATTTACGTCCATATAACACTTCATATGGTGCCGCTTGAATACTGGAATGATAACTATTATTATATGCAAACTCTATTAATGGCAAATGATCTTCCCATGATCCCCCGAAGTCAATGATACAACTTCTCAACATATCCTCGAGAGTCTGAATAGTTCTTTCACTCTGCCCATCAGTCTGCGGATGATAAGCTGTACTTAATCGAATTTCAGACCCCAGAGCTTTCTGTAATCCTCCCCAAAACTTTGAAGTAAA
>NC_037540.1:11411713-11432509 GCF_001531365.2 Cynara cardunculus var. scolymus | reverse complement strand
TCCAGCACATTGCTTTAACTGGATCTCTTTCTCCTGAAAAGGTTGGAGGTTTACATGTCAAAAACATCTTTATATCTCCTCCCCGATTATTGCTACCTGCTGAAGGAACTGGAGGATTAATTCCAACTCGCTCAGTTTCTATTCTAGTTGGCAGTCCTATAATAGATGTTAGAGTTTCCCTCAGTTTTCCCATTTCCTCTGCCAACATATCTCTGGTTATATATTCAGGATGTGGCACCGACCTTTCTTGAACATTCCCAGAGTGCGATTCCTCATGTTCAGAATGTATTTCGATCTGACCCCTTCCCTGAGACTGGTTTCTTCCTCTACCTCATCCCCTTGGTCTTCCCCGACCTCTATTTCCAGACATGCTAGTCGGTAGACTTACGGGTGTTTCTTCCCTTTCCTCAGATTCTGGACGAGCCACTCTTTCAGATCTTCTAGTTTGACTAGACATCTGCAAAGTTTAGTATTAATAATCACATTTTCATATTCCCAAATATAATGAAGTATTCAAGTTCAGATKTGTACCTGTAAATTCATAATTACACTGGCCAGATGTAACTAAAATTTACCTTACACACTGTTCTTTTAACTCATCATATTTATTTCCAATGGTGCTAACTATGTCCGGGACCCTTAACATGCAATAGAACAGTTTAAGTCTAGGTATCATGCTGTTTAATACCTAAATCCCTTAAACTCAGGCTCTGATATCATTCTGTAACGCCCCAACCAATACATTGCATGTAATACATATTTCATACAAAAGAAATACATATTATTATCTCATTCAGGTCCCCTAGCACAAGAATCTAACATGACCAATTACAAGGTCCAAAAGTTCGAAATACATTTCTTGTACTAATCAGTCAAAACAGATCTTCAAGCAGAAGCGCATAAAGGAAAATATTACACCTTCCCCTTCCCCTTACTGTCTGAACCTCCTGCAACACATAGTTTAAAATCACAAAACGAGGGTTAGACNGCAGGGTGAAGGATCACCAAAACCTTTATAAAAAAACTATTCATATATATAACAAATATATGAATACACAAGAACATAATACCAGATCTTTTCCATTAATCAAGCAAAGCATTCTGCTTATTCAAATTTCATACCTTTGAACCAATCGGGTTCCATATAGTGCCACTTTTTAAATCTTTTCTCATCAAACGAGGTTTAAACAAAGATTCAGACCAAACCTGTTCTTTTCTCCTCAATAACATCCAGTCTATGATTTCCAATTAAGAACCTTGATCATAAATCCTTAAATCACAAAGAAATAAAGATTCCAGACCTCGGTAGTCTTAAATGATATAATAGAAAGAGTTATATAAACCACACACATACAAATGCCACCCTTATATCAAATGTACACCTCTCCTTGATATGTCACCCTTATCCCATGGTACACCTCTCCTTGATATGCCACCCTTATATCGAATGGACACCTCTCCTTGATATGTCACCCTTATATCAAATGAACACCTCTCCTTGATATGCCACCCTTATATCAAATGAACACCTCTCCTTGATATGCCACCCTTATATCAAATGAACATCTCTCCTTGATATGCCACCCTTATCACTTCGTCAAAACATTTATAAAAAATAATTCCGAATAGACCGCAGCCATTGGAATTGTTATCAGTCCAAAATTATTTATATCAAAACTTCACTTTATGATAAAATAATAATTTCTATCAAAATATTTTCAACACCAACCGGTCAACAATCCGGTCAAGCATCGTCCGATTTAAACACAAGATTAAAATCAAGTTTGTCCGGATACCAAGTCCGGACAACATACCACATAAGCTTTGGTCGGTTTAACACTTAGAAGCAAAATAATCTTTGTCCGGATACAAGTCCGGACAATACCCCGCCCAAGACTTGACAAGTTTAACTACACCGCTCAACACTTAAATATAATTTAACAATCTTTGTCCGATTCAAGTCCGAACAATACTTCACACAACCCTTAACCGGTTTAATAATATTCGGACAGTACACCGCTCAAGGCTTGTCCAGTTTAAGAACAATCCGGGCAAGCTTTGTCCGGTTTAACACTTATCCGGTCACTCTTTGTCCGGATAAAACTTTAAACATAAGGTATGGTTTCAATCCAAATAATAAACAACATTCAACTAAAAACCAGTATAAATATTATGCAAAAGTTTAGAAACCACTCACCTTAATAAGTTTTTGAAACAAATGCTTGAAACCAACCCTTTTGAAATCCAACACTTGCAATCCGGCCAACACACTCTTTAAAGCACTCAATTTTCTTAAAATAGCAGGAAGGGCAAATGAAGAGGCTAGGCCTCCTATTTATATTTTCCAAAAGCAGGAAGTCGGCTAAATCGCCTTCCCTTCCCCCTTATCCACCTCATGCTTACCCAAATATGCACACATGCACATACATACAAAATTCATACTCCATTCATATGTATAACATGCATGCACATGTATATATATATATATATATATATATCCAATTAATGCACAAATTCACATACCAGCATGTATCAAATTATCATGCTATCACGTAATCATTTAATCAAATAATCACGTATTAAATACCTTGGGTAATAACCAGGATCCGGTTATCACAATTCCCATATCATTTAAGTTGGCGTGTTCTTGACAATTCATCTCTGAATCTATCACACTTTAACACTTTTAGAGAGCGACAACCCGTCGGGAGTTAAGTTTGAAAAACATAAGTGACAAGTCTCCTTGTCGGCAACTTTTTCAAGTCTACCTCTCATATCATTCAAGTTGACGTGCTTATCATGGCTTATTTCTAAGTCCATGGCACTTTAACACTTTCAAAGTGATCAACTCGTCAAGGAGTGTGCTTGGTTTTATAAAACTTGAATGAAATAGTGGAACATTGTTATTGTGAAACAAYGYCCACTTTCATTCGGTTTAACATTTCACCCTTTACCCTACACCCGAGCTAATGGAATTAGCTACTCATTACGGAAAGTAAATGACATAAATAAATGACATAAAGTAAAGACATGAATGTCAATGACGGAAAATAAATGACATAAAGTAAATGACGGAAAGTAAATGACAGATAAGAGTAAATAAATAACAAAATATGAAGAACAATAATTAAGTTAAACTTAAAAGCTTGCAAACAACACTAATAATTTGAGAGGGTTTTTAAACAATTGTTATGAGAACAATTGTCCAGTAGGTGTGTTCAAAAGAGGCACCCAATGCACTCTTTTATACAAAAAAAAATATACTAAAGACAAAAACATAAAAAAGGGGGAAAAGTACAAATGACAAGACTAGAAAGGTGGCATCCTCTCCATCACAATATGTCATCCCAAAAGGTCTTCTCCCACTCTTTTCACCAACTGGCCGAGGGAAAAAACGAAGGCTTCTTCAGCTAAGACTTCCTTCCTTGACAATGGCTTAACCAATAAGCACTTCTCCAAAAAGCCAAACCGGATCTAGACAATGCTGCTGGAATGCTGCAGCAATGTAGTGCAGTATTGTAAGTCAAAAAATCTCTTCTACTCCCAAATTGTTGTAAAAACAAATCCATCACCACATTTAGCTCCAAACATAACAAATGAAAAATAAAGAAGTAGAAATGACTCAAAGTTGGGATAAACTAAGAAAATCTACCTATTAAACACAAAAAATGGCTACTTTAAGCATGTAATAAACCATGCTTATCAACGAACCTTAAGAAATTGTTTAAGTCAAGCACGCAACGCATTAGTTTGACTACTGATACTTGGACATCTGTTCAAAGAATCAATTATATGTGTGTCACTGCACATTTTATTGATGATGAGTGGAAACTAAATAAGAAGGTCATCTCGTTTGTGCCTATACATTCACACAAAGGGGAAAGTATAACTAAGGCCATAAAGAGTTGTTTGCTTGATTGGGGCATAAAAAATATTTCCACCATCACAGTTGATAATGCATCAAGCAATGACATTACCGTTGGGTTCATGAAGAAAAAGGTGGTGAATTGGGATGGTTCTTCTACTAGGGCAGAGTATATACATATGAGATGCATTGTTCATATTCTTAATTTGGTTGTACAAGATGGATTGAAATAAGCAGATTCATCAGTCAAGAAGATTAGGGATTACATTAGGTGGGTGAGGGGTTCTTCATCTAGGTTGAAGAAATTTAGAGAACTTGCAGATTTGCTTGAAGTGGAAGAGAAAAGTTCCTTATATCTTGACGTTCCAACTAGATGGAACTCGACCTATATGATGCTCCAAACCGCAATAGCTTACAAAAATGTTTTGAAACGTATGAGAGTAGTGACACGCGTTACATTTGGATTTAGGTGATTCGGTGCCGTCATATGTTGATTGGTTATGTGTTGACAGTTTGGTCAATTTTTGAAGATATTTTATGAGATGACAATTAGAATTTCTGGCTCACTTTATGTCACCTCAAATTCTTTCTTAACCGAGATTTCAGATTTGAGTTGCATTATTGCCGATATGTTACAATCTACGTCGAAAGTTGAAGAGGTATGTTTATCTTCCTTTACTTTAACCTTTACTATTTACTTATATTTGGTTGTTTACTAACTTTAAGTTTTTGATTTACGAACAGGAAATGGGTGTTAAAATGAAAGAGAAGTTTAGTAAATATTGGGGTGATCCAGATAAGATGAACCTCATTATATTTTTTGGCAATATATTGGACCCTAGAGACAAGGTTGAGTACATGCAAGTCCAGCTCAATCAAATGTATGGTGAGGATCAAGGTAAGTCATGTTTTGAAAAGGTAAAGTCTAAATTGGATATATTGTTTCAAGAGTATGTGTCAACATATTCCGAACCTTCTACCACTATGATGCCTCCTTCACCCATACTAAGTGTGAGAATGTTACCGTTGGAAGGGTACAATCTAGATTAAAGAGCCAACTTAAGAAACAAAAGATGGAAAGTGGGGCTTCACTTAACAAAAAGAGTGAACTTGAACTTTATCTAAGTGAGTCGACCATAGATGAGACAAACGATTTTGATATTTTAAGATGGTGGAAGGTTAATAGTGAAAGGTTTCCTATTCTTTCAAAATTGGCTAGAGATGTGCTTGTTGTTCCAATTTCAACAGTGGCATCTGAGTCTACTTTTAGTACTAGTGGCCGCGTCTTAGATAATTTTAGGAGTTCTCTATCTCTTAAAATGGTAGAAGCCCTGATATGTACACAAGACTGGCTAAGAGGCCCTAGTCAACCAATTGCAGTTGAAGAAAACATAGCTGATATTGAAAAGTTTGAGAAAGGTACGACATTAGTTATGTATTCAGTATTTTAGTATTCCTTTTCAACTTGAATTTGTATATTTATATATTATATACTTCTTTTAATTTGTTTCTATAAACGCAGAAATGATGAATATGAGAATTGGAAGTTCAAGTATGTCAATGACCAAGAGGATTCTCTTCCGGTTCCAGATGTTGATGTAGATGATCTAGAGCTAGTCAGCTAGATGATATATTGTAGAAGTGGCCACTTTGAATTTTGAAAGGTATTTTATTTCTTTATACAATATAGTTTGGCTATGAATGTGCTTGAGTTTACATATTGTTGGTAGATGCTCAGATTATGAGGTCATTTTGTTTTCTTAGTTATATACTTTTTTGGGTAGCATCTTAATCTTTCTCAAGTATTTTGGAACTTGACTACCAACGTTTTCTTAAAAGCGTCTTTACCTATTCCATCATTGCACATTCTTTGGTTGGCTGTTTTTGTTAGTCAATATTTTCTTATGTTGCTCTCCAATGTTAGGTTTTTGAATGATGGATCGAGTTCAATGTACATACTTGCTTCAGGTGTATGAGAGCTTCTTGGATGAAAATGCTTTATATGGTTTGTGCTGATTCCATGCTTGCTGACACCAAACTCCAAAGTGTACCCTTTGCTCTCATGAACTCCAAAAGCTCAGCAGCTTCTGAGAACATCCCAGATTTACAAAATGTATCTATAGCCATATTATATGTAAAGTTTTCTGGGGTATTATAGGTGATGCCATTGGGCTTGACTTTGTTCTTTAGCTTCATAAAATTTTATACTTGGGTTATACACAGCTTTTACTTTTTATGCTTCTACTTTTTATGATTTTACATCAATAATAGCTAAAAAAGAAGACTTGCAAAATAAGGGTAAATTGGTGCAGCACCAATGATGTTGGGTTATTATAATTTATAGGTACTGTTGGCATTGAGCTATGATAGCTTCAGCATCTTCAACCAAACAAAACTTGCAAAAAGCATCTAATAACACAGTGCATCGATCTCAACTTTATCTTTTTGAGTTTAACCTTCTTATTCTTTGCAAACTTAAGAAGATGAGACAAATGCTTATCTACATATTATTTCAACCCGAACCCGACACGAAATAGGCCCGAACCCGATTAGCCCCGAACCCGAACAGTGTACTTCAGGTTATGCCTTTATACCCCCGAAACCCGATCGGGTTACCCATTTTTGGGTCTGACCCGACTCGACCCGACCGATGCTCTCCCCTAATTAAAAGTGTGAGAAAATTCAAATGGCCCTATACAAAAGTATACACAAGTCCAGGGACCATTTTGATACATTGTTGAAAGAATATTTTAAATTTTAAATTATATATTTATATTATATTATAAAGTATTTGACAAAAACTTTTAAAACACATTTTTTATGTATGAAATATTGTTTATTGATGCATATTACTTAAAATTTAATATTACAAGTACATTATGTGTAAGTACAACTTATTAAAAGTATATTTTTGAATTCGTGTAACTAACTGCAGATAAACATAATCAAATACATGATAAACATCTCATTTTAAATATAATATAATTAGGATATCATTGAATTCTAACAGAAAATGTAACACCTGGAAATATTTCCCTTTTCCCAACTCTGTGCGCGTCAAAAAAAAAAAAAAGAGAAGATTTATATATATAAGGTATGCATTTTCATTTACTTATTTTGTGTTTAAAAACACTTTATTCTTTTTTATGAAAATCCTCCTTTGTGAAGTATATAGGAGTATATGTATATATATATATAGATATTTATATAAATTTATATTTTTAGGAAAGTGAGTCCTTTTTGAATTCTCGGGAGTATTGTGTTAGAAAAGGGGGGGGGGGGTTACCTGCAACTTTAACCTATTCTAGTATCTCACCCTTTTATCTAAAAGCCTTCCCTGTTCCATGGAGGATCTTGACCTCCATGTAATGTGTAAAGTTAGGATCATAGTAGAAGAAAGGGGCAGTAGCTGTGAAAAAAAAAGCAAAGAAAGGAAAAAGGAAGGGAGAAGGAAAAAGGGGGACCATCCCTTTGCTGGAAATCGAAGAGAACCCCCCCTTGGAGCTGGCTGTTTGGAGGAAGAAAAGACAGCCCCACCGTTGCCGGAGCTACCGCCGGCCTCGCCTGCCTCCTTGCCTCCGCCGCACCTCAGACCACCAGCAGCAACAACAGCAGTCGCTGATGTGCTCCTTGCACTGCGCCTACACGGCGGTGCTGTGTCAGCGCTCCTGCGCTGCCGTGCCACCCTCGCATCGAGTCGACAGCCTGCGTCTTTCCCTCTTCTCCCTTCGGCCTCCCTACTGTTTCACTATATGAGATTGATTAACCGCTGAAAATTTGGAACTCTTGTCCACTACCTTTTAATTTCAAGATTTTAGGATTTTTCCCAAATCCTACAAGGTGAGTTCATTCTACTCTTAATTATGAAACTTTACAATCATTGGAATGATGCATTATATTTTACCTCAAACTTTAAATAGATGAAAACACTTGTTTGGTTGGAAATGGAGATCTCTTTAGGTAAAGAACGAAATTAGGGATCCCGCCTATATTGGAAAGATGAATTTGGAAAAATATATAATCACTTGGTAAAACACCCATTTCAAGTATTGTTGGCCTTAAGACACTAACACCTTTATGTTCTACATTCGAAATCGTATGGTTGGGTGAGAGTACTTCATTGGACTAAGGGTTTATGCAAAGTCCTAGTAATGTATAAATGTGTATATGCTAAAAACGTTTTGTTTTGGATATGTCACTAGAATGTAATGCAATTATAGACATGAATGTCGTTTTATTTTATTCGTGGGAATGATGGTGTAAGTTTGTGATAGGCATTGAGATTATTATGTTCACCAAATCGTCTTCTCACTTACATTCGGTAATAGCCATTGTGATTATTATGTAATTACCGAGATAAAGAGCTTAAGATCACGGCCGACTACATGACTATTTTTAGTTGATGTCAAGGTGTTAAACCTGTAAGTGATGCTCTATAACGTTGAGTTGTGACTTACTTTGTGTTCCGTCATAACCAACGGTAAATCGGGTCTCCCCTGTCATCTCCGTATGTTATGGCACCATCATGTGATTGTGAGAGCTATCCATTTCTTTTATTGAATAATAACCACGTATCGTATTTATATTTATACATATGTATGTTTTCTTTGGACTTGCAGTTCAACTAAATTATTGTCTGGACTCACTAGGCGTAGGCCTAACACTTTTTTTATGTGGTTATTTGTCAGGTTCCGTTAGTAGTGGGGCTAATAAGGGTTGAGAGGATCGTCGAAATTGAATAGTCTTTTTGGTTAAGGTATTTGGTAATTTGAGCGTTACGCCACTCGAGGATACTTTTGTTGGAGTTGGTATAAACACACCCGTAATTAATCTGGGCATGAAATTGTTTAGATTAATAGGTTGTTACTTATCGCCCCATTATTTGTTTCGTAAACGCTTTACTTTTCCCCATGTATTGGGTGGATTTTTGTAAAACTCTAGACTTGCCTTGTGCTTTTGAGTTAAATTTACCACCTATCTTATTTCTTTTGTTAGGGTGTTACAGAATACTTAATTATCATTCTTATAAAAATTATATTATTAAACAAAAATAAATTACATTGTTATTAAATCTAAATTGGTTTATAATAAAAAATTGAATTAAAAAAGTTATGACGGATGCCGAATCCACCAAATAATAAATTCCAACTACGAGCTAATTACAACCAAAATTGTAATAGCGGCAAGTCGAGTCAAATCTACAGGGACTCGGTTTAACTTACTATGTCTAGAAAAATCAAATACAAAGCAACAACTTTAAAGTAATTACAAAGGGGGGGGGGTTGGATTTGATTAATTAGACTAAACATGCGAATAAAGTTTATTATAGACGGTTGGAATAACAATAAACTCGACTTTATATTGTAAATGCAACTCTGTTCACGAGTTGTTATCATTGATGATGTATAAGGCGACCGCACATACTTCGATTAACCCGGTTCTAATTATCAAAGAGCTCTAACAATTAATTCCAACATACATAACTTTTGAGAGGAACAAGCTCTCCTCTCATACCTTAATATGCAATTGACCTAAAATAAGCTCTTAAGAGCCAAATTGATAGTAGCATGAAGAATCAATGGAACCCAGGTCGGATAAATTAACACACGAGCTTGGTTAATCTAAATCTTCCGTTTCACCCAATTTCATAACAAAAGATAGGAATTTTCTACAAAATCTATTTGTTATTTGTCATCAATATTAGTTTACTAAACAATTACGGATTTAGGAAACCAAAATAACCATAATAGATTTCCACACAATTGATCAGAAAGGATGAAATTCATTTTCATAAGCTATTAAGTTCAGAAATTGGGTGAATAATTAAAGTGAGATGGTAGTACATCATCTCAAACAACTAGTAAAAATAGAACTTGCAAATATTAAGCAATCCAAGGTCGAATTTATAAAGAAATCAGCCATACATGGCTAATTGAAAACACAAACTAATAAATTGACAAGAGATATTAACCTAATTTTGAAATTGATGAATCTCCTTCAATGCTTCTCCAATCCAAAACCACGAATTGTTGCTCTCTTCTCCAATCGATCGAACCTCGTGTTGCTCTCTTCTCTCATCGATCGCACGTCTTCCCCCGATGAAAAACTGCCTTTGCTGGGCTGCTGTTGCTGGAGTTTTTGTTTTGCTGTTGGGCTTTTTCTTAAGCAACATTTGAGAAAATATGCTTCATTTTCACGCTATTTAAATTCGTATGCCCAATCCAAAACCCATTTCATAAGTATGCTCAGCCTCATATTCCTTCAGAAAACTATGGCCAACCTTGTAACAGTTTTAAAAATATATGTTCTGTTTGTATTAAAATCCATCTTTTTTGCACCTATCAAAGACCAATCAATAACTAAATTAAAAGGGGTTCTATAAGCTATATAAACATTACAATATGTACTAGATTCATTATAAAAACATGTTTAAATACAAGCTTATCAAATATCCCCACACTTGGATCATTGACCGTCCTCGGGCAAACAATAAGCATTTAACATGGATGAAAGTCAAGAGTTAAGTTTTAGAGAACCGACAAAAAAGTACATAACATTTCATGAAGGTACAACTTAGCCGACATAGTAACAATCAACACACAAGACAACTAAAGATGAACACTTGCTAATCTCACAAACACCTCACAAAGGATATAAACCTACTCTAATCGCTCATTCACACAAAGCACAGGTGTTTTCACTCTTGGCATCAATTCACATGCACTACCATAAGCTTGAATTAGGTCTCGATTCTCGATCGCTAATGGTCAACCTAGGTGTGGATCAAAAAGGTCTTTTTAGTAGGGTTGTAACATGGCTAAGGGTTTTGGTAGGGAAACTTTTGGGTTAAGTGACTAAAAATGAACTTTGGAAGGGAAACTACAACTCAACGCTTGACTTTTGCGTTTTGCGCATCAAAGCGATCACAAAATCTCTCAACTTTCTAGCTCTTATTTGCGAAGAATGCTATGGAGACAACTATATTTTTTTTTGAATTCGGTCTCCATTTATTCATGTATATATATATATATATATATATTTTCACTTCTATACATGGAATATATTGTTTATTTTTCTTTCGAATCTCTATCAATCATCATATAGGCGTTGTGGATCAGGTAGATGGTATACAGACCGTACAACAAGTCTGTCTAACTAAAAGCTTGTAGTCTCATTCCAAAGTCCGGTGAGGAAAGTGTTTGGCTAAGGGGTATATATTTGGTGTAAAAGTCAAGAAAATGGGTAATTTGGCTCAAAAGAGGTGACCAAAAAGGAAAACACATAAGGAGTGGCTTTAGGCCAAATGGTTAAAAGAAAACATCAATGATGGCCTTCTATCATTTCCACACACTAGTATTGCCTAAGTGCAATCTTGAAGAGACCTAGCTCAAGTTCTAGAATGAAATGAGCACGGAAGATGCAATGCACACAAAAAAGAATTAGGATCGAATACAATGTTCGATCGTGGCTAAAAAAAAACTCACAGGTACATTTTGTCCGTAAAATTAGCAATGTTCACATAAGTCATCTCAAATGTGTTAATCTCAACTAAACAATCAAGTCACACAATCAATCATGCTATGGTTTTCATGGCATTATATGCAGGAAGATGTCTCAACTCATGCAACTCATACTAAGTGTTTGCCCAAGAATTAATCAAAAAAAATAGCCCCTTTTACCCATTGTATCCCCACACTAATCTCTAACGCATCCCCACACTTAAACCATATATTGTCCTCAATATATGCATTCAATTGCATAGTCCAACACGAAGGGAACAAAAAAACTCCCCTGAGTATGTAGACGTGTGCCCAATACATGGTGTGTGTTGTTGGCGGGTACCTTCGTGCATTTGGGGAAAAACTCCAATGATCAAACCCTGGAATGCAAATTCATCAACTCAAAGACAACTAAACTGAATGAAAATTAAGCTAGAAAGGAAATAAAGCAGTAAAATTGGGTTGCCTCCCAATCAACGCCTTTTTTTTTAACGTCGTTGGCTCGACACCTCCACTTCTAAGGTGCTCCTTCTTCCAACACTTCTACCTTGAAAACCTCCATGTCTAAAGGTTTGAAACCTTTCATAAAATGGCTTTAAACGATGGCCATTCACCTTGAACACCTTTCCTGTTTTCTCATTTTTTTTTCTCTATCGCACCATGATTAAAAACATTACTAACGATAAACGGTCCCACCCACCGGGACCTAAGTTTTCCGGGAAATAGCTTGAGTCGAACGTGAAAAAGTAAGACTTTGACCTAAAACAAATGTCTTACAAGAAGACATTTTATCATGAAAAGCTTTGGTCTTTTCTTTATATATAGAACTACTCTCGTACGCATCATTGCGTATCTCTTCCAATTCTTGGAGTTGGAGTTTTCGGTGAATACCGGTTTTGTTAATGTCCAAGTTGACATTTTTCATGACCCAAAAGGCCTTATGTTCCAACTCAATAGGAAGATGACAAGCTTTTCCGTACACTAAACGAAAAGGGGACATACCTATCGGGGATTTGTAAACGGTCCGGTAAGCCCATAATGCATCATTGAGCCTTAAGTTCCAATCTTTCCTACTTGGGTTTACCGTTTTTTTTCAAGAATTTGCTTGATATCCCGATTCGACACCTCCACTTTCCCCTTTGTCTGTGGGTGGTAGGCAGTAGATATACAGTGCTTTACACCATACTTTTTGAATAAAGCCGCCATCACACTGTTGACAAAATGAGTGCCCCTATTGCTTATTACCACTTTCGGGACTCCAAATATGAAGAAAATCTTATCTTTCACAAAATATGAAACATTTTTTGCATTGTCAGTCCTTGTCGCTTTCGTCTCTACCCATTTAGAGACGTAATCGACAGCAAGTAAGATGTAATAGAAACCAAAAGAACATAGGAAAGGGCCCATGAAATCAATCCCCCACACGTCGAAAATCTTGCAAGCATGAATGGGGGTCAAAGGCATTTGATCCCTACGACTAAGATTTCCGGTGTGTTGGCAATGAG
Source organism: Cynara cardunculus var. scolymus (assembly GCF_001531365.2). Classification (NCBI taxonomy): domain Eukaryota; kingdom Viridiplantae; phylum Streptophyta; class Magnoliopsida; order Asterales; family Asteraceae; genus Cynara; species Cynara cardunculus. Next base: position 11,419,640 of record NC_037540.1, on the reverse strand, counting down.
GACAAGCTTTACAAAACATATATGCGTCATGATGAATATGTGGCCAAAAGAGGCCACTCTCGAGAACCTTACGAGCTATCCTTGTTGGGCCAAAATGGTCATCACATGCATGAGAATGACATAATTCTAAAATAGAAGTTACCTCATCATTACCTACACATCGTTGGATGATTTGATCAGACCCTTTCTTCCACGAGTAAGGATCATCCCACATGTAATATTTGGACTTTGGAGTCACTCTTTATCTTGTCTCTCTTCGAGCTCGGTAGCTCTTTAGGTGTGGTCCCGGTGACTAAGTAGTTAACTATGTCGGCATACCAATGAACTGTGGTTTTCACCTCAAAAAGGTGCTCATCTGGGAACTTATCATCTAACGGTAACGGATCTTCATTGGAGACAATCCGGCTCAAGTGATCTGCTACTAAATTCTGTGTTCCACTTTTGTCTCTAATCTCCATGTTGAATTCTTGGAGCAACAAAATCCATCGTATGAGCCTTGGTTTGGCATCCTTCTTTGTCATCAAATACAACAACGCCGCATGATCTGTAAAAACAATAACTTTAGTACCTAAGAGATATTAACAAAAATTTTCCAATATGAAGACAACCGCAAGCAATTCCTTCTCCGTGGTGGAGTAGTTTGCTTACGCGCTATCGAGGGTTCTCGAAGCATAATAAACAACATGCGGGTTCTTTCCAACCCTTTGCCTGAGTACCGCTCCAATATCATAGTTGCTCACGTCACACATAATCTCAAAGGGAAGATCCCAATTCGGTGGTCTCGTAATGGGGGCGGATGTGAGCATCTCTTTAAGCTTATCAAAAGCTTCCTTGCATTTCTCATCAAACCTGAACTCCACATCCTTTTGAAGTAGATTGCACATCAGTTGGGTAATGCATGAGAAATCCTTAATGAAGCGCCTATAGAAACCTGCATGACCCAAAAATGACCGGACTTCCCTCACCGAAGTGGGGTAGGGTAAGCTTTTGATAACATCTACTTTAGCTCTATCTACTTCAATACCTTTACTCGAGATAACATGTCCTAAAATCAGCCCTTGGTTTACCATAAAGTGGCATTTTTCATAATTTAAAACCAAGTTGGTCTCTATGCATCTTTGAAAGATTTTAAAAGAGATTTTTTAAACATTCATCAAAGGAGTTCCCATAGACGGTAAAATCGTCCATACAAACTTCAATGATGTTTTCCACAAACTCAAAAAAAAAATACTCATCATACATTGCTGGAAAATAGCCGGTGCATTGCATAAGCCAAAGGGCATTCGACGATAGGCGAAAGTGCCGAAAGGACATGTAAACGTGGTTTTCTCTTGGTCTTCTGGTGCAACCGAAATTTGATGAAAACCAGAGAAACCATCTAAACAACAATAATGAGACTTACCTGCCAGTCTCTCAAGCATCTGGTCGATAAAAGGTAGAGGGAAGTGATCTTTGCGGGTTGACGCGTTCAACCATCGGTAATCTATGCATACTCTCCAACCACTTTGTACTCTTGTTGGTTCATCACTCCCTCGACATTTTCCACTACTGTCACCCCGACCTTCTTTGGAACAACCTGTACTAGGCTTACCCATTTGCTATCGGATATAGCAAATATTACACCTGCATCTAGCAACTTTTGAATCTCTGTCTTCATAACCTCCATCATGGGTGGATTCGACCTCCTTTGAGCCTCGCAGAACAGCTTGAAGTCATCCTCCATCAAAATCTTGTACATGCAAGTTGATGGGCTCAAGCCTTTTATGTCAGCTATCGTCCACCCAATGGCCTCCTTGAATTGTTTTAGCACGAAAATGAGCTTCTTTTCCTCGGATGAGTCTAATCTACTTGAAATGATGACCGGTAGCCTCTCCTTCTTCTAGATACGCATACTTGAGATGCTCGGGAAGTGTCTTCAACTCTAGTTCTGGTGCCTGCAAAACAGAAGGAAGTAGTTTTTTGTTAGATGGCGGTAAAAAAACTTGAGCTATATCATACCTTGACATCTTCTTTTGATCCATAAAAGCTACTAGCTCGTGAAACTCGGGTCCAATCTCAATCTTCTTCATGAGTTTGGTTACTCTCGCTTCATTCAAAGACCTACTCAAGATGGTGTCTAAAGCATCAAAATGTGTTAGTTCAAATAACTCTTGAGAATGGTTCAATAATGTCAATGGTATATAGAGAGGATACATCACTTGGAAAACGCACGGCTTCATAGATATTAAAATGGATGATGGTACCATCAAATTCTATGGAAAGTGTGCCATTATGAACATCTATCTTTGTTTTTGAAGTTTTCAAAAATGGCCTCCCTAACAAGATGGATGTGGATTTTGGATGTGAATCCTTCTCCATATCAAAGACATAGAAATCAGCAGGGAAAACAAGTTCATTCACTTGAACCAATAAATCCTCTAATACCCCTTTCGGGTGTACCAGGGACCTATCGGCCAATTGAATGACCACCCCGGTTTCTTGTAAGGGGCCTACATTTAGAGTCTTAAAGCTAGAAAATGGCATCACATTGATAGATGCACCCAAATCAAGCATAGCCCTATTGATCGTAACATTCCCCAATTTGCAAGGAATGGTGAAAACACCTGGATCTTTGCACTTTGGGGGTAGCTTCTTTTGAAGCACGGCAGAAACATTCTCACTCATATTAATCGTCTTGTTACCCCTAAGTTTTCTTTTGTTGGTGCACAATTCTTTCAAAAACTTAGCGTAACGAGGGACTTGCTTGATTGCATCTAAAAGAGGAATATTTACCTCGACCTTCCTAAAAGTTTCTAGGATTTCCTTTTCCTCTCTAGCTTTGTTAGACATTTGAAAACGCGTAGGAAAGGGAGGTGGAATTACCTTTGCTTTCTCACTTACATCGTCAGTGGGTCCCGATTATTTCTTATCTTGAATTGGTTTCGGGCTTACCTCTTACTCTTTCTTCATTTCCCTACTCTTTGCCATCTTTGGTTCTTCAAGTTCCTTCCCACTTCTCAAGACAATTGCACTTACATTCTGTTTCGGGTTCGTCTCCGTTTGGGAAGGCAACTTTCCTTGAGATTCCAACCGGCTCACAGAAGTGGCAAGTTGCATCATTTGAGCTTCCAAATTTTGAATGCTTGCCTCTGTTTTATGTTAATATTGAAGAGTATTAGCAGCTAAACCCTTGACAATGTTTTCAAGGGACATACCTGGGTTACTAGAAGTAGCTTGATTCGGATTGAAGGGTGCTCTTTTCTGAAACTGTTGTTGTGGCGGCCTTTGCACGAAATTCTGAAATTAAGGAGGTCTTTGGTTGCCAAAATTGTTGTTGAAGAATCGTTGTTGTGGTTGTGGCTGACCTTGATAACCTCCTATAGCATTCACGTTTTCGACCGTCACCAACACATCCTCTTGAAGTTGTGGGCATGCATCGGTTGGATGGCCCGTCGCCAAGCATATGACGCAAGCTTTCACCTGTTCTTTATCAACTACAAGTTGTTTGACCAAGTTAGTAAGATCAAACAAACGACTCTCAATGCTCGTGACATTTATCTCATTAGCCTTTGCGGGCCTTCTCCTCATATCATTCCTCACACTAAATTGTTGGGAATTCTCAGCCATGGTAGTGATTAGAGCTCTAACCTTGGTTGGGGTCTTATTGAACATGGCACCGCCACTGGCGGCATCAATCATCTTCCTATCCATAGGTAGGAGACCCTCATAAAAGTATTGCAATAGCAATTGTTCCGAGATTCCATGTTGTGGACAACTCACACAGAGATGTTTGAAGCTCTCCCAATATTCATGGAGAGTTTCAACATCTCGTTGCTTAATGCTACAAATCTCTCTATGGAGGTTAGTGGCTCCGGAGTCGGGAAAGAATTTGTCTAGAAATAGCCTCGCCATTTGGTTCCACGTCGTTACCGAATCAGAAGGTAACGAGTACAACCAATCAGTTGCCCGGTCCTTTAAAGAAAAAGGAAAAGCCTTTAATTTAATAAGGTCCTCTGTAACCTTGGCCGGTTTCATGCTCAAGCAAACAATATGGAATTGCTTTAAATGCTTATTAGGGTCCTCGTTCTCTAACCCGTGATATGTGGGTAAGAGATGGACCAAGCCAGTCTTAAGAACAAAGTTTTGATACCTGTCGGATACCTGATACAAATTGGAGTTTGAGCAACGTCTTGGGTTGCCAATTGACGTAAAGTTTGCTCATCGGCCATGTTGACCTTCGGATTTTCCACCTCTTCTTCCTCAGATTTCGTCTTTAGTTCCTCTACTTTGCTTTCAGACTCGGATGGTAATTCAATATCCTTTCAGATGTTGATTACCGGTGAACTTGAAGATTCGCCTTGCGCCTTCCGGAGCCTAGCTAGCTTCCTGAATCGCTTGGCTGTCCGTTCGATTTCTGTATCTATGGGAATAGGTGTACCTGTACATGAAGATCTAGGCATAAATCGTTAGAAACATTGAGTCCCCGGCAACGGCGCCAAAAATTTGGCGGATGCAAAGTCCACCAAATAATAAATTCCAACTACGAGCTAATTACAACCAAAATTGTAATAGCGGTAAGTAGGGTCAAATCCACAGGGACTCAGTTTAACTTACTATATTTAGAAAAATCAAATACAAAACGACAACTTTAAATAATTACAAAGGGGGGGGGTTGGATTTGATTAATTAGACTAAACATGCAAATAAAGTTTATTATAGACGGTTGGAATAACAATAAACTCGACTTTATATTGTAAATGCAACTCTGTTCACGAGTTGTTATCATTGATGATGTATAAGGCGACCACACATGGCTAATTGAAAACACAAACTAAGAAATTGACGAGATATTAACCTAATTTTGAAATTGATGAATCTCCTTCAATACTTCTCCAATCCAAAACCACGAACTATTGCTCTCTTCTCCCATCGATCGCATGTTTTCCCCCGATGAAAAACTGCCTCTGTTGGGCTGCTGTTGCTGGAGTTTTTGTTTTGCTGTTGGGCCTCTTCAGTTGGGATTTTTCTTAAGCAACATTTGAAAAAATATGCTTCATTTTCACGCCATTTAAATCCGTATGTCCAGTCCATAACTGTAACATCCCAAAATTTCGAATACTTAAATATAACGAAACTAGTATCCCAAGATCAAACATTTACATTTCAGCGGAAATAAAATTTCTAAACTTACAAATTATATCACCATCTAAATTACAATCTTGAGGAGCATAACTTTGTTCTATATAACAATGCCTTGATCTGCACATAACCTTCTTTGGAGCTAATCCTTATCTCTCTTTATTGCACTTTTCTTTCCACTCAAAAGCTGCCTGGGTAAAAAAAAATTAAAAGAGTTTTGGGTGAGCCTTAGGCGTAGTGAATCCACGGTTTTCATGCATGAGCAACAACTTTTATAATAAACAATTTTCACGAAGCTTCATAAATTAGCATGTCTTGATGAGAATAATACTTTTCACAAAGTAAAGATATTATAATGTGTGTCTACATCAAAAAGCAACAGCGTCATAGGAGATGTCTACCACACAACATTACCTGGCGAACTCACACAGCATGTCCGCACTTACGGCTTAGACAAGCTCACCAAGCATGCTCGTCTTTACATAATCATATCGTAGTACATCCCCATTGACACACAAATACTCAAAACATATATTATAAAAATATCGAACTTTTCACGCATATACAACATATCAAAAATCTCGAGAAACTTCAAACCACTTTTGGATAATAAGGCATGCAACCATTTTAAAAATAAATCACGTGTAACTCACCATACAGGTCATAACTCCAAACCGTTCCTCGAAGTTCCTCATGTTCTCCCAAAAAAATGCATAAACTTGTTGCGCTTCACCAAATCATCCCCATCTTTCACCTCTCTTATACGAGTTTCCTTCCCCGAGAATTTGTCATCTCTATGCTTGAAGACCTCCCCATATATATACTTAGTCATCGGCGGTTTCACGGATTATGAAACGATAAGCCAAGATTAATGGTCGTAGGTTTCATGACCATTGGGTTTCTTATCATTAATATTATATTCAATTTCTTTATCTTTTTTTTGGTTATTACAAACTTTCCCCCTTAACAAAATTTCGTCCTCGAAATTTGCCCTATGCAAATAAATGAGAGCATCTCAATCTCGTCCCCTTATCAAGTTCCCAAGTAGCCTCTGAACCATTATGACGTTTTCTTTAAAGAAACTAATCCCGTAAGGACCCTTAGATCTTCTCATATGGTTTACATATTATTTCGACATTTCAACTCTTGATTGTAAAATCCTTCAACTAGTCATGCACCTAATCAAGATCATAAGCTCTTATCTTGGATCTGATGCCATAATTGATTACACGAATGACCACATTGCTAATCTTATATCTAACTATTTGATCTTTCCACCAATTGATATAAAAAATGATCCCCAACTCAAATATGGGATGAATCAACTCACTATATCATCAAATACTTTGAGTTCCTACTATTCTCAAAACTAAACATATGCTCTCACCGCTAAAGCAAATTAGTGGAGTTTGTCACCAAAACTTTATCCACCAACATGACTTTATATCTATTTTACCTCATCTTACCATGTATTTTTGGTCGGTCAAATCCTTTTCCTTTAGACTTAATGAAATTAGGCCCCAAAGCAAGTATACAATACGGCCCAACGTCGTCTTTTCAAGTAATAAAGTGGTACAAGTACAAGAATATCGTCCACAGGGATTGGAGCAAAAGTTAAATAAGAGTCCAATAAAAGAAAAGATTTCAGATGATGAAAACGAAGACTTTAGTATGATTCTGAGTTAAAACAGGTAATATAACAAAATAATAAAGTGGAATAATAAAGCAGAATAATAAAGGTAGCACGGGTGTAAGATTTTGGGGTGAAATGTAAACACGAAATCCAGCAGACAAAGCTGTGGAAGAAGCAGTCCCACCATTTATCTTGAAGGTATTCCTCTCGGACTTCACCTTTGCACTATATTATAGCTTTGCACTATATTATAGCTTTGCACCCATATCTCTATGTGGTGTTCGGACCAGGGATAGTGACAAAATGGTGTCTTCAAGATATATGGCTAAACAATTTTCTTTGTTAAAAATTACTCCCTCGAGCCTATTCCCATATCATTCAAGTTGGCGTGTTCTTGATAGTTCATCTATGAATCTATCACACTTTGACACTTTTAGAGAGTGACCAACCCGTCGGGAGCTAAGTTTGAAAAACATAAATGACAAGTCTCCTTGTCGGCAACTTTCTCAAGTCTACCTCTCATATCATTCAAGCTGACGTGCTTATAATGGCTAATGTCTAAGTCCATTGCACTTTAACACTTTCAAAGTGATCAACTCGTCAAGAAGTGTGCTTGGTTTTATAAAACTTGAATGAAATAGTGGAACATTGTTATTGTGAAACAACGTCCACTTTCATTCGGTTTAACATTTCACCATTTACCCTACACCCGAACTAATAAAATTAGCTACTCATTACGGAAAGTAAATAACTTAAATAAATGACATAAAGTAAAGAAATGAATGTAAATAGCTGAAAGTAAATGACAGAAAGTAAAGACGGAAAGTAAATACGGAAAGTAAATGACAATAAATAAATAAATAAAAGACAAAATGTAAAGAACAATAATTAAAAGCTTGTAAATACTATTAATAAGTTGAGAGTGTTTTTGGGAGTACAAATTGGAACCAAATTCGTCCAGGGGATGATATTAAAAGAGAAGCCAAAGGCTTTCTTTTATACCCAAGAGTTAACATAAGACAAAATCATGGAAAGAAGGTAAAAAGTACATATGAGTGGAAAGGAAAAAGAAGGCATCATCTCCATCAAAACATGTCAACAAAAAGTCTTCTCCCCTTCATTTCACCAGCTGTTTGAGGGCCAAAACGAGGGCTTCTTCAGCTCAGACCTCCATCC
>NC_037540.1:11406483-11409543 GCF_001531365.2 Cynara cardunculus var. scolymus | reverse complement strand
TCGAAATGGAGAGCGGTCATATGTGGTCTAACTATCCCATAATTTAATTGCTCAAAATCCGGGATAACATAATCCATGATCCGTCCATTTTTGGAATTTGCCAGATTAATGATGTTTGGAGTTTGTGTCATTTGTTGCTTATTAAGGTCCGATTCTGTGTCCAAATTATTATCATTATCATGATGTGGGTTTCCTTGGTGAAAAATTGGGAACGGTGGTATTTGCCCAAAAATTGGCAATTGGTTTTCCAAATGTGGTACTTCCGGAATGTTGGGAGCAGGGAACTCCATGTTGGCAGGGAGTAGAGCCTGAAATGCTCTCTGAGCCCTCCTTCTATGGTGAAACGTTCTCTCAATGTCTGGATCAAATTCGCAAAATTCCCCGCGATGTGTTCTTGGCATACATCACTTTTCAAAAACAGGTACTAGAAAAATCAAATCTTTTACTTTACTCAAAAGAAAACTTTCAGCTTGCCAGTCCCCGGCAGCGGCGCCAAAAACTTGGTCGGTCAAATCCTTTATCTTTAGACTTAATGAAATTGGGCCACAAAGCAAGTATACAATACGGCCCAACGTCGTCTTTCCAAGTAATAAAGTGGTACAAGTACCGGAACATCGTCCACATGGATTGGAGCAAAAGTTAAATAAGAGTCCAATAAAAGAAAAGATTTCAGATGACGAAAACGAAAACTTTAGTTTGATTCTGAGTTAACACATGTAATATAACAGAATAATAAAGCAGAATAATAAAGGTAGCACGGGTGTAAGATTTTGGGGTGAAATGTAAACACGAAATCCAGTAGACAAAGCTGTGGAAGAAGAAGTCCCACCATTTATCTTGAAGGTATTTCTCTCATACTTCACCTTTGCACTATATTATAGCTTTGCACCCATATCTCTATGTGGTGTTCGGACCAGAGATAGTGAGATAATGGTGTCTTCAAGATATATGGCTAAACAATTTTCTTTGTTAAAAATCACTCTCTCGAGCCGATTCCCATATCATTCAAGTTGGCGTGTTCTTGATAGTTCATCTCTGAATCTATCACACTTTGACACTTTTAGAGAGTGACCAACCCGTCGGGAGCTAAGTTTGAAAAACATAAGTCTCCTTGTCGGCAACTTTCTCAAGTCTACCTCTCATATCTTTCAAGCTAACGTGCTTATAATGGCTTATCTCTAAGTCCATTGCACTTTAACACTTTCAAAGTGATCAACTCGTCAAGAAGTGTGCTTGGTTTTATAAAACTTGAATGAAATAGTGGAACATTGTTATTGCGAAACAACGTCCACTTTCATTCGGTTTAACATTTCACCATTTACTCTACACCTGAACTAATGAAATTAGCTACTCATTACAGAAAGTAAGTAACATAAATAAATGACATAAATAAAGACATTATAATATCCGTATTTTATTAACTCGTACAAATTGGGTTAAGTGAATTTTTGGCAGAATTGTGTATAACATACATATATCCTATGCTTAACCAACTTGTATCTCAGACTAGTTTTATGACTAAAGCTGAGAATCTAACTTGAAGGGTTAAAACCGTCAAATAGTTAAACTATATATATATATATATATATATATTTAATTAATTAAAAAAATTATATATATACACATGCATTGGAGAGGCGGTGATGAACCGCCATGCCCTCTCATTCTCTGTATTTCTCTCGTCTCATTCTCTCTCTAAAATCTCTCGTCTTCTCTCTAAATTTTACATCAACTTATTAAGAGGATCGAAGTAACAATTATATATTCGGAATCCACTCTCCGAACCCTTCTTAAAGGTATAAGTTTCATTAAGGTGTTTATTTTAGGGTTATTAAGACCGGTTTATAAACTGTGTTTATATCTAAGTTTACAGATTGATATTGTCAAAATTATGATATATTTGATGTTTAGGATGCTAGTACTGGTTATATTAATGTAGAAATAAAAAAGGTATATTATAGTTTCAATATGGTTAGATTGTGGGTAAATGTTTAACCGTACACCAATTGTTCGGTTAAATGTCAGAAGGAGTAAAAATACATGATTAAGCTTAGGTTAACGACCATTGGATTTGTTTTTCTGTTTAGTATGTTGAAGTAAGTTTATACCATGTAAATATAGCAAATCATGAAAGTTGGGTCATAAAAGTTAGTCGGGAATTACGGAATCGAATTTTACCGACAATGTAACTCTTGTACTTTGACAGTGTATAACTCACAAACCGTAAATCGGATTAAGCTTGTATTTTGTAGTCAGGAAGATCATACTGCATGCTACAACTTTCATTAAGGGTCAAAATTCCAATTATGATTCTAAGTGGCTCAAAACAGTGTGTTTTTGAGGCTGTTTACACTATATCCGGGATTAATTTACAGTTTTGTGAAATTCATATAAAATAGATGGATGATCCAAATGAGATGATTTAAAAAGAATTAGACTCATATGATACCAATCTACAACTTTTATTTAGACACTATAATGTAGATTGGTCTCTAAGTAAGATAAAAATGCTTAGAAATAAGAGGGTCGAAAACGGTTGGATCGAAAGAGAATAAGGTTAACTTTTTACGTTTGAGTTTCAATTCGTATCAAGTACATTAAGACCTAAGTAAATTTATTAGAATAATTATGTTACGGTTTTTATGTTTTGTAAATAGTAACCGGTTGTGCATTCGTTAGGCACGCAGACAAATCAAACTTGATCGTGAATTTTCGTTTGATCGTACGTTAATTGTCAAATTCGGTTAAGGTACGGATTCCATATCTCACTTGACACGGGGATAGCCATTTGCGTAAGGCTTCCTAATCCGGATAATCTGTGATAAATTCCGAATAATTTGTTCTGAATTTTCTTTATGATTATCAAATGTTATTGAACTTTGTTTCCCTTTGAACTACGACTTATATTTTTATTCGGAATACGGATCATTTTGATCACTTGACTCGTTTTATTGCTTCATTTGTGAAACATTTTACAATAGACTCAATAACTGGAGCACCGGTATTGAGATATTTACATGGTGACTAAAACGATCATGGCGTCCTCATTTTTATAGTCCT
>NC_037540.1:11400910-11405293 GCF_001531365.2 Cynara cardunculus var. scolymus | reverse complement strand
GAAAATAAGGAAGTAAAAATGACTCAAGGTTGGGATAAACTATGAAAATCTACCTATTAAACATAAGAAATAGGTACTTTAAGCATGTAATAAACCATCCTTATCAATTTTGCATAAACACATCTCTATCAATGTCATTATATCCAATGATATTAAACCTTCTAATGATTTCTCTGCTTTAAGTTGGTTTAAGACTAACCCCAAATTAACTTAAATCACCACTCTCATTACTATAAGTCAATCTTTATTCACACATCTATCAACAATTTTCACCAAGCTTCATAAATTAGCATGTCTTGATGAGAATAATACTTTTCACAAAGTAAAGATATTATAATGCGTGTCTACATCACAAAGCAACGGCGTCATAAGAGATGTCTACCTCACACAGCATTACCTGGCGAAGTCACACAGCATGTCCGCACTTACGACTTAGACAAGCTCACTAAGCATGCTCGTCTTTACAAAATCATATCGTAGTACATGCCCATTGACACACAAATACTCAAAACATATATTATAAAAATATCAAACTTTTCACGCATATACAACATATCAAAAATCTCGAGAAACTTCAAACCACTTTTGGATAATAAGGCATGCAACCATTTTAAAAATAAATCACGTGTAACTCACCATACAGGTCATAACTCCAAACCGTTCCTCGAAGTTCCTCATGTTCTCCCAAAAAAATGCATAAACTTGTTGCGCTTCACCAAATCATCCCCATCTTTCACCTCTCTTATACGAGTTTCCTTCCTCGAGAATTTGTCATCTCTATGCTTGAGGACCTCCCCATATATATACTTAGTCATCGGCGGTTTCACAGAATATGAAACGATAAGCCAAGATTAATGTTTGTAGGTTTCATGACAATTGAGTTTCTTATCATTAATATTATATTCAATTTCTTTCTCTTTTTTTTGTTATTACAAACTTTCCCCCTTAACAAAATTTCGTCCTCGAAATTTGCCCTATGCAAATAAATGAGAGCATCTCAATCTCATCCCCTTATCAAGTTCCCAAGTAGCCTCTGAACCATTATGACATTTTCTTTAAAGAAACTAATCCCGTAAGGACCCTTAGATCTTCTCATATGGTTTACATATTATTTCGACATTCCAACTCTTGATTGTAAAATCCTTCAACTAGTCATGCACCTAATCAAGATCATAAACTCTTATCATGGATCTGATGCCATAATTGATTACACGAATGACCACATTGCTAATCTTATATCTAACTATTTGATCTTTCCACCAATTGATATAAGAAATGATCCCCCAACTTAAATATGGGATGAATCAACTCACTATATCATCAAATACTTTGAGTTCCTACTATTCTCAAAACTAAACTGTTGGTCCCAAAAGGGTCTACAAGAATACTAAACAGTTTATAGAAGGGGGGGGATGAATACAAACACAATTTTCAAATTTAAAANAAAATCTTATATGAATTAGGTACTTTTGAAGAATTAGGTTTTATTCAGTCAGTTAAAACTACTGAAGAAAATCTTTCTATGAATGAAAATGAAATGATTATTAAATTATTAAATCAAGCAGATATTATTAGATATCAAGAAAAATATAATTACCTTCATATAGGATTAATTCAAATTGCTTTTAAACCTTTAACTTTACAAAGTTTACCTGCATCATTTTTAGCAGTATTGAGAGATGCTCGTAATAGAAATTGGAAACAATCTTTAATGGGTATTATACAATCTAGTCTGGTTCATGGTCCAGTGTATTTTAATGTTTATCCTAATTTACAATTATCATTATCTGATATAAATATATTAGATGCTTTAACTTTGAATGTTAAAACGCATGGTTATAATTATACATCAGGATCTGAATTAATTTCTATTTGTTATAGAATATATTATAGACCATTAGTTACATTGAATCCTAGATGTAAAAGATGGAAAAAACCCAATAATGAAACAATTTTAATAGAAAGTAATCTGGATATGTCTAAAATTACAACAAGAAGAGCTATAAAATGGGATTAAATTGAATTTCCTAAACATTGGGTTTTAAAAGACACTGTCCCTCCGAAACCACAAACTACGAATAAAATAACTAATATAATACAAACACCAGATGGTAATATTGAAATAGAATTTGAAAAGAATTCTAAGACCTTAATTGAAAAATCTTTATCTAGATCCACTTCGACTAGATCTTTTATATCACCTATAGAATATCAAATTGAAACTCCGGCAAGAGCTTCAACCTCTCAAATTAATAAAAAAAAATAGAGCATTTAAAATTTAACAATAATATTGTTCAAACAGATGAGGATCCTACTGCCTCAGAAATGAATTTTGAGTTATAATGGATGACATGATTTATGTGATGGATAATATAATTGATTTTTCTAAAGGTTCTCCTGCAAGACTGCATATCAGTCAAGAATTTAATCAAGAAAAATGGAAACCATTTAGAGAATGGTTTTTTGAAACATTTTCAAAAGATGAGCTAATATCTTTCCAAAATGAATTTTATAATCAAGCAAGTCATTTTAACAAAATTATATATTTTGTTCCATGGTTTTGTTATACTTATCTTTAAAACTATTTAAATACTATTGAAAGAGAATATACTCTTGTKAATGGAAATATACAAAAATCTGTTTTTCCCCCTCAACAATCTTTTGTTATTACAAAGGAAAATCAAACTATTCATTTTTCAGCTTATCAAAAATTAATTGAAAGTTCTCATATGTCTACTACTGTTGATCACATTAATAAATTAATTCAACAACAGAATTTTCAAGGAATATATTCTATAATATTAGGAGAAAAAATACAATCTTTACATGATAAAATTGATAACATAAATGAAATTCTTAATAAAAGAAAACAGGTAAAAACTTTATCTAAACAAGATAAAATTATGGCTACAATTCAACCACCACCTGAAATAAAAGATTATAAATYAAAAGATACATCTAAATTAGAAGAAGTCTTAACAAGTATTGAATCAAAAATTTCTAAACTAAACATTAATACTTTAGACAATGAAAATTTTGATGAAGAAATAKYTGATTTAGAAGATCAKTCTCAAATTAATAAAGTTGAATATGCAACTAAACCTCAAATGGGTAGATATTATTATCCTAGGCCTACCCCTCAAGATGTTTTACATGAAGAATTGGAAGAATTACCTAATACTAATTATCATGGTAAAAATATTTATGAATSGAATATTGATGGTCTTACTGAAAGACAAATTTATAATATGASACATAGAATGGTTATGTATAGCACTATTGCTAAAAATGCAGGAAATAATGATATTAATATTGCTCATATGCTAATAGCAGGTTTTACTGGCCAACTTAAAGGYTGGTGGGATAATTACTTATCTGAAAAAGATCAATTTAATATTATTAATGTTACTAAAATAATAGATGATCAACCTGTTTCTAATGCTGTTTATACTTTGTTAATTAACATAATTGAACATTTTACAGGAAGATGGTCTGATAATTCTGAAAATATTCGTACCTTATTAAATGGTTTACAATGTAAAACATTAACATCATTYAGATGGTATAAAGATACATTTTTAAGTAGGGTTATGGAACTTAAAGACTGTAATTCTATTTATTGGAAGCAGAAATTTATAGATGGACTTCCTCATTTATTTGCAGAAAGAGTTAGRAAAWCTCTTAGARGTAATGATTCTCAAATTCCTTATGATAAACATTCTTATGGTAGTCTAATAGGAAAATGTATACAAGAAGGTTTAGCTTTATGTAATGAACTTAAATTAAATCAACAAATAAAAATTCAAAGATTAAATGAAAGACAACAATTAGGTCAATTCTGTGATCAATTTGGAATAGAAAGAATTAAGACTTCTAGATATAAGAAAAAATTTAAAAAGGGAACTAAGAAACCCTTATCTGAAAATCAAAAACAATATAGGGCTAAAAGAAAATTAACTAGAAAATTAACTAAAAAGAAATCTCCTACATGTTATAAATGTGGTAAAAAAAGGTCATTATGCTAATAAATGTAAATCTGTTAAAAAATCTGATAAAGAAAAAGATAAAAAAAATTGCAATAATAGAATCAACTAGTTCTTCAAATGAATCTGAAACTGAAGATGAATATTCATCCATAGAAGAAATTGATAATTTCTCAACAGAAAATTCCTTATAAAGGGGATCTTCAGGTTGAGGAATATTTGAAGAAGCTATAAGCTGTCTGTTGCCTTGTTGGATTATAAATCAAAAATATATTTTATAATATTTAATTATATAATTTCAATTAATATAAACATTAATAATAAATGAAATATTTTATCATATACGTTAAGTTTTTTTTACATTTATATATTATATTTAATTAATATATAATTATTAATA
>NC_037540.1:11385469-11399815 GCF_001531365.2 Cynara cardunculus var. scolymus | reverse complement strand
GTAAAGTATATATATATATATATATATATATATATAATATAACTTAATTAGCATATATATGTATTAAATAATAATAATAATTAAATATAATATATTATTAAATCGATTTGATGTTTTAAAAATGCATAAGTTCCAATGAATCAGCACCCCCTACTAAGAGGGTGCCATTAGCACTGCCCATTGGTAAAACGTCCATAGTTCTCTCTCTATCAAATTAGATTTTGTTCCTGTGTTACGCTTTAATTTTTGCATTTATCTCTAAAACGCATTTAAAATACAAGTTATATTTATTTTGTGTTTTACATAACAAAATGCCACATGAGTTAACTCATTTACTTGTGGGACGAGTTCGTTGAGTACATTATGAGCCCCTCAGATAAGGGACAAATATGTCCTTTTGCACTTGTTCTTTGACCTCCCACCTCTTTACTCTTCAACCAAGAACATCTATCACCGACACAAGCTCACTGTCACCATTGCCACTCACCACTAGCATCGTCCACCACCTTCCTCCTCTAACAAACGTTATTAGTCAATCAAAATCATTAACAGCACGCACCATAGAAAATCATCAAAAACTTCTAACACCCTCTACCAAATTACGCCACCCTCCGAATCCTAAATCATCAAAGAACACATGCATCATGCTCATGCATGCCCTCTACAGGACATCGAATCCACAACACATCAAGAACATCAAATTTATAAAAATCAATACCATCAAGAACATAAACAATAATTTCTACCAACTCTTTCGTACAAAACCCATTTAAATCAAAAATCCTTAAATCTAACTAAAAGATGATCATACTAAAACTAAATTTAAAACTACTAAAAAAACTCTAAATTTGCTTTGGGTGAAGCGATGCAGATCCACAAACATACAATGAAAACCAAGATATAAGGTTTCACGATAAACCCCATTATAGTAGTTGCATGAGTTTCATCGGCTTCTAGTTTCGTTTTCTGTTGGATCACCTATTTATTGATTGGTGATGATCCTCCGATCAACACTTGGTAGTTGTAGGTTTCACTGTATAAAAAACGCGTTTTTCATAGCATCGGCAAAAAGATAGATTGACCACTCATTTGAGGGGTAACGAACTCGTCTGTATGTTTTTTTTTTTTTTTTTAAAACACAAAATAAATATAACTCGTATTTTAATGCATTTTACAGATAAAAACAAAAATTGAAGCATAACACAGGGACCAAAATCTAAGTGTATGATTATATATATATATATATATATATATAGAGAGAGAGAGAGAGAGAGAGAGAGAGAGATAATCTTGGACTTTTTACAAATTTGATATTCCTTGACAAATGTATTAGAAAAATACTACAACTTACAAACTATGACCACTCATCAACTAATGTTGCCAAGAGGATGATATGAACGTATTGTAGCAGCCATTATTCAACACATAACGATCAAACATTAGGGGCTCGTATTTTGACTTTGATTTATAATTATTTGCTTTATACTAATAAAATTGAACGTTCTTCTCTCTCTATATATATGCATATTATGAGAGCAAGCAAGTCACAACTACAACCATGTTTATTTTTATGCTTCTCGTTGCCACTGGAATCTTGTTGTGGTGGTGCTACTCGACTCATACCCATCTCAAAAAACTCCCACCTGGACCTTTTCCGCTACCAATTATAGGAAACCTCCACTTACTAGGAAACCTACCTCATCGTGCCCTCCACAAGCTATCCCGAAAGTATGGATCTATCATGTCCATTCGTCTAGGCTCGATTAACGCAGTCATAGTTTCTTCTCCGGATGCTGCAAAACTATTCCTCGGAACCCATGATGCCATTTTTGCATCTCGACCTGAAGTCCAATTGTCAAAGTACCTTTATCATGGCAACAAGGGGATATTATTGTCAGAATATGGTGAATATTGGCGAAATATCAGGAAATTTTGTGTAACGGAGTTGTTGAGTCCTGTGAAGATTAATGGATTTGCAGGAATGAGAAAGGAGGAGATTGGGTGGATGGTGGAGGAGATTAGAGTTGCATCCATGACACATCAAGTGGTGGATTTGAATAAAATGGTGGGTAGTTTGATCGAAGGTATGACATGTAGGATGCTTTTTGGGAAGAAAAACGACGAAAGATTTGTTTTCAGGAGAATAATTGACGAGTTTGCGGTGGTGCTAGGTACCGTAAACTTGGCAGACTTTGTGCCCATGCTACAACACTTTGATCTACAGGTAAATTTCTTCATCATTTTGAATATGTTTGTCAAATCTTTTATACTCTTATTTTGAATTAGGAACTATATCAAACTGAATCTTGGACTTTAGTTTTCCTTCCTTGCTTCACCGATTTCACAAAAATATACTAAATTGTGTTTGGTAAACTAGTTATGAATAAATAATTTTTGACAAAAACTAGCTGATACATGTAAATTGACCAAAAAAAATTTCTTCAAAAATTAGTCGATTACAATATTTTTTAATATAATTAAAAGAAAATCTCTAATTAATAATATAATATGTGAATTAGTAAAGAAATAATAGATAATATAATATATTAATTAAAAGAATTTTTCAATTTGATTATTATCTATATGTATTATAAATTTTGGACTTGTTAAAACAGATTTTAGAAAAAAATATACATTAATTTATGATTTTAAATAACCATTACATATAATATGAATAAAAATAAAATTGATCACCCTCGCATATCCTAATTAATTAGTATTTTTTTTTTAAATATGATCAATAATTAAATTAAATTAGAAAATTTATTAAAATCATTTTAAACAATTTTCTAATTTATGAATTAAAATAAGTATAAGTTTAGTTTTTATATGTACAAAAACATTTTTAGAATTGTTATATTCATTTTTTGATAACTAAATATACTGAATAAAAAATAATAATACAAAAATAATTGATATGACTAATAATTAATAACTAATATTAATATTTAATTAAAATTAATTAATAATTTTCAATTAAAATTAATACTTTTAACTAATATTTACAATATTAGTAATAATTAAATTTTATTAATATTTATTTATTTATTAATTGTAATAAATAATAATTATTAGTAATGGGTTATAATTGAAAAAAGTAATAGTAAGCTCTTAAAACACTACTCTACTCTAACTAGAGTTTCATGTGAATACAATTCACATATTTTTATAAATTATAAATTGACTCACATACAAATTATATTTAAGATTCACATGTGAATACGATTCACATGTTCATATATATATATATATATATATATCATAATTTGATTCAAAATATCAGTTATAATTTTAATTTGATTTCATGTATAAGTTATGATTAAGATTCACATATGAACCTATGTTAAGATTCACATGTTCTAATAAGAACCAATGAAAAACATCGTTGTTCACGTTCACATATTAAATTTAGGAAAATGAAATTTAATTCAACTTGTAGATCGTAAAATCACCAATGATTTGAAGATGAAAAATGGGATAAAAACCAATGATTATTAATATTCAAAAAAGTGTTAATAAAAAAAATAACAAATAAATTAGAATATTTAATTTTTTTTATAATTATATTAATTGATAAAAAAAAGACTTGGAAATAAATAACTTAAGCTAGTTGTTGAGATTCCTTCTCTCATTCTTAAATCAGTGGCCATCCCCACCACAACGTCGATCACCGACTACCCGACGCCACCATCCCCATAACCACCGGGCTCCTCCTTCCCTATTGCCTACGACCAGCTATGGACTCCATTTCTTCCCCGTTCATCAAACCCAAAAATCCATTACACTAGCTTTCCCCATTTCACGAATCCATCTTCCTTGAAGCTTCTTTCTGTGTTCTTTTTAGGAGATAGGGTTTTCTTACAAAGATGAAGAAAAAAGTAAAATCAAAATAATGTATGCATATAAATTTGGAGGGAATGACATTGAACACTTGTTTGTGCTACAAATTTGTAGGGATTGACTCGACGTTTTAAGTCATTAGTCAAGGACATTGATGAAATGTTGGACACTCTGATAACTGAGCATGAGGAATACAGTCTTACAAGGATTCAAAGATCTGACCAAATGAACTTCATTGACATACTACTTTCAGTAAAAAACAAATACTCCGTAACCCATGAGAATCTATCAAAAACGATTGATAGATCAACGATGAAAGCAATTTTAGTAGACATGGTAGCCGGCATAATCGATACTTCCAAAACTTCCATTGAATGGGTTCTATCTGCTCTTATTAAACACCCAAGAGTTATGAACAAGCTCCAAAAGGAGTTGGCAAGTATTGTCGGAGATAAACAGATGGTGGAAGAGACGGATTTGGCAAAGTTAAGTTATCTACACATGGTAGTTAAGGAAACCTTCAGGCTCTATCCAGTTGCTCCATTGTTGATGCCCCGTGAATCTACAGAAGATATAGTGATTAATGGTTACTACATACCAAAGAAGACACAAGTTTTAGTAAATGTTTGGGCATTTGGACATGACCCACAAGTTTGGACTGAAAATTGCGCAGAGTTTCTTCCTGAAAGGTTTCTTCATAAAGAAATCGATTTTCGCGGACCTGGTTTTGAGCTATTGAATTTCAGCGCAGGCAGAAGAGGATGTCCAGCCATGAATTTCGGATTATTAAACGTCTACTTAGCAGTTTCCAACCTAGTACATTGCTTTGATTGGGTGCTACCCGATGGCACGTCACATATCGACTTGGATATGAATGAAAAATTTGTATCGACAATGGCTAAGGTTAAGCCCTTGCTCGCCATTCCAACTTATCACATGGGGGGATCGACCGTTTGATGAAGAGACTTGATACGGTTTGATGCATAACAACGTCCCGCTTATATATGTTTCGACTCGTGCCTTTGTATTGTTTTGTATGTATACGTACTGTTATGGTTGCATCTTCCTTTAAAAAGTATTACTTGTAGTTATTCATGGTTTTTGAACAAATGGTATCACATAGCCTCTACATATCTTGAATTGTGAGTTCTGTCACGTTTTAGAAAACGTATCATCGTTGTTAATCGTTTAATCGCTATGAGATTGATTTATGTTGTCTTGTTAATTGAGTTTCTAGATTAAAGAAACTTCGGTAAAACAGTACCATGTAAAAACACAGTATTTTTTACTATTTACTTATCATTAAATATTAAAAACTACTTATTGTAAAGAATATTATTTAAACAAACCAAACTAAAGAAAACGAGCTTGTATGTCCCACTTGAAAGTAGATGCAACACTGAATCATCTAGATATAATATTATTTTCTTCATGGAATTTGGATCCACAACTCGACCTTCAGAATTCAAAAATGTTGATCAATTTTCATGTCTCAAAGAATATTGTCATGATCGCTCCCTACAAGTGATATTTTATTAAGCTCGAAATGGTTGGAGGTTACGGAAAAGTTATTGGGAACTATTTGTTGAGTTGGCTCAGCTTGATCCAGAGTCTTAGCTAGGTGACATCTTCACGATCATCCTTCTAGATTTTTTGTGACAAAGATTTTACCAGCTCCCTTTTGATTTCTTCGACACTAGTCTGAAAATCTGTTGCTGACTCTTTGAGTCGCTACAGGTTTCTTGTATGATTATGTTACAACATGATTGCCTTTATCTTCACCCTTGTTAGGCAAGACTTCATCTTTTTCTTGTGTCTTCTCACAAACGGACGATCGTTTCCCTTGAAAAGAAACTGACCAGATAATACGGTGATAGTGGTTGCATGTCCTTTCTGACGGTTCCCGTTGTTGAAATTAGGATGAAGCCTGTTAACAACCTTTGTCAGAGTAGCAAGAGTTGTGGTAATCATCGCAGTCATCTCTGCTGTGTCTGTTTTGATGGAACGTTGTTGATCTATCATTGTCAATTAAAAAAGATAGGAAAAGACTGCTCTGATACCAACTGACATGGCGACAAATTGTGGAAAGGTCAACATACGTCTAAACCCTAAAAGAATAACGAAGCTATAGACGTAGAAATCATAAAATTAAAATAAAAAAAATTAAAACAGAGTTAAACCTATAAAAATAACTTTATGATATAGACTATAAAACTAAGTAAGAGATACCTACAGAATCTAACACTAAAATCACAAACCTAAACTATTTATGATAATAATAATAATAATAATAATAATAATAATAATAATAATAATTAAAGAAAACAAATATTAATCCTAAATTTATTAAGAATAAAATAATCAAATAAACAGATAAAAGTTATATATAGATTGGAGATAAACTGTGATAATTTGTGAAGAGCAAATGATATATTAAGCCTAAAAATTACTTCAGTTTTCCCATATCTTTAAGCTTAACGTTTATTATTTAATGTCGTCATCATAGCACGACGTAAGACGATGTTTATTTTTCAAAATCGTCATTGTAACGTAACATAACATACAATGACGTTTATTTTCAAAACCATCACGTATCATGACATATAGTGATGTTCATTATGTAAAACCATATCAGTAACATAACATATGACTACGTTTATTTTTCAAACCCATCACAGTGACATGATATACTATGACGTTTAGTTTTCAAGACCCTAAACATAGAATGGCATATGTTGAGCGTTGACGTTTACATTTCAAACCCGTCACTATAGAATGACATATGGTGATGTTCATTTTTTAAATCATCATCGTAGCATCACATATTAAATTGAAGTAATAATATACATTATATGAATAATTATGAGAACACCAATATTAAAAGTGCTAAATATATGGATAATTATGAGTACTAAATATTTTTATGTATATAACCATTTGAGAATCATCAAATATATGAGAAATAGAGAAGTGAACCTAGCCCTTCCACTAAAAAGTTAAAAGTCAAGATTTGAGGGGCTAATTTTGCTGCACCAGATAATTCGATCGTATGGTAACAATTATGCGGAAGATAAAAGGTAATTTTGTAACTTATACAAATAGGCCACAAACAAATTATAATGTTTGCATATGTGAACTCATGTGATCCACATACAAATCATTTAAGTGATTTAGTTTATATATGAACTCGGATGATTCACATATAAACCATTTAATTGTAATTATGTGCATATGTGAATCTGAATGGTTCACATATGAACAATTTAATTGATTTACAGATGAATCTTAGGGGCCGTTTACTAAACACTTACTTGGTAAGTGCTTACCGGATAAATTTCTTTATCAGATGAACATGAGAAGGGCCAAGAATCTTACCGGGTAAGAGCGATGAGAATGATTGAGAGTCTTACCCGGTAAGTGAGAATAACGAATTTTACCCAGATAAGCGCTTACCCAGTAAATTGTTGCATTCGATATTTTTGATGTACTAAAATCTTGTGCATCAAAATAAATCATAATGTTGACTCCTATCGGTAAGTGCTTGGGTAAACGGCCCCTTAGACTCACATATAGCATTGTAGTTTTAGGATTAAAATCAAATTTTGCTCAAGATCACTTTTTGGTTCATATTTTCATTGTTATGTATACATGTAAACCCGAATGATTCGTATATGAACTATTTAAATAATTCACAGATAAATCTTAGATTCACATGTAGCATTATAGTTTTAAGATCACAATCAACATCTTGCTTAAGATTTCTTTCTAGATTCGGATTCATATTGAAAAAGTACGAGATTTGATCGAGAAAGAATTAAGAAATTTGATAATTTTGATAATCTAGAATTGCTATATATGATCAAAAAAATAATCGAGAAAAAGTCGCCTTAAAACCGATTTTATATTTTATTTCTTAAAATCATTAATGGGATCAAGATCATGTAACGCCGACTAGATTTCTCTTTAATGTCGTTAATGATGACGGTGTATTGATCATATATCGCCGACACTTTTTGCTAATTACCATATTACCCTTCATTTAATAAAATTTGATCATTTAATCTAATGGCTAGGATTGTTTCTCTCTTTCTCATACATTTAGTGCTTCTCATTTAACCAAGACAAATGTGGTAACTTTGTTAACCAATCCAGACCATTCAATAATTAAATGTTGAGATAAGAGCGTGTCGTATTTGTAAATATATAGACAATGGAGCACGTGTTCAGTGAACAAGGGTAACACTGTAATTTGATTAGCCACAACAAATAAGGAAAAAGATCATGATTCTCTAAAATCACACTTTCTCCTCTTAAGTTGTTCTGCATTTTGGTGCCACTACCAAAGAAAATCGTAATCTTCTACATTGATTTGAAGACCATGAACGATTCCGGTAGATATATGTAGAGGACGGAAAAAGGGAACGGTGCTCGTCCCTCCCCCGTCTCATGTGAACCCTCTCGATCTCTATCTCATGCACTGAAACCCCAAACATCCATGAACGCTTCCTGTCGATTGTAGATGCAGGGGAGGAATAAAGGGAATGGTGCTCATTTCTCCCTCGTCTCATGTGAACCCTCTTGATCTATATCTCCTGCACGGACACCCCCTGTGATCTGGGAGTTTGGCTAAACATTGAAGATTTGGAGGTAATAAACATATTTTAAGTCGAAGAAATGGATTAGTAATAAACATATTTTTAAGTTAAGAAATTTGTGATTTTTTATTTACTTAATTATGTATGTTGAGTATAGAGTGAAAATATTGATGAAGAAGGTGAACATAGGGGCTGTTTACCAAATTTTCTATTAAGGGGGTGTTTGGGTAAGCTTTTCAAACTGACTTATTAACTTATTTCAGTTCGGTACCGGAGATAAGTCATTTTGGAGTGTTTGGGTAAAAAAAAAAAAAAAGTGCTTATACCGGTACCAAACCGGTAATAAGTCGTTTTTGATAAGTCAATCCCCCCTGACTTATCAAAATCAACTTATTAACAATTTACCATTTTAACCCTTACCTTCTTCTCAAGCGACCGACTGATGAATTTGTGAAATCGAACCAGAGAATCTCAAACCAAAGAAATCGAGGTCTGTCCATCTCACCAAAGCCTCTGTGAAGCCTGTGAAATCGAATCGAATGTCATCTTGGAGACGGATGTCGTCTTGGAGACGGAAATCGGTGCCAAGAAACTCGCCGATGCAGAGGTTCTCGGGGAGAAACCACTCACAGGGTCTCGCGATGACAACCTCTTCCACGGCGGGTGCAAACATGGATGAACACTAGAGAGGAATCTGGAGAAAATAGGGTTGGAGTGATGAGGATGGAGAGGAATCTGGAGAAAATAGGGTTTGGAGTGAGGATGGAGACGATGAACAGGAGGTTGATTGGAGGACCTTTTTGGTAATTTTACATCTATAAGCCAAATTTGCCAAACACTAAAAACCAACTAATCAACTTATTGCTTTTTGGTACCGTTATAAGCTAATCCAAACACTTTTTACAAAACTCCAGTTTGATACCACATAAGTTAATAAGCACTTTTACAAAAAAGCATAAGTTGTTTTAAATAAGCAATCCCAAACACCCCCTAAGTCCTGTATGGATAAATTTGTCCGTCTGGATAAATTTGGCTGTCTGGATAAATTTGGATTGCTGTTTACTTTTCTATCTGAATCAACAGTCTGAATAACAGAAATGAGCAATTTACCCCTGAGCATATACTACCAAGAATGTTATACAAACAAGCTACTGTTATACCAAGAATGTTATACAAACCCAGAAATAAGACAAAATCGAGCATAATCTATAGATAAGGAGAAGAGTTACCTTTGGAGAAGAGAGCCTTGATTTGAGGAGAAACTATTTCGGCCGATTAGGGTTCTTGGAGGAGAAGATTGGAGGAGAAGGAGCGACTATTGGAGGAGAAAAGAGAGGCGTGGGTTTTATTCAATAAGCCCATTTATCCGGTAAACTCATTAAGCCACAAGTAAACAGGCCCATAGTGCTCTTCCACTTACGAACATAGGACTAGTTCATATGTGAGCAGCTAGTCCAAAAAGAGAGATCAGCTCCAAACAGCAGAAAACAACCCATATAAGGACCAACACTTAACAATCTGAAGCAAACAGGACAGCATCTGATGTGAAAACATATGACCAATCTGATCTGGATCAATATAGACCAACCAGTAACAACTCTAATACTGGAAACAGAACTGGTCCAGCAACATTTACCCAAAAACAAACCATGGCTGTAAAACCAGGAGAAACAACACACAAAATCCCAACACATATTGGTTGGATCAATGATCAACAACCAATATCCCACCATTCCAAAATAGCAAGGCCCAAGAATCTTCCTCAATAAATGCGATGATAAAGATGAAGAACAAGGAAATTGAGAGCAGGACATCTCGAATTGAGTGGTGAAACTGGGTCTACAAGTGTTGAGGATGAAAAGCAGTTGAGAGTGATTTTGAGGATTGTAGAACAATGGCAAACCAGTTCTTTCCATTTGAGATTCAAAACCGAGAGTTGCAATTTGCAAATGGTTGAGCGGGAATAGCAATTGTTTTAAACAATCTGGGAGCTTCCAATCCATCATAAATCTGAGGAAATCTCTATTCTGGTTGCTGCAAATAACGTGTTCGACAAAATGCCAAAGTCGTATAGATACATCTCGATTTGCCCCACTGTTTTACTGCTCAGCTTGAATGGGGAAGAAAAATAAAAGATTGCTACGATTTCAAAACCCTAAAATATTACACAAATTGTTATTTCAAATGGTTTCTCTCAGAACCCTATTTCGACAGAAACACTTCAAGAAAGATTGATTAAACCTATCTTCAAGTTCTAATTCTACAAAGATCGTGCATAGAATTAACTTATGATTCGAATCCAAACTCTTCAAACATAAATAAAAGAACACAAATCCAGGTGTAGATTTTAAAAGTAAGAACATGTAAACAATTAGCCTTGTTTTCATTAAAATCAGATGATAAATTCATCAATTACATATCCTCAACCAGAAAACTTTTCAGCACCAAATTGTTCTAAAATAACATGATTCATTACAATCGCTTAAGCATAATATTCACTACACACCTCATAGATCTACTAACCACCAAATCCATATAAAGTTCTTCCCTGCCTCTTCAAAGCATAGACAACGTCCATGGCCGTCACAGTCTTCCTACGAGCGTGCTCAGTGTATGTAACAGCATCACGAATAACATTCTCCAAAAAGATCTTGAGAACACCACGCGTCTCTTCGTAGATAAGACCGCTGATCCTCTTCACTCCACCTCTCCTCGCTAGCCTTCTAATCGCAGGCTTGGTGATTCCCTGGATGTTATCCCTTAAAACTTTTCTGTGACGCTTTGCTCCTCCCTTTCCCAGCCCCTTTCCACCCTTTCCACGACCAGACATTGTCAAGATATGGAGAAAATTTTCTTGTATCAGAGAATTCTTGAGGGAGAGGTTGATGCGATTAGAGTCATGGAGTAGGGTTTATAAAGGGGGTTGATTTCATGGAATTGGGAATTTTGAATTTTGGGGGTCGATGGATTTCCGCGGGGTGTCAAAAAAGATATCGACGGTGGAGGTTCACTATCCGTGTGATGAGATTTTAACGGATCTGAGACGTTGATAGAGTTACGATCAATGGCCTGGAGTAACTTGGGAAAAGCGATGGATCCTTGACGTGGAATGTGATGGTGGAGGTATTATTTGAAGAAACTTTTACTTAGAGCCCTCCATAAATGACATGTTTACATAACCACCCTATCTCAAAAAAGCTCAATTTTGTATGCTTTTTCACTTCAAAAGTTTTCAAATTTAAATTAAATAGAAGGGTAAAATGATGATTTTAAATCATTTTTATTATAAATGACATCGAATAAAAAGTTCGATCATTTCTATTTGCAGTTTTAACAGTTAAATGATTTGTACATTTTGTAAATTTAGTAACATTCTTGTGTGTTACTCATTGTTTCCTTATTACTTAGTTACGCAGTTCATTGCTTCATCTCAACAAAAAAAGATCTGGTACTCATGTGTTCTTGGACAGGCTTACGCATACCGACTAAACCTGTGGGGACCAAGAATGTCTTGGTGATCATGGAGGTTCATATACGATGACTTAATTAAGGTGTGTGCTAACTTGCATTTCGAACTGGTTATCATGATATTCAGAAGTCATAATCAAATAAATAGTTCTGACAAAATGATTAAATTTATAAATAACTGGATAATCTTATGTGTGCACTTAACAATGGATGGTTATAAAACGAATGTGTCCATATTTTTTTTTTTGGGTGAAGAACAAAGAAACATTGCTCAAAATTCTCATTTTCTCAATTTTAAACAATCTATCGAAGATTCTCTTACTAAATAATTTTGGTTTAGAAATTATACAAGGCTAAAATTCCAAAAAAGCGCATGCACACATAAACTGTATTATTAGAAAACGGTTATATTATTTTACAGACTTATAAATTTCAAATATTTTTTAATGGTGTTATTCTTGTATATGTCAACAATGAAATTAACATGTAAGTTATAAAAATCCATATATGCAAACATTTTTTATTTTATGTATGTATTATAATTGATTTACAACGAACATGTAACTAGTATTTAAATATTGTATTCACATATGATTAGAAACATTTAATAAATCCACTTCATTAAGCTATACAATCATATTTAAATATTGTATTGAAAAATGAAATGTTTAATTAAATGCATTTTTTCACTTTTTCTTTTACAAATTTTTTATGCAATTAGACTTTTGATCTGAAAATTTTATTAGGTTGGTCTTGTCATCAAATAAATCTAGTAAATACAATATATAATTGTACATCAGTATCAGTCTATAGTCCACTCCATATATCCGCCACACAACAAATGCTTCACTCTCGGACGTATATCCATGCCCAACTTGGCTAACAACACATCACTGGGATTGAAGTCAAGTACTTTCGAGTTGCTCTTTGCCCAAAGCCAGTAAGAGTTGATTCAATTGCCAACAGAAGACCGTCTGCGACAACAAGACCATCAGCAACTAATAGTGATGCATGCATTGTTATATTAGATCGAAATCTGAAGGTCATTTCTTAACCTAACTATAAGGGTTGTTTTTTAGAACTTTATCACCCGTTGAGGAGCAAGTGTATACAAGGTATGAGAAGAAATCCTGTTGGATTCATTTCATAGCGCAACATTATATATATTTGGTTAGTTGGAGTTTTAAGCAATTCGAGTTATCTGTAATTCTTCGTTGCTATGTATTAACTCCTGTTCTATAATTTTTTAACAAATAAAAGAAATGAAACAGACGAAAAAATGATAATTTTCCTTTTAAATATGGGATGGAAATGAAAGAAATTAAAACCCGATGGAACATTTTCGTTATGAATGATATATTTTTAAGAGTAAAGTTCACTTTTGGTCCCTAACGTTTGTCACTTTCAACCGTAAAGTTCACTTTTGGTCCCTAACGTTTCTGAACTTTGTTTTATCAATTTTGTTCCTCACGTTTGACACTTTGCAACGGTTTTCATTCTTCCTCCTAACCGTCGTTAACTTTTTCCATTAAGTTTAATTAAATGGGGGGTATTTAAGTCATTTTAGACATTTTTCTATTTTTATAAAAATCATCAAACAATAGGGACTTGTTACCTAAATAACGCTAATATTTATACTATATTATAAAACATTTGACAAAAACTCTTAAAAACTATTTTTTGTGCATGAAATTCGGTTTATTGATGCACATTACTTAAAATTTAAGATTACAAGTAAATTGTGCATAAGTACAACTTATTAAAAACTCTATGTTTGAATTTGTGTAACTAAATGCAGATACACATAATCAAATACATGATAAATATATCATTTTAAACATAAAAAAATTAAAATATAATTAAGATAATCATTGATGTTTAATAGAGTATTTAATTATTATCTTATAAAAAAATATTATTAAATCAAAATAAATTATTTCGTTGTTAAACCTAAATTAAATTATAATAAAAAAATTGAATTAAAGAAATTACAAAAAAATAAAATGTTTAAATAGTTAATATGATACTGATATCGATATATATATTTTTTTAATTTTTTATGATATGTTCAAATTTATAGTTTATTCAAAATAAAAATATTGTCGTTTTCTCAAAACACATAAAACCGTATTATATTGACAGAGACAAAAAATAAAATAAAATATTAAAATCGAAATATATATTGCTTCATTGCACAAATATCCTCCCGGTATATATATAGAGGAGCGTTCAAATAAAAACTTGCCCCATTTGTATAAACCGTGTAAACCAATCTCATCCATCCATTTTTTTGATCAATGGCTAAAATTAGTTTACTTTATTTTAGAAAATTAAAAATTAAAAAATAATAAATATTTATTTTATTTCAATACTAAGGGCAAAATTGGTAAACAAAGTTAACATTTTGTAACTCCTTTCCAGATTCATTTAATAACAAAAAAAA
>NC_037540.1:11384502-11385019 GCF_001531365.2 Cynara cardunculus var. scolymus | reverse complement strand
AAACCTTCTCATATGAACATTAATTGCATAAAGAATAAAATATATTATGCACCCGTTTCATTATAATGAAACATTTTCATTATGCATACTAATATATTATGCACTCGTTTCATCATTATGAAACTTTTTCATATGAATAATAACATTATTATAATATTATGCACCGGTTTCATTATACCAACCTCAAATCAAGAATTCATTCCATAACAAGCTATAATCTTAACAAAACTTTCCAGATTCATTTAATAACAAAAAAAAATCAATTTTTAATATTATAATATATTAAAATCTTTAAATCTTTCCATTCATATAATTTTCATTAATAAATTTCCTTATTTAATATTCCTTAATAACTTCTTTATTTATAAAAAAAATGATGAAAATGACCGAAATACCCTTATTGATTAAATTTAATTAAAAAAGAATGAAATTTTTCTATTGGTCGATTTTGGTTTACACGGTTTTTTAGAATGACATGGTTTTCATTTGGACCTATATATATATATATATATATATA
>NC_037540.1:11379217-11383707 GCF_001531365.2 Cynara cardunculus var. scolymus | reverse complement strand
AAAAATGATTAATCAATCTCTCATAATTACAAAAAATGAACAAAATAAAAAATTATGATTAGTTGAATGAAGTTTGTACGGTTTGTACAAATTAGGTGGTTTTTATTTGAACACTCCCCCTATATATATATATATATATATATATATATATATATATATAATAGACACACATGAAAAAAACATAAGGACCAAATTGTCACCATCCACTCTCAAGTGGGATTTCACCATCGTTCACCCATTTCCCACATCGCCATCACAACCACTCAAGTGGGATTTCATCATCTTTCAAATCAGAAAAGAAACACATGGACCAAATCACAGGACCATGACGATGACGACGTAAAGGAAACCTAAGTTGGGTTGAACATGAATGCAAACCTCATCATTCGTGCAACGAATCTCATCCTAATCATTTATGTGGCAAACTTAATCACCAAGGAAGATCGATAGGGTTGCAATTTGCAACAAATGGTGGAGGATCGGCCAGAAAAGGAAAAGATTGATGGGGTTTGGTGCAGGGTCGGTCCTGAGATTTTTGGTGCTCACGGCGAAAAATCCAAATGATGCCCAATTAAAAACATCCAAGTGTGGTAATTTACAATTGTCTAGTTTTTTCCTTCGTGCACCGAGAGATCCATTAATGTTTTTTGTTCATAAGTGTGATCTTATAGTTGAGTGTTTGCTTTAAAATAATATGTTAAGGTTTCATTAATCAAGTTGTTAGATCCTTTGCATTTAAACACCAACTCATCTACTTATTCAAAACCAAAATAAGGAGCATCATAACACCAAATCATCTACTTGTCCCCATTTACTACATCCTACGTCTTCTGTATAAATCAAAATCAACACTCATACCTTTTTAATCCAACTATAAACACTTAATTGGTTGGTTCTTCTTCAATTATTTACACTCTACAACATCAATGGCTCATTCCTACTTCACTAATTTTGTCCTCCTAGTTTTAGTCACTTAAGGTATTTGCCTATGAAATTAGCTATTGCATGACTTCATTAGACCATTATGTGTTTCATATAATCATATTTAGGGTCATGACCAATGACAATCATGAGTTTCATATGTAAAATTGCAAAGTTAAGGGAGAACAGTCAAGTGAATTAGCTACTACACATTCAAGTGAGGGCAAATCATCACTTAACTACTGCACATTTATAGGTCTATTCAACTGTATTATAGCTGCTGAAATTATGTTAATATACATCAAAATCTAATGGGATTAGAACAAAAATCGGTGGATAATAACTTGAATATTAATCGCAGAACGAAGAACTAAAACTCCAGAGATAGGCTTGATTGAATCGATGAACAACTAGATCAATTAATAGCAATAGTACGAATGTATGATGCTTTGACTGTTTGACACACAACAATGTCTGCAAACAGAAGTGAGTAACCAGAACCAGAACGAAGAACTAAAACTCATGGATTTTACTTAGAAATTGCAAAACGAAACAACCCCAAAAATAGCCACAAGTCCCAACCTAACTAATGTTGACAATTGACAGAAAACCTAAGTAGACAATTAGGCAATAGGCATACATTGATACATACAGTATTACATTTACAGCTTTAAAGCATAAAAGAAAACCYAAGTATGGAGGGCAACGTCATCTAGATTATGAATTAATCAAACAAGAATTAGAAACACAAAAAAAAAAAAAGTGAAGTAAATAACCCTAACCTCACAACTCACAACTCACGAGTATTCAGATTTTGAGCGGTCGTCGATCGATAGTTGAGACTCGAGAGAGCGAGAGTGAGAGGCGAGACTCGAGAGCCGACAGTGGAGTTTGAGATTTTGATTCGTGAATCGTGAGTTCAGAGTGGCGATTTGAGATTTCGATTCATGAATAGGTTCGTGAGTGAGGCGGGAGTTGAGGACGAAAGAGAAAGCGAGTGAGGCCAATTGTGGTGGTAAAGGTAATATTTTTAGGCCCAACTGAACGTATACAGGTATATTGGGCTTGATAAATCTGATGCCCTTAGCTCTTTTGCTGCCCTGGGCCGTCGCCCCTTGGGCCTATGCCCAGGGCCGGCCCTGGTTGGGTGGTTATGTGACAGATCGTGGAGAAAAGGTAGAGGGGAGGATAGGCATGAGAATGGGGTCGGGATCTCAATCCCTGTCCCCGATTACTTATCTCTATCTCCATTCCCGTCCCGTCCCGTCCCCATCCCCGCTTGGTAATATAATCACATCTCCATCTCCATCCTGAACGGGGATCCCCAATGGGGAAACGGATATTTTTTTTTCCGTTTATATAAGTTATTTTAAATTAAATATGTGAGAGACCATACATGTTTAAATCTCAAACATTTTTAATAAACCTAAAACCAAAATGAATTTAATTCAATACAAAAAACCATCAACATCATATAAGAACTAATAAACTAAAAAAATTAATTTGATCCAAAAAAATTTAAAGTCACATGTACCAAAAGATATTGAGTGATACAAAACATGTTGAATAATATACAAAACTTATCGGGTAATTCTATTTTGACTTGACATCCAAAATATTACATATTAATATTCAAAAAGGAACAATTTTAGATTATAAACCTAGTTAGGAAATAGAAAATTATGAATTACCGTTTTAGTTGAAATAAATAATATATATATATGTGTGTGTGTGTGTGTGTGTATAATTTATTAATTAATATATATAACGGGTACGGGGCAGGGCAGGGAGTACCATTGCCGTCCCCGTCCCCATCCCCATCCCCGGTTTGAGACAAACGGGGATCCCCGTCCCCATCCACATCTCTGATTTAGCGGGGAATCCCTGTCCCCGATCGAAGCGGGTGGACCGGGTTCCTCGACGGGTCGTGGGCCATTCCCATGCCTAGGGGAGGAGCAAAGAAAGAGGGAGATGGTGCTCTGGTGGTGGTCGAAACTACGGTGGAGGATAAAGTTGATGGTTGTTGGTCTCGGTGAGAGCAAGGGGCAGAGTGGAGGCAAATAGTGAGGCCGATGATGAAGATGGAGGTTGACAGAGAAGGTCGGAGGTTTATGGAAGAGACGGTGTGTGTGTATATATATATATATATATATTAGTTTTGTACCCACTGCAATGCACCTAAATATAAAACTTTCTTGTAAATGAAAAATTATTTATTTATTTATAAAATGTTCTACCCTTTAAATTATGGCGTTGTTTGCAAGTAAAATGTTTGATAACTAAATGAGAAATACGAAAGTTGAAGCCTATAAAAATCATCCATCAAATAGAGTTTTGTTTAATAGTTCACCTTTAAATCTCAAAAGAATTTGAGAACTTTGTTTTGACAACTTCAGTTTTCATCCCAGTATTTGTAAACATTAAAAATATCATAGTATTATACTTTTCATACAAAAAACACTATAAGGCGAACTTATCGAAATAGAACTATGTAAAATGACATGATGTATTGAATATTGAAAGTACTCTGAGTTTTAGCAATTTATTTTATCTACAAAATGCTGGATTAGCCTATTTAACATACACCATATTGAAAACATAAAATAGTTGATGAGTGAATATTAAGTATGGATAGTACGACTTTATAATGTCAGAGAGGAAGGAAAGGATAGGGACGATGGAGTGAGAGATTTAGAAACTTGTAAATAATGCATAGATAGTTAAAATTTAACAACAATAATAAATAATATAGTATAGATAGATAGATAAGAATGTAAATGGAAAATAAAAAATAAAAATTTAAGGGGGTGTTTGGGATTGCTTATTTAAAACAACTTATGCTTTTTCGTAAAAGTGCTTATTAACTTATGTGGTATTAAATCGGAGTTAAATAAAACAGGGTTAAAATTGTAAACTGGTAATAAGCAGTTTTTCATAAGTCAGGAATGATTAACTTATCAAAAACAACTTATTACCGGTTTGGCACCGGTATAAGCAGTTTTTTACTTCTTATCCAAACACCAGAAAACAACTTATCACCGGTGCCAGACTGAAATAAGTTAAAAATCAGCTTTTATAAGCAATCCCAAACACCCCCTAAGATACTAAAAAACATCAATACGTATTTATCATATTTAATAATATTATTAATCTATAATATTCGATAGTTGGTTCATTTTGAAGGTATTGGAGAAACTATTATAATGGTATAATTTTTAAATAAAAATACGCGTTTTTAAATAGATTTTTGTTAGTATATAGTTACATATGTTAATATAAGAAGGTGTAAATGAAAAATGAGAAAAGAAGAGATATAAAGTAAATTAAATAACTAATTATAAATGTATAAAGTGTAATTTAATAATAAAAAATAATTTTATTTTTAATTATCATGTTGAATGTGGAGGTTATAAATGGTCAAAAAGTGGACATAATGGATTAAAATTTATACTTCTTAAAAATTCAATAATAACTGTTTAACATGTTCTATAATATAATATAGATAGTATAGATAGATAAAAATGTAAATTAAAAATATAAAATAAATCAAATATAAGTTTTAAAAATAA
>NC_037540.1:11371287-11378922 GCF_001531365.2 Cynara cardunculus var. scolymus | reverse complement strand
TTTAAATTTGTAAATTAAGAGTGTAAAATAAAAATGAAAAAATAAGAAATATAAAACAAACTAAATAAAGTAACTATAAGGTACAAAATGAAAGTTTTAAAAATAATTACTACGTATTTATGTTATTTAATAATATGAAATTAAATAGAAAAAAAATTCAATATTGGGCTCATTCTGAAGACATTGGTGAGACGATTATAATGGTATAATTTGTTAAAAGTGAAACATATTTTTTAATATATTTTAGTTAATATACGATTATGTATGATAATGATATAAAATAAAAAAAAGAGATATAAAGTAAATTAAATAACTAACTATAAGGATGTAAAGTGTAACTTAAAAATTAAAAATAATTTGATTTTAATATTATCTTTGAAACATGGAAGTTGGAGATGTTTAGCTTCAAAACTTGTACATGATGCATAGATGATAATACCTCTTAAATTTAGGTGCTTATATGTAACAACCCACAATTTCCACCATACAGATAATCCACATGATATTACTCATGACACAAAATGTAACATCGTTTTCAAGAAACAGATTAACAAAAACTTTCTTTGATACATTTATGAGTAACTAACGGAAAAAAGTTAATGGCCATTAGGAGGAAGGACGAAAATCGTTGCGAGGTGTCAAACCTGTTAAAACAACGTTGATAGACGAAAACCGTTGAAAGTGACAAGCGTTAGGGACCAAAAGTGAAGTTTGCTCTACTTTTAATGAGTATATTTGTAAAATTGACTTTCATTGTTTTCCAAGTTCAATTATGAAGGACGTCCTAAACAACTACAATTGCAAAAGAATCGACGAATTCAAAGCAACCTAAAACATTGCACTTTTGCAAGAAAATTTATCATAGCTTTATAACGTGTTTAGACAACGAGAATCATAATGTGAATGGCGCTTCTCAAGTGAGTCTAATAAAAGAAAGAATGTGGTAATAATTATGGATATATTAAGGGGGTGTTTGTGTTTGCTTATTTGAAACAACTTATATTTTTCTATAAAAGTGTTTATCAACTTATTATAAGTTAAAATCGTTTAACTTCTTAAAAAACTCTTTATTACATGTTTAACACCGGTATAAGTTGTTTATCCAAACACTCAAAAGTGTTTATTACCGGTGTCACACCGAAATAAGTCAATAAGTTGTTTTGTTAACCAATCTCAAACACCCCCTAATTTTAAGTTATCGGTAAGGCATCAGAACAATCTCATACTGTACGGTTTCTTTAAAGTACCTAAATAAAAAACTCAATGAAAAACAAAGAAAAAATAATCTCAAAAGGTTACTTTGACTTTCAGAAATCTTTCTATAAAAAAGCCATAAACATATCAAATGACACGTCAAATGGCCTTTGACCTAGCGGTATGTGAGTCATTAGCTTCTTAGAATGTCAAAGGTTCAAACCTCACCAAAAGTAAACAAGATGTGTGAGTTTATTTATTCTATTTATCGTATATAAATATTATATACTTAAAAAATATATTAAATGATACAACTGAACATAACAAACCATTGGGTGTGTTTAAAAAAGTAGCTAGGGTTTGTAGACAAATTACTAGAAACCCAAGTGAGTTTTCTTTAGAGCGGTCCACTAAGGGTGTGTTTGGTGCGCTGGACAAGGTGGGACAGGACAGAACAGAACACATTTGTCCTACGTTTGGTGTGACTTAATATGGAACTAAGTAGAACTAACTAGGACAAAGGTGGGACACGGTTGTTCTCTCTTTACCCCTGGAACTAAGTGGAACACAAACATTTTTACCACACTACCCCTTCCCCCTTTCTTCCCCACATCGCACCCTCCATCCATCGCACCCCTAACCTTCTCCTTCTCCATCTCGACGGCGACGGGAGTTCCCTTCTCGACGCGACATCCCTTCTCCATACACACAGTCCGCCACTCCATCGCACCCCTAACCTTCTCCTTCTCCTTCTCCATCTCGACGGCGACGGGAGTTCCCTTCTCGACGGCGACATCCCTTCTCCTTCTCCATCTCGACGGCGACGGGAGTTCCCTTCTCGACGGCGACATCCCTTCTCCNGCGACGGGAGTTCCCTTCTCGACGGCGACATCCCTTCTCCTTCTCCATCTCGACGGCGACGGGAGTTCCCTTCTCGACGGCGACATCCCTTCTCCATACACACAATCCGCCATTCCATCGCACCCCTAACCTTCTCCTTCTCCTTCTCCATCTCGACGGCGACGGGAGTTCCCTTCTCGACGGCGACATCCCTTCTCAATACACACAGTCCGCCTCCATCACTTCTCCTCCCCATCGACGGCGACATCCCTCTCTCCATACTCAGGTACACGATTGCTTCATCTCGATTTTGTTGCTAATCGGCTGTTTGCTTGAACCCTAAATTGGCTTGTTTGGTTAGTTTGAGGAACCCAAACGCACCCTCTGTATTGTTGCTTCCATCTGGTTTGGTTCTAACAGACCCACAAATATTTAATACCAACACTGGTTGTTGAATGGCTCATGAATCCAAATAAGCAGCAAATATAAGGAAATCTCGCACATTGTTAAGAAAGATTGAGTTATCATGTGTAAACAATATGGTGACGACAAATAAAAACACTTGATCAATTGTATCTATGAATAAGGATATGGATGACAGTTTTCTTTACCTTTATGAAAGACCTACTGTTTGATTTGTTTCTCATAACAATGTAATCAGCTAAATGCTTAGCTTTAATTGATTTATCATTTCAAATAAAAATGCTTACTGTTTTATGTAGAATAGATGCATATTGATGAATATAGTTGGAACATTTATATTGATTATTTAGTGGAAAAAAAACACTAAACAGCTCACTGGGGGTAAATTGGTCATTTTAACTAGTTCTGTCATGTTCTGTTATGTCTTACCAAACGCTGAACAGCTGTCATGTCCTGTCCTGTCCCGTCCTGTCCTATCCTGTCTGCACACCAAACGCACCCTAAATGAACACGTTTTGCTCCAATCGAGGGCTAGCTTCAAAACCATCTGATCTTCTAAACTAGTAAATAGTAATGATATTTTCTTATTGTTACAGTGACAAATAAACTATTTGATATGGTTAGCACATAATTGAAGATAAACTTTAACGCACAAACATTGGTGGGCCTTACCTCATCATTCCTTTTAATACTCATCCAACACAATCTTATTTAAATAAAATGTTTTATTTAATTTTGTCATCTTAATAAAATTATATGTACATAAAATCTTCTAATTATCATAATTACAATTTTCCGCATGTAATTTCATTATTCTACTAGAATAACAATTAATTATCAATATCATAAACATATGCTATTATTCGGGTTTTTGATTATCAATAATTTTATCAAAGCATACGTATTATTTGTCTATGGTCTTATATATTCATGCATATCACTCTATAACATGTGACGTGAACATATAAAACCTATTTATACTAATTTACTCCCCACAATATTGCACCGAGCACCTTTGTGTTTTTTTTCCTTGGAACGACATACACTTTTTTCCATTTGATTTATTTTGATTATAAATCTGACAACCCCTTATCTACAGATAAATATGTGGAAAACGATAGTATATGAAAATTAAGAAAGGCATATAATGGTTGGTTGAGATAACATTATAGAACGGACCAATACGAATGAGTATGTGACTCACATGAAAAGTCGACTGTGAAAGGAAGATAAAAGCAATTAGTTAAGATTGTGATTTTCAACATAATATGTTGATAAGACTGTTTAACCCAGTGTATAAGACCAAATCGAAAAACTTGGTTAAAAATCATTTAATGTGAACTGGGTTGGTACGGTTTACAAACTCATTCCCTTACACTTTTGATGTTTTTGTCATGTCTTTCTAACATCCTCATTGATCATCGGTGATGTGGAATTCGCCTAACATGCTACAAACACCCCCTGGAGGGACTCGTCATGCCCGATGCGGTTTGCCCCACCATCATGATGGCACAAAGATCGGCTCTGATACCATTAGTAGTCAATAACCCAAAATAATATGTTGACCCAATAACTTCTAATTCAACTTAAAACAACGGTGAAAGCTATATGTATCACACAATTTCTTAAGCTTATAATGAACTCACAAATGTAATTTTCTATTTATATGGTATGGGTTATTCAAACATTTGTAACATCCCCTGGCCTAAAAGAAGGTTGGTCAAATAACATCCAAATCAATTTAAAACCATTGCGTATGTTATGGTAGCCGAAAATTTTGAATTTATAAGGAGATCAAAAATCTACATTTATATTAATGTGGGTCGGGTTGTTACCAGCCCCCCAATTAGATTCCTCACGTCCTCGTCATGTCTTCCCATAATTCTCCTTGTAATCGATGATGTAAGATTCACCTAATATGTTACAAACGTTCCCATGCAAGACTCATCATGCATGATATAATTACGAGCTTCTCATAAGCTCAAATTTATTAGGTATGTCTGCTTTTGGGCTAAGAGACAAACCTTATTGAATATAATAAGTCCCTAAGAGAGCGTTTTCGTAGCATATTAGATTATTCCCACATCGTCGATGAACAATGAGAGTATGTTGGGAAGGTACGTTGAGTGTTGAGGACATCATGAATTTAAGTAGAAGACTTTGTAACAACTTGTTCATAGGGATAAAAAGATTAGATTCATGATATACTGATAACCTCAAATTTGTGGGTTACCAATAACTTTTTTTTTTAGCTGTTATTGAAGCAATCTGCTATTTCAGGTTGGGAGGTATACATTCAATTACTAACACATGAGGTATTTTATCTCCAAAAATACAATATCTCATTATCAAATGTATTTAAACCAAATCAAACTTTTTTAAAAGTAATTAATGTCATTCATAACAAAATCTAACACTAAATCTTTACGTTTATAGTAAAAAACACGAGTTATTTTGCAACTTGTGTTTTGTCGTCTTTCTTAATATGTCCTTTTATGGAAACAAAACCCCACAACCACAACTTTATATAATAATAATAATAAATACATAAATAAAACCTATTTTTAAATGGAAAAGATAATCAGAATGATTGCTAAAAATCTATCTCCACCAATTCTTAATATGCAATAATGACCATTTGTTTTCTTAGAAACCGATGGTTTTGTCTTCTTTACTTGTTTTTTTTTTTAATTAACAAATTCCTATTTTTATATTTTCATTTTTTTAAGCAATCCAATAATATTTTTGTATTATTATAAATAATATTTTATAAAAAATATTATGTATTATTTGCACCTAACTTTGACATCGATTATGATAATTCATAAAAATAGTACAGTGATTTATTGACAAATACAACATTATAATAACCTATTATGAACGTTGGATTCAAGAAATATAATTTATCTACGTAATATTAATGTCTTTGATGATTTAATTAAGGTTATTTTGAAGACTAATCTTTTCATGTTACCATTATACTTAGGGTCGTCTATCAAATACTAATCAGGTAGACATTTACTGGGCACCACTTACCTTATCGAATGAGCATGATAATGATGTAGAATCTTATCCGATAAATGTATAAGAAAGATTAAAATTTTACCCAATAAGAAAGGGAAAATACTCTTACCCAATAAAATGTTTACCGGATAAATGACGTTTATCAACTATTTATTCTGATAGTCAAAAAGCTTACTCGATAAGGTAAGTTATTATGATGACTCTTGCTAAATGGTTATGGTGACATACATTACAAAATCCTACCATCTTGTAAATTTTAAAAATAAAACAATTTAAAAAACATTTCTACCAAGTTTAAAGAACTTATCATTATAAATATGAGATACTTGTTTTATTGTATTTTATGCATCTACTTTTGTGTATTTTGGTTGCATTATTTTTAGTAAGATTTTAGGGACCGTTTATCAAATACTTACTCGGTAAGTGCTTACCGGTAAAATTTAACACTGCTATTTACTTACCGGGTAAGATTTTTATTCACCAAAACGATATCGCGTGTAACAATTTACACGGTAAGCGCTTACCGTGGTAAGAGTTATCACTCTCGCTTACCAGGTAAGACTCTTGGTCCTTGTCTCGCTCTTAACGGATAAGATTCTTGGTCCGTATCATATTTATCAGGTGAGGTAATTTGACTTGATAAGGACTTACCCGGGTAAGCGTTTGGTAAACTTAGTATTCAATTTGGTTTTTTCATGTTTTTTTAACCGATTTCTCTTATTGATCTAATTATGGTTGGAGTTTCTTTTGGGGATAGTTTTTATGGTTTTGGTATATGTTTTTGTGCATAACTTTAAAGGTGAGATGGGTAAAGACGTGCTCAAAGTGAAGAAAGAAGAGAAATTTCAAGTGAAGGTGGAAGATGAAGCCGAGGAGGAAGGAAGAAAGAGAATCTGGAGCAAAGAGGAGAAACCATTGAAAGAGATGAAGTCGGAAGAATGTAGTTGCCGCTCATGCTTCACGAGCGTGAAAGTTTGCTTCGTTGGCATGAAGAAAACACCTTAATTCATGATGAAAGTTTCTGCCACGGTTTCATGGACATGAAGATTCCTTCACGGTCGCGAAAACACTGCTCTTGAAATAAGTCACATTTTCCGTTGCACTTTCATAGGCACGAAGGATTCTTGACGACCGTGAAAGTCGACTGGACTATTTTATTGGGCCTATTTTTGACTTACCTACTTATATTCCTTTTAGGTTTACATTCACCTGTTATTTTCCTCTCGATTTTGGGTTCTTTAGTTGATCCTTTTCATTTTCTTTGGGAAGAAGATTCTGCTTCAAGCTTAGGCCATTGGAATCCAATTTGCAATCAAATTTCCATTCGATTATTAGTATCTTCTTTCCTATCTCCTCAGTGTAGTTGATTATTTCTCGGTTTCTTCGAATATTATTCGTGGTTGAATGATTCTTGATCTCTATTCGTTAAATCTTTCAAGATTCTTATACCTTATTATTTACTTCATTGTTCTTTATGTTTATGCATTTCTACTCCCTATACTTTATTTTAGTTTACTTACTGCA
Organism: Cynara cardunculus var. scolymus; assembly: GCF_001531365.2. Lineage (NCBI taxonomy): Eukaryota > Viridiplantae > Streptophyta > Magnoliopsida > Asterales > Asteraceae > Cynara > Cynara cardunculus. The sequence continues at coordinate 11,371,917 of NC_037540.1, read as the reverse complement.
TTCAATTCATTCTTGTACCCTTTATGATTGCATATTAGGTTAGGTTGATTAATTTTCTACACTTAGGGGCAGTTTATTAGACGCTTACTTGGTAAGTGCTTACTGGATGAATTTTCTCATTGGATGAACATGACAAGGGTCTAGAATCTGACCGGGTAAAAACGATGAGAAAGATGAAGAGTCTTATCGAGTAAGTGAAGATGTTGACTCTTACCCAGGTAAGCGCTTACCAAGTAAGTTGTTTCATTCGATACGTTTTGATATACTAAAATCTTATGTATCAAAATAAATTATAGTGTTGATTTATATCAGTAAGCACTTATCGAGTAAGCATTTAGGTAAACAGCCTCTTAGTTGATTTTATGCATATGTTGACTTAATCATTTACTAGTGTTTGACATCGCGCGTTGCGCGATGACGATAAATTTTTTAAAAATTTATTGAAATTAGCTAAATGAGTCGATTATCACATTTATATATTAAACTAATAGAATCAATATTACCTTTAATATATGAATCTAACTTATCATTATCGGTTGTTCTTTTAATATATTATATTTGTATATATACTTTGATATATGAATATAACTTATCATTATTGATTGTTCTTTTAATGTTGTTATATATATA
>NC_037540.1:11351067-11370906 GCF_001531365.2 Cynara cardunculus var. scolymus | reverse complement strand
AGCTTTTTAGATTTGTTTTAGACAGTTCATAGTTTGGTTTATGTATAAAAAATCCTGAAAATAGAGGTTTTTAATAAAATTATGTAAAATAAAATATATGTATTATATTGAATTTCATATTTTAAATATAGAGATGGAAAAGTCTTTTACATATATCAAATATTTTAAAAAATCAAAAGTCTAAGAAAAAAATGGGTTTCTAATGTTTAGAGGATAACACCTCATTATGTTTGGTTTCATCTTTAAGAATTAAAAATATTAGAAAATAATTTCCAAGCTCAATGCTAAAAAAGAAAAAAAAATCACAATAGACCGATCAAAATCAACAAAAACTCATATCATATTTGTTTTCATGAATGACGTCTCAAATCAACAAAAAAAAAACAAATCACATCCACAAAAACTGAATAAAGAAGAAGAATTGGGAGATTAAAAGAGATTATTATGCTAAACAATGTTAACTTTTATCATTAAGGATTCATATGCCATTTTATCCACACAAAAAAATCATATGCCTACATAATTCTAACTTGAGTGTGAATTATCCGACTAAAAGACGAAATATTATACTTACATAAAAAAAACTCTTACTATGATTAGTCTTATTGAATGACGCCTCAAATCAACAAAAATGCAAATCACCTCCACAAAATTATAACTGAATAAAGAGGAAGAATTGAAAGATTAATAGAGAGATTCATATGTTTGTATAATTCAAATTTTTAGTGTGAATATCTCCAATTAAAAGACAAAAATATTATACTTACATTAACAAAAACCCATATCATAATATTTCTCTTATTGAATGACGCCTCAAATAAACAAAAATGCAAATCACCTCAAAAACTGAATAGAGAGGAAGAATTGAGATGTTTTTTTTTCCTTAAACAATGTTACACTATTTCTTTAAGGATTCATATGTCACTTTATCCACACACAAAAACTCCATATGCCTACATAATTTCAACTCTAATGTGAATATTTCCGACTAAAAAAAGAAATATTATACTTACATAGGCAAAAACCCATACTATGATTTGTCTTATTGAATGAAACCTCAAATCAACAAAAATACAAATCGCATCTACAAATTTATAATTGAATAGAGAGGAAGAATTGAGAGATTATTATAGAGGTGTACCATGTAGAGAAGATGAAAAATTATAACCGAATAGAGAGAAATAATTAGAGTTAAAAGAGTACTTATTAGAGGGAACATGAATAGGTTGAAACAACCTAATTAAATGATCTTAAATGTGAATATGAAACATAAAAAAAACAAAAATTAAGGTAGGAAAAGCTTGAAAAAATGAGAAAAAAGATAAATCATTTTCTTGTTTTGAGAAGAGGTCACGTCATTACATGTGGTTTCTTCTTTAATATATATATATATATATATATATATATATATAGATTGTTGATCGTTGTTATCGTTAATTCGGTTTTTAATTGCTTATTTTTTCAAGACTTTTATATCATTGTAAACATTTCATTTGCTTGTATTAAACCGTGAACTTAACAACATAGATGATATAATACGATAGTATTTAATACAATATGGTTTAACTTAAATCAAAATCTTTCCTATCAACTTTAGAAACTGTGAGTCGTGAGGCACAACTATGGGCATCTCTTCACCTCATATTATTAGCAAATGGGACCAAACTCGATAATTCTTGGCTTTCATTCAAAATAACATGAACCTCTTTATTTTATTTCTTATTTGAATCTTTTTTTAAATTTGAAATTGTATTAAAAGTTTAAGTTTTTAAATAAATCATTTATGAATCTAATTCTTTTAGCTATTTGAAATGAAAAGAATTTTATTTTGATTACCGAAAAAGTCGTATTTAGAGGTGCATAAAAACCCAAAACCCAACTGCCAACCCAACCTGATTAACTAACGGCCTAGTCGATACAACACAACCATTAAGTTGGATTGTTCAAACGTCTTAAGAACGATCAAAGAATAAATTGTACCTTTTATCTCCAAACAAACTGCATCACCAAATGGTAACTCTCATCCCTTTTTTGAATATGTAAACTTATGAGAGCAACTTCACCATCACCTTGGATGGGGTGAGCCAAAGCTAAAATGGTTGATTGTGTCATTAACTTATAATTTTTGCTTCCTAATCAGCCTAATAAAATCCCCAATATCACTTAAGTTATCTGTAATAACTTAGGGGTTGTTTACCTAAATACTTATCCGGTAAATATTTACTGTTAGGAGTCAACACTATAATTTATTTTATTGGGTAAGATTATAGTACATCAAAACGTATTCCATGCAACTATTTTCCTGGTAAGCGCTTACTCGGGTAAGAGTCGTCACCCTCACTTACCGGGTAAGACTCTCAATTCTTATCCTCGTTCTTACCGGATAAGATTCTTGACCCTTGCCATGTTCATTCGGTGAGGAAAATTACCCGGTAAGTATTTACCGGATAAGCGTTTAGTAAACGGCCCCTTGGTATTTTAATCCGACCAATCCAATCTAACAAAGCTGAGCCTGAGCCCATATGGTTTGGTTTGAGTTATGATTTTCTTTAAATGACATATTTTTAGGTATTGTTTGTCAAACATAAACTAGCTTATAAGACGATGAAATGTTACTTGGAATAACTTATGAGAATCTTTTTGTCATTTTTTCCAATTATACCCTCATTAGTATTATTTATTATTCATTACTATTAATTATTAATGAATAAAACTATAAAAAAATATAAATTAACTATTACTAATATTAACAAATATTTATTAATATTAGTTGAAAATTATTAATTAATTTTTTATTATACATTAATATTAAATATTAGTTATTTAGAATTATTATTAATCATATCAATTATTTCTATATTATTACTATTTTAATTATTATTCAATATATTTAATTATCAAAAAACAAATATAATAATTATAATAATTTTTATATAAGTTACATGAAATAAAAGTTATACTTATTTTGTTTCATAGATAATAGAATTGTGTTAATGTTAACTTATTTTTAATAAAATATTTAATTTAGTTATTAACTATAGTTTTTGAAAAATTACCAATTAATTAGGATGTGTGAAGTTGATCAATTTTATTTTTATAACTATTATATGTAATGGTAATTTAAATCATAAATTAATGCATATTTTTTCGTAACTTTATAATCCACCCCTTCTAACCATAAGGATGGTGTCTGATTGGTTTGAGTTTAGCTCCAAAGATCAAAAGTACCTGGAGATCCCATGTTCAAATCAACTGAGGAATAAAAATCCCCTTGTGACTATGGAAATTCAAATGCGATGACTCCGGACAATTTGCAAAGCAGGTGATCGTCTTAGGATTAGTCGGCTTGCATAGCGGGTTGAATATCCGGGTTAATAAAAAAATAAATAAAAAATCGACCACTTCCTTGTGCGGGTAAGCATTCCATCTGGTCCACCAGCTTAACTGCAGACGATGTCGTTTAAATACCCACCTATTCTCTTCAAGCTTGATTTATGCAGAGAGAGAGAGAGAGAGTGTGTGAGAAAACGGAGAGCTGGGGAAAGGGGCATGAAGCTGATTCTAATTAAGAAACATGCCAGAAACACTACCTATACTTCTACGGCAGACCCCTTTTAGTCTCCGGCGCCGTTAAATACAGTAATTTCTGTTATTATTATACACACAGATGGGGAGAATGCGGATGTCGTCGGAAGACGTGGTATTGGTCGAGGAAAGTAAGAATTCCGGTGATCCAACCGTCGTCGCGGTGAATTGTCCCGATAAGGCAGGACTCGGTTGTGACCTGTTAAGAGTTGTCCTCGAGTTCGGACTCTACGTAACCCGTGGAGGTTAGCAAATTTCTCTTCAATTCCGAGTTTTCTTATTGTTAGCTGTTAAGATTTACGTTTCTGTTCAGAATCAATGCTCAAGTGCAAAATGCATATGAATCTGATAAAATTGATGCTTAAACATTGTGAAATTGCCAAAGGATGCTTGATTGTGATGGTTCTTACAAATTTTTGGTGAATGAAGTATGCAAATAGTATAAATATACTCGACGTTGATATCAGCCTGAAATTGATATGGCTACAACTACTAATTATTCTGTATATTTTAATATTTCCCTGAAATTAAAACGAAAAATACCACAATTTGCAAATTGGGCAATTTCAATATGATATGATCATATGATCAATTATGCATTTTAATCAGTCCATGATTAGTCTTATTGGTTTCAATTCAATGTGATATGATCATTTATCGAGATGATAATGAAAACAGTTTCTGTTACTAGATTTCTCTACAGACGGAAAATGGTGTTACATCGTTTTGTGGGTTGTTGCACGCCCAATCTCACTGAAAATTGATTGGCAGAGCTTCAAGAATCGTCTTGTATCTTGTTGTCCATCATGTTTGCCTGCTTTCTATCTCGATCAATTGTCTGGTAGTTCTAAATCACCTCCACTGTACCTGTTGAAGGTTTTCTCTTTTGATCGAAAAGGGTTAATTCATGGTTCGTACTTTTACCCTCAGAGTTTTCTTATTTCAATCCATTTTCTCCTAACTTGAATCTTGAAATTTTCTAATCTGAATTGCAACCATTGTAGATGTCACAAAACTCCTATGTGAACTTGAGCTAACAATTCAAAGATTAAAAGTGATGACAACCCCAGATGGCAAGGTCTTGGACCTCTTCTTCCTTACAGATAGCATGTAAGTCTTTTTCTTCTTTATAATTACTATATAAATCACTACAACAGACTCGGCTTTATAGGATGCCAAAAATGTCATAATAGACTGTTTTACAAGACTTAAGTTAATAGGACCAAACATTTGAATGTCTTATACAAAGGTGTTACGATAGGATGTCAGAATGCATTTTGGACATCCTTACAAGTTTTTAAGGACAATTTTTTTATATAGTGTCCTATTAGCTTTTTTATAGGACATTTTAGAGAAGCTTCCTATGAACACATTTTTTATAAGACGTTTGTTTTTATAGGACAAATTTTCAAATAATGTCATATAACAATACTAATATGACACTTTCTATATTAAAATTGTCTTAAAAACTTGTAAACATACCTAAAAGCTTACTATCAATTTATCGTAATACCTTTACATAGGACAACAATTGATTGCTTCTATAAACTTAAAAGACTTATAAAGCAGGAGGGTTTTCATAGATAGAAGGAGCGTGTTTATTTAATTGCAAGGGGCAAGTTTGGAAAAAACTTGGCTTTTTGCATAAAGCACCCCCCCCTGAAAGTTTACTGAATAAACCACTTTCTATATCATCCAGTCACTACCAAATAGTCATGTATAGAAATAAACTGGGAATCCCATTAAGCTGCTAACAAATAGGCCTTTAGGCATATTTGACGTTTTATAAAGCCAACTTTCTTGTAGTGGATGCTGTTTGTGGACATGGATGTTAGCTCTTAAGTGATGTTTAATGTTTTCAATAGGAACATATTACACTCGAAAATTGGACGAGAAGAAACATGTGAGCACCTTAATGTCGTGTTAGGCGAGTGTTGCATCAGCTGTGAACTTGAGCTAGCAGGACCCGAGTATGAATGTCAACAAGGGTCTTCTTCCATTCCTGAAGCAATTGCAGAAAAACTGTTCAGCCCTGCCATGGACGATCGTCCACAAGCTCTCAACTATGCATCTGAGGCTACTGTAATAGTCGATAATCTACTGAGCCCAGCTCATTCGTTGCTCCAAATACGATGCCGTGATCAGAAAGGTCTCATCTACGACATTTTAAGAATTTCTAAGGATTGTGATATTCAGGTATAATCATCTTGTTTTCGTTACATTTTCACAGTAGACTAGGTTTAGCTTCAATTACGAATGTAATTGACTTTCAGAAGATTAGTTCAAGATATTATTCAGTGGATTTAATTGTTACATCATTTTGCATATGTTTGCAAGTATTAGTTAGTGTACGCGGTCTTGATACCTGCTTTTATGGTTTGTATGTACATATGTGTATGTATGATTTGTTAAAGTTCGTGAAGTAAATAGACGTGTGTTCCTAGTGAATAACTTGTGTTGTTCATATTCAGATTGCATACGGAAGGGTCACTTCTAGCGTTAATGGGTACCGGAGTTTGGACCTATTTATTCAAAACGAAGAGGGGAAAAAGATTGTGAATAGTGAGAAGCAAGTTGGTCTATGTTTGCGGCTGAAGGAGGAGATGCTACATCCATTGAGAGTTATGATCAGCAACCGCGGCCCTGATACAGAACTTCTGGTTGCTAATCCCGTCGAGCTATCTGGGAAGGGAAGGCCTCGTGTCGTGTATGACGTCACTTTTGCATTGAAGACACTTGACATATGCATCTTCTCGGTAAGTAGTATTAATCATCTCTCATGCATATTTTCCATAATTTGTTGATGGATTTGTGACCTGCAGGCCGAGATCGTAAGACATTCAACATTAGATCGGGAGTGGGAAGTGTACCGATTCCTATTAGTCGAGAATGGAGGATTTGCAGTAAGCAGCAAAGGAGGTAAACAGGATGTGGTGGATGAAGTTAGAAGAAGACTGATGGGGTGGTAAGTGGTAAAGCATTAAGCAGCAAGTGTTAGATGGAGGAGGATGTTGCTTAATTTCAGCCACCTTGTGGATAACATGTTCTTGGAAGCTAAATGTTTTGAATTTGGTAACTTTTACTAATCTTACTGGTTAAGATTCTAACAAAACATGACAGAATATGGATCATTGTTCCACCTTTGACAACACTTTTATGTGACAAAGATAGAAACAAAGTGTTGAAACAAACCTATATTTTATGAATATAACCTCAAAATGAAATATAATTCTATTCTAAAACATCAAATGCGGCTCACACTATATTTTATTCATTATTTTAATTTTATTTATTGTATCTTATATTGTTCAAAATTTCAATTTATTGTCCTCAATACGATTGAGGTTTATAAATTTTGGTTTATTTATATAATTTATTAAATACTAATAATAAAAAATGACATAAACCACAAGGGTGGTGCCTGATTGGTTTGAGCTTGGCTCCAAAGGTCAAAGGTACCAGTAGGTCCCGGTTTCAAATCCAATAAGAAATAAAAATCCTCTTGTGACCACGGAGGTTCAAATGCGGTGACTCCGGCTATCTGCAAAGCAGGTGGTCGTCCTGGGATTAGTCGGTTCGCATAGCGGGTTGGATATCCAGGTTAATAAAAAAAATGACATAGAAAATGCATAAAATAATCAGAAAGTACATAAACATTCTATTTTAGTGTCATTTTAATCATCTTGACGAAAATTTTCTAATGATATATTTTCTTATAAAAAATATTTATCTGATTATAATTTAGTAAATCACATAAATGAATCAAAATATATAAAAGATATAAAACAACTCATTAGAGATAAATTAGTCATTTTATCTGTTCTATCAAGTCACGTCCAACTATATCTTACCAAACATTATATAGTTGATCTATCCTACCATCTTTTGTTATGCCCCACCTGTCTAGATACCAAGCGCAATAACATCAAATGGAACAATATTACTCGGTTAACGCTTAATAGTAAAAATAGTCTCCTTACTGAGATTGTTCGAGAGACATGGTCCAAGTCCGGTACGAGGATGACTCCTTGTTTTTTTATCAGATAAAGATTTTTATCCCTTACCATGTTAATCCAATAAGTGGTTGATAAACCCAAAATCACCCCCCCCCCCTTCAAAAAAAAAAAAACGAATAGTGACTAAAATTAAAGTATAGGGGTTTAAAATGTCAACTGATAGAAGTATGTGGATTAAAATGCACATAGCCCTTTCTATTCATACTACCAGTGAACTCACTGATTCGTCCATCTATTAAATTCTTCTTCCTGTTCCCCCAATTCTTAAAATGAATACGAATCTAGGGTTTCAGCTTTCCACCTGGCGCTTCAATTTCGGTTGAACTTTACAACCGTATCGATAAATTAAGGTCATTCTTTTATGAATTTAACAACATGATTATACTCATCTCTTGCGATTTTGATTCTATATTAACGTTCGTCACTGTTCTCCACTGGTCGCATTTTGTTCCTTCTCTTTGATTTACTCGTGAGCTAAATGTAAATTGTTGCTCTTTTAATTTGATTTTAGATTATTCGATGCATTCCTCCTTGTAAGAGGTACAATTTGTCCATCAAGGTCCAATCGGAATGGATTTGGATTCTGATACCCATTTAACGTCAATATTTCTTTTACCTTGCATTTTTTTTGTCGTAAGCAATTCTGAACGTGAAAATAAGAAATGTACCTCCTGTGTTTTAGTGATGGGAGCATTTGGTCTTACTGATTTAATCGCATTCTTCATAGAGAAAAAAGCTTCGATTATAATTGTTTGGTTTTGGAAGAATTAAGATCATCACATGGCTATCTTGAATTATAATGAATTGTTTAGTTTGTTGGTTTTGGGTAGATTCATTTGGGAGTTGACTCTTTGGGTGATTTTTGGCTGCATATTTTGACTATCTTTTTCTTTTTTGAAGTATATAATAATTATATACGACAAATGGAACAAAAAAACTCGCACACCCTCCTCACATTTGGTGAGGTTAGAACCCTTACTCTCATACCGTTAGGCCAAAGTTCCTTTGGTTTGAGTATCTTTTTTTGGTGGTTGCATGTTGTTTATGAAGTATATCATACCAGGTATTTGATTTTTTTTTCTGAATATTTTTTGCCCGAGTAACATGATCATCGTATTTGGTCTGACCGATATTATCATCGTATTTGGTAGTTGTATGGGGTTCTTAAAATGTGTCAAGTGTACAGTTTATTGGCAAGTTGTGGTAAATTTGTTTTGGAGATGACATTTTGGATGATCTCTTGTTGCCTGTTTTCTGCTGCTGCTAAATTTGGTATATGATGGATTTCTGAATATTTTACATTCAAGTACTTCTGGTGTTCAGTGTGCAATATGAGTCGGGACAGGAGCAGAAGTCCTGGTCTAGCCAAGCGGTTCCGCAGCAGAGACCGAGCTGCTTACCGTGATGCACCTTACAGAAGGGACAGGCCTACATACCGGTATGCTTGTTAGATATACATTTTCAAATTTAATAGATAATTGAAAGGAAATGAGCCATCAGTAGATATCAAATGGCGTAATGAAGAAGGGAATGTATTAACCATATGATGGACCATGATTATAGATTAAAATCCAGCATGGGTTGCACAATTATAATGTCAATGCACATTGCTTTAGTGATTGATGGTCTAAATAATAGGTACATGTTGGCCTTAATTTTGTGTGAATTTTTATGACCACCACTCCTTATGGTCAAGACAAGGGTTTCTACTTATGGTATAGGGAGATATAGTGAAATAGCAGGGGAGAGCTAATGGAAATCAAGATATCACATAATTCTCAAAGCGATCAATTTGAATGTTCCCAAACCATTGATTGGGAAATTCTTTATAATGGCCATTAGATCAAATTTTACAGAAAGTGGGCGGAACCACAGCTTGGTGGTATTCCCAGGCCCCCAACAAAAGAGTTCCATGAAGCTGATTTATTTTTCTTTTAAACAATATTTCCTATTGGGCCCCCAATAAGAAAATGCCACGTGCCCCCAACCTGATGATAAGATCTTGTGATTGCATTTCTTTCACTGTCAAAAACCACCATCTCTCTCCGTGATCTTTTGAAATCCAAACGACCATACTCCACAGACCACTGGTTCACTCGCTCTCAATCGATCATTGACGCCTCGAGTATTCACCATCGGTCACTCTCAATCGCTTATCTCAATCACTCACAATCAATGGATCGTCCCTGGGTTGACTCACTCTCACTTGACCATTATCTCTACTCTCTTGGGCCTCAACTCTGTCCAAAATCGATAGTTGGTCTCTTAGTTCTCCTTCTCCACACAATCTCAAAGCAACCCATAAAAAAGAGATCGAACCAAGTAAAAATAGTCAAACTTTACCCCAACACCCAAATATGAACACAAACGTATTCGTAATGCGTGATAAACACGAACTCTCAACGGAACTGAGCAAAAATAGTCGAACTTCAATCTAATGTGTATGTATTGCTGGGAGAATATTTAATGATATATATATATATATGGAGAGCACACCACCGAATGAAACCTGGAAACTGCTTAAAGGAACCGCCTTAGCCCCTGGGGAGACTTCCCCGGAGGCTAAGGCCACATGGGAAGTTGCCCGGCTTCTCAATGCAAATCAAAACAGTGGGGAATATTAGTTCTCGAGCGGGTTTAGAGGCATGGCAAGCCGCCCGACTTCTTATTTCAAACAGTGAGCAAAGTGGGTAAGCATGCGACTTCTTATATTGTGCCCCCAACAATAATTTTTCTGGATCCGCCATTTGAGGACCAAATAAGGAAACAACTTAAACAGTTAACCAAAAAGAGTTGTTTTTGGGTTATTGTCAGCCTGGTTGAGTGCTAATACCAAGATGGAAGGCAATTGTATGAAGCCGCAGACGGTCAAACTACATGAGTAATGTTCTCAGGGGTATGATGTTTCTTTAGTAAACAAAATAGGCCTTACAAGGATGATCAGACAATACAAGAGGATGAGATGCTTTTTAGTATAGACGGTTTATGCTTTCTTCCTTTTTCTGTGAGCTAACCATTTTAAACTGCATCTCGCTATTCATTCAACCACAGATAGATACGATAGAATGACGAGATTAAAACCCTAAAACATATATCTTGAAATTGTAACTTAATTCTAGTTTGATGCTTACAATTCTGAATTTTGTTTATAGTTGAAAATTAGAACTTTCCTGTTGATGACACTGTTATTTCACAGGCAAGATTATCTGTGCAATAAATGTAAGCGACCTGGACACTTTGCCAGAGATTGTCCAAATGTGACTGTCTGCAACAACTGTGGTCTTCCTGGGTAAGATGAATATCCTTTCGCTACATTTATTTCATGAGTTGTTTCATAAATAAATTGACAGCTTATCCGTCGCTGTACCAAACTGCCATTATTCGATCAAACAACTGCCAAATGTCAAGCAGATAATCAATTCACCTATTGTTGATGTGCAATGAGGGTGTGTTTGGTACGTGGGACAGGAAAATTTTGTTGTTCCACGTTTGGTGCGATACTAGACTGGGACGGGACAAGACTGAATAGGACAAAATCGTAATTTTGTGATAAACTACTAAACTACCCATGTCAAATTAAAACCCTAAAGCCTTGCACAGTATTTTCACCTGCCTATCTTACTCTTACCCATCCGGTCAGCGTATCAAATGCATCCTGATTGTTTTTAATCAAGCATCTTTCAGTAATAACATATTTGAATCCCTAAGATTAACATTTTACGTCTCACTTCTAGTCATATTGCAGCTGAATGCACGTCAACCACCATGTGTTGGAACTGCAAAGAGTCGGGACATCTTTCAAGCGAGTGCCCCAATGATCCCGTTTGCCATATGTGTGGCAAAGTAGGGCACCTGGCTCGTGATTGTCACAACCCAAGCGTTTCGTCCTATGATGCTCGTCTTTGCAACAACTGCTATAAACCTGGCCACATTGCTGCTGACTGCACCAACGAGAAGGCTTGCAACAACTGCCGAAAGACCGGGCACCTTGCTCGCGATTGCCATAACGATCCAGTATGCAACATTTGCAGCATATCTGGGCATGTAGCACGCCAGTGTCCAAAGTCTGGCTCTGACCTGCCGAGCCTGCCAGGCCCGCTTAAGCATGGGTCATCGAGCTTGATGGGCCCACTGGGGACGTCATCGATGATGGATGACCCTTTCCGGGATATGATTTGTCGTAATTGTGGTCGCCCTGGTCATATCAGCCGCGACTGTGTGCCTATGGTTATCTGCAGCAATTGTGGTGGTCGGGGCCACCAGGAAATCGAGTGCCCATCTGCCCGGATTTATGACCCGTTTGACCGTGCATTTCTTGATCCACGCTTTCGTAGGTACTGAAAGAATTTTGGATCAACTCAATGCATGGGCCCACGGGTGGCGGGTTGGACTCACCCTGAAGCTGTGATGTGCATTTGTGGAGGTCCGTGGTGTTTCAAAGTCGCTTTCTGTAGAGCGGTTGGATCCTTGTTTGCTATAGCCATAGTGTAGCTCCTTTTTACTACAAAGTAGTTTGCTAAAAATGTTGAAAATTTTGAGATCTTTGGTGGTATTATTGGAGATAAATAGAACTTTTCTGTTTGGTTTTTCAGTTCTGTATATTTTTTGAAGTTAACGGTTGAATCATTTCGATAAGGAGTTTTTGTATTAACAAAAGAATAAAATAAGATGACTAACGTATATTGTGTCTGTATATATAGAGAGAGTGGGGTGTCTTCCGACCTCCGGCCACCTTCCTCCGGTGATACCTTAGTGTGATACTCGAGCACATATAAGATGCATTGTAATACCACTGTGGTATCATCGGAGGAAGGTGGCCGGAGGCCGGGAGACAGAGAGAGAAGAGAGGAGAGAGGAGAGAGGAGAGAGAAGATAAAATATATAAAATGTCCTTGCATTAAAATTTTAATTAAAAATTACCAAAATTATAAATTTCATAATTTATTTATTGATTTGTTGTTGAGATTGGATTTCAGTTACCACAAACTACTCAGTTCTTCCTTGAATGGGTCTATATATATATAAAGTCGGTTCAAACGAGAACTATACCTATTTTAGAAAATATGAAAGCGGCAGAATCACATGTGATTTTACACTAACATCTAGTACAAACTTACGTGACTTGAAGATGCAGCCAAAGTCGCCTGCACACCTTTTTTGACTATTAATATAAAATCAAATGTGATTTTGCAAGTGATTCGACAATTTCCGTATTCTCTTAAATAGTTAGCATTTTTGTTTGATCATTCCTCTCTATATATGTACATATCGGTTTCCCGGAAACATGGTTGATCCTTGAACTTCGTTTTTTCTATCAAGTGAAATAACAAAATAAGCATTGTAATCTTGCTACATAAGGTTTTACTGGGTAGCACGAGACTCTCGAATAAGTTCTTTAAATATGATCACATGATACAACAAATTAAAAGAGGCGATGAAGATGTCAACTTGAATCTTACACTTAGAAATCAATTTTGGTAGAATGAGAGCATGAGTCAGCAAAGATGGGAATGTCTAAAAAAAAGCTTGAACTGATTAAGGACCGACAGTCTAGACCGGTGATTGATCCAACCTGATTAAGTAATGGTCTAGTCTAGAAGGCTAGGGGATTGTTCGATTCATTTTTCAATTACATGAAATGGAACTCAACAACTAAGTATTTGAAAGGAACAAATTGTGACCCAACTTTTGCCTATATTTAAGGAGACACAAACAACAATAGAAATCCTTACATGTTGCTTTTAATGGGAAATTACTCTTAAGAAATTCGAGACTATTTGATGCTTTGGTTATATGCTTTTTCATATTAAAATCCTAAGAACAAACATAACTTGTCTTTCCAATATCAAATTTCAAACCAAAAACTCTATTAAATAGGTTAAATAAGTGTCAAAATTTTCCCAGATTCTATTTAGAAGCCGTTTACCAAATGCTTACATGGGTAAGCGCTTAACAAGTCATATTACCTTACCAGATGAAATAACAAGGACCAAGAATCTTACCCAGTAAGAGCAAAGACAAGGACTCAAAGTCTTACTTGGTAAGTGATAACGACGACTCTTACCACGGTTAGCGCTTACCGGGTAAGTTATCACATACAATGTCGTTTGTTGGACTCAAATCTTACCAGGTAACTGAACGATAGTGTTGAAATTTACCGGTAAGCACTTACCGGATAAGTGTTTATGTAAACAACCCCTTAGTGTAACATTGACCCCTTTTCACAACTAGTGGTAGGAACTTTTCAATTTTTCTTATTCCATATAAACTTCGACTAAAAAACGATAAATCCACTAAACAGATGATGTAAATAGTAAGTTATCAAGTTATATTACAGTTTTGATTACATGATCAAATATCACATAGAAAACCAATGTCATGATGATTGAAAAACTGTTTATCAGGTAAAATAAATATAACCGAGATACATACGATCAAGGTGGTATATCTTCAATATGAAGATGAAAATTGAGCTCAAAATCAAACAAAAAACTGGAGCATTTGAAGAGAGATGTATTGCACACACTAACATAACTGGAAACCCTTTTAAATGGCTGCTCTTCTTTTTGTCAAAATAAAACATTTCTATTTAGAAAATTTTGCAAGTGTTCTACTTCAAAAAAAAATATTAGATATATTACACCAATGAAGCTGACCAAAAATCTTTCGGAAATAGTTGCTTCTAGCAGTGTCTAAGGGACGGTTTACTTACGACTTAATGAGCTTAATGGTCTGAACGGCTTATTCACCCAGCCATACAAGATTGTCTATTTGTGGCTTAAGCATTAAGACATTAAAGTTGTTTTCTCATCAAGCCCTATACGGATTAATTTGTACGTATATATCAAACTAAATTGTTATTTATTTGTTGTGTTGTCTGAACGTAACTATTTTACCCTACCCTATTGGTTTTTTCATATTCTTCATCACCAATCACGTCAAATAGAAATTCCAATGAGAAAATTTCAAATGCCAAGTAATTTGTAATTGTTTACTGTAGCTAGTACATCACCCCATAGGCTTATTTGCATCGGTTTTTATTAATTCCCAATTCGTATCAGAATGCAAACAGCTATTGTGGGGAAAAAGAGGCTATGTATAAATAGAATCCAACACCAGTGACCTTTACAAGCATCCAAAACTCATGGATTAAGGACCCATTTATTGAACCCAATATTGCCCATTACCAAACCCATGAACTAAAATGAAATTCTTGGATAAGAGCAAGAAAAATCCAATAATGTCTGCTAGTAATAGCTTGACCTAAAATCAATTCAATCACCCGTTTTGAACTTTCCAAACAGAAATAAAAAATAGGGAACCACACCACACAAAACCCATATTGGCCGAATAGACGACGCTATTACCTGTATTTGGCAAAGAAAAAGCTAAGGCAACATCAGAGCAGAACAGAGATGGAGAAGGATTGGTGGAGAGCGATGAGCAAGTCAATGGAGGAGAAGCAGGTCGTTTGATGGAAGAGGATGACCGAAAAGAGTCATTGAAGGCGTCTATTAAGAGTAAGGGCAAGAGAAGTCAACTTGATGGCTTAGTGGATAAAGCAAGGTACAATGTGCTTAGCGAATAAGCCATTCTCTTATCAAATAAGCCACCACCAAACACCCATATATATGGTTTACCAAATAAGCCAAACCGGTTATTAAGCTCATTAAGTCAATACCAAAATGGCTTATATGGAATAAACCAGGGTCCCTCACTCGTCCCATTAAGCACCTCAAACAAATTAATACCAAAGATGCGCTAGAAATAATCCAACCCTCTCTTGCCTCCCTCAAAACATAACACTTTTTTATCAGACAACTTAACTTATACAGGGCTTAATAAAAAAGCAAACAGCTTCTAAGTCCTCTAATCCCTGCAAACATACCTACTGAAGCACGACCCAACCACTGATAGACAATGGTTTTGGTCAAGTAAAACCCACCAAAGTCATAGCGAAACAAGCAGTCATAGGCAATCAGGTCAGTCTAGATCTAGAGCTAGCGACGACAGCAGAAATGGATCAGACACAGTTACTAACCGAATAACATAATCTGAATGATGAAGTCAATCAAAGCATTTCTATTGAAACATGAAAGATGGCAAACAAACTAAACGAACGCCATAACAGTTGATGCAGTGGTTCTCTTTTCTGAACCCAGCATCAATTTCACAAAAACAAGCAGATACTAGCATTCATAAACTCGAGAATATAATTGACTTGCTATGAAAAACTAAGGAAGTGTTTCCTTCAGAATAGAAGATTGCATGGTTCAAACTGTATACAGATGTGCTTCAAATTGTGCAAAGATATGCAAGACATGCAACATGAATCTTATGGCAAATAGCTCAATTATTGCAGCCAAGTTCAGCAAAACAGAATGCATTAATTGAAGCAGTTCTTAGATATTAAAAACTTGAACACGAGTTAAAAGCCAGTGGATGGATCTTACTTCAAAGCAATGCCTCCACCTGAATACTCGACCTCATGGGCGGGGGATAAAGATGAAACCCAATCGGATGCATGGGTCGGAAGAAGGCCCAGAGTGTTTAGCTTCCAGACACCAAGCAGCATACCCCCTAAATTAAGGGCAATATATAGTAACTTGGGTGCATTGAGGTCTACTTTGCTATCTTTGTAAGGCTCAAAAACCTTCCCAACCCCTTGAAGAGCACTTAATGGTTGCCAAAGGGCTGAAAAAGTTATGCCGATGCTAAACAAATGCACTGTGCTTCCGGCCATCCACATCATAAATCCCATCATAAGCAGATTCTTGAAGGGGGCCTGGGCGACTTCCCATGCTTTCTGTGATTTCCAATTTGCTTCAGCATCCTTCTTTTGACGACTCAGAGTAGAATCATCTTGGTCATGGGAGGCACGAGTGAAACCAGGTGGGTCAGGAATGTCACGGGAGGATGGTGTGGATGAATTGTCTGTAAAGTCAACGGCCCATTTTCGACCTCCCATCACTCCTTTCCCTTTCTCCATCTATTAAACAGAAGTCCAATTTGATGAGTGGGCAATATTAGTTTCAATGTCACTCTTGCATGTGTATGCCCATACAAATGGATTGTGATGGTACACGCACATTTACATATGCCAGCGAGGAAAAAGAAATTTAACAAAATTAGATGTTCTACAAATATGAATTTGAAATCAATTTATCCGGTTTATCTAATATTTAACAAGCTGAAAAGACAAGAAAAAAGCTCAATGGTTGCCCTGAATAGCACAATGGTGCAATTGAGAAGTCAAAGCTGTTAGCACTAAATCTTAAGATAGAAGTGTGGCCAGTAATCGGTATGGGAAGAAAGTACATGGACAATAGATATGTTCTGAGAATCCATATCTGAGGCACCAAAAACGGTTTTGCCTCTTCCATCCCTAAACTTCCACTTTCAGGTTTTAAATTCACGTTCACTTATACAGCGAGAACTTCATGTAAGTAATCACAACTGAATGAGTCACAATATGGCCCCAGAATCAGCAATGATCAGACAAGATGCACCACAGCAAACATGAACTGTATACAACCAATCAAACAATCAACAAAGACAGTAGTAGTAACTAGCCACTAACACAAAACCTAAATCGCATATAGCTACCAGATAAGACATGCTTTTTTATATCACTGCATGTCCATAACTTAGGCCAACAAGGTACCCTCGATGAGTTATACAAAAGATAAGCGTTTTCTTGCACTCTTCACACTCTTCACTCTCACATGATGCAGAACCAACCGAGTCTGTTTCAGAGTTGAAGCCTTCACTTATATATTTTGTGCTCAAGGTTCTTATGTCCACAAGTGAGTTGATAATTCTTGAATTGCTTTCACATCAAAATTGCAACCGAATAATATCTGAAAAAGTTAAGTTGATAAAAAAGCTTCGATAACCTTTGGGATACATTGATATGGTGATATTTGATTGCCTAATAAGCTAGGGTAGTGTTTTGGAGGTGTGGAGTTGAAATTAAAGCTCATTCAGTTCGAAATATGAGGCTATTTCATCCTAATTCCAGGTACAAGCCATGGAAATAGAGTAATGAACCTCTAACTACCTACTATTGATGCCTCCAAATCAAATTACAAACATAAGCAAAATCAGTTCGGATTTTCAAGCTACCCTAGAGAAGCTTCTGTTCCAATTCCAAACCTCACCTTAGAATCCAACACTTCTCAAACCTACTCCAAACCTTCTAAACTGTTTATAACTTGATGTTATCGTAACACAAACCCTACAACTCGATTCAGCAGATAAACAAGTCCTCCATGCATTTTAGATCCAGAAAACCCTTCCAAAGTTCAAAATCAATTCAAAACAAATTAATATATCATGTATTAACTAAACACTTGACAATTTATAAATAAAATCATAAGAAATTGGTATTTGATAACGCATACCCCAAAATACTACCGACGATTAAACCAATGAAAACTCGAATTAGACTAGACACACGAGAAATATAACACATGAAGATCAAGAGATATAGATCAAACATACCAATATCCGTAATAAGATAGAAGCAGCTTGAAGCTCCAATTTTTATGTTCGATCGTCAAAAGGGGCGAAGACGGAAACCCTTGGGCTTCAAAAAAGATGGGAGGATTGATGGAGACTCAGACGGTAATATACGGCTCGTTTGACCTGAATTAACTTCGACATGACTATAATAAGTTTTAAGTATTGACAATATTAACCCAATATTTTGGGGTTTCTTTCGGTTTAATCCTGAAAGACTCTTCCCTCCTCGATTTTATACTTCAATACATTTATTTGGGCAAAAAATTAGTTACCTGTAATACCAATCAATCCCACATAGAAGATGCCTCCAAACACACCAACATAAGGAGCATTTATTGAATCACTTAATGGTTGAGGCTAGCACGAGTCGAGATCAAACTCATGACATGTCTTGTATTTTGACAAAGTCATCCCCGTCTATTTACCAACTGAATTATACGTCAGAAGCACTTTGACACACATTACTAAAACCATTGAATCAAATCAAACCAAACCATCATTAATTATTTCTGTGCATCTTAGTTCATAAACTTGTAACCAAGTACTGGTGATTTGGTTCCCAATTTGAAACAAGTTTGAACCCTTCATGATTCTCCTCTGAAACCTAAATGATCGCACCATTTGTTGTCTTGCTTTTGAGTTATTTTTGTCTTGTTAACCAAATCGAACTCAGTAATTTTATAGAGATAGGATGTGGAAGTATGATATATCGAATAAAAAGGCTAAATATCATGAAAATGGATCATATATGAATCATTAAAAAAATCTATTTGAAGATGCATTCGTGAACTTATATGAAAAATCTGTAACTTTGATTTATATATGCATCTTCAAATAGATTTTTTCTCATTGTCATTGGATTAACATATAAATTCTCATTTCTTATATTCTCACAAAGTTCAGATTCCTTATTTGAACCGTCCCGTTTAATCTAACAATATAAAATTGAGAGATTGTTTGTTACCTCTTAATAGCTTCACTAAGAGACAACATTTGAATCGTTAAGAGGTGAATCTTGTTTGACAAAAACAATGTTTGCATCTTAATGATTCTAAAACTATATGAATGATTTTGTATTATAGGTCTCACTTAACCATTCAACACCCTAATTTCATTATAAACATTTACCAAACAATTATATTTCATTTTGCACTAAATCATGATAGTCTCTTAATCATTTCAACCACTTAATTATTTTGTACCAAACCATTCAACAACTGCCAAGTAACCCCTGATTCACATTGTTAACGTTACTAGATGCAAAACAACCTAGACATGCACCAATTACATATACATGCATAAATACATATCAAAAATTTTATGCACATATATTTTTTAGGATAACCATGTGTTTTCGGTTCATCTTATATGCACTGACTAATTCTTTGGGGGACCACGAATGACCTGAAATTAGTGCTAGTGAACATTCATGACCTCAGGGCTTTGACAGCGCATGCATACATACCGTAGACACTAACAAGTACACAAACATAATTATTCGTGATGTAGAAGTCAAACTAAACATGTTTGAAGTGTTTAAGTGTATGCTTTTATGTTAGTTTTACGAATTTGATTAACGATCGTGATGTTTTTTTTTAAATTTGATTAAAATAAGATAATCATGTTTTAAAATTTGTAATAGATTTAATCTAATCAACTTTTTTTAAGAAATATACTAAATAATTTTAATAAAAAATTTTACTTTAATTATTAA
>NC_037540.1:11340496-11350858 GCF_001531365.2 Cynara cardunculus var. scolymus | reverse complement strand
ATTTTAATTATACTATTAAAAATTTATTCAAATTATATGATAAAAATATTTATAATCAACTATTTCTTCAAGATATATTTTTTGATCATTTTATAACTAGTTTATACCAAATATAATCTATTCCCGAGGTTATTAGCCACTTTGTCGAATATAAATTTAGAGGGTGTTCGAGATTGCTTATAAAAACAACTTATTGACTTATTCCGGTGTGATACCGGTAATAAACACTTCTGAGTGTTTGGATAAACAGTTTATACCGGTGTCAAACCGGCAATAAGAAGTTTTTAAAGAAGTTAAACAATTATAACTTATAATAAATTAACAAGAACTTTTGTAAAAAAACTTAAGTTGTTTCAAATAAGTAATTCCAAACCTCACTTTAGGGGGTGTTTGAGATTGCTTATAAAAACAATTTATTGACTTATTTTGGTGTAACACCGATAATAAACATTTTTGAGTATTTGGATAAACAACTTATATCGGTACCAAACCGATAATAAGGAATTTTTAAAAAAGTTAAACCATTTTGAATTATAATAAGTTGATAAATGATTTTATATAAAAACATAAGTAGTTTAAAAAAAGTGGTCCAAAAAAACTAAAAAAATAAAAACATGGTCTTCGCGGATGAAAAATGGTAAACCCTCGTTCTGATTTATGCGCAGCGCCTTAAACCCTTTAAAAGCCTCCTGCAAATCTAGGGCACGTTAATTTTCCCAAAACGCAGAGTCCGTCTCTGGATACCAAATTCAAACCGTTTTTGGTTGTTGATGATAACTGCTTAAAAATTGTTTCAATTTTGGAGAGAAAATGAAGAATCTGAAGCTGTCATGGGAGCTGTCATCTAACCTCCACTTACAATCAGAAACTGAAGTG
This sequence comes from Cynara cardunculus var. scolymus, assembly GCF_001531365.2. Lineage (NCBI taxonomy): Eukaryota > Viridiplantae > Streptophyta > Magnoliopsida > Asterales > Asteraceae > Cynara > Cynara cardunculus. The sequence continues at coordinate 11,349,982 of NC_037540.1, read as the reverse complement.
ATTCGTTGCACTGCTCTTGATATCGAACAGAATCGCATCTTCTTCGCATCTTCTGCTAACTTCATTTACACCGCTCATCTTTCTTCCTCTCAAGTAAGCCACACTTTTTCTTACTCTTTATTACAAGCATAGTTATTTACGACTATGAATTCAATCCTGCAAATTCTGTGTTAGACATTATGGATGGAGAACTTCGAAGATCACTCAGTTACAAATATCGATTACAAGAATATGAAAGAACATTTAAATTAGGTGTTTAATAGTAATCTTGAGGGTTTGACTCTAGCGTTGGATCGTGGGATTATGAGAAAAACAGGCAGGAAAAGTTAATTCCAGGGAAGCTCATGTTTCTCAAATCTTGTTTTTGGTTATTATAGATATTGAATGTCATTTCAAGTCCTGCAAACTGTTTTCCCATTTGGATATGTAATGTTAGAAAATTATTGAGGTGAGTAGTTGTGAATGTCACCACGTGAATGTGATGGACTAAATCCACATTTGTGAATATACTTATGAGTTATGGTTCTGAAGATGCCTGCGTCATGAACTTAAAGGACATGTTGGAGACCAGCAAGATATTAATAAATGATAGAAAGTGTGAGCTTAATCCGACATGACTGCTCATGTGGTAGAAAATAGTGCAGCTTGGTGTATAACCTTACCAAAATTCTTGAAGAGGATCTTACCAAAAAGGTTTTGGTGGGAACTACATGGAGTCCCTAAAACAGTGACAGTTTATACAAGTTGAAAGGAAGTGTTAAGCATTTAATTGAATGTAAGAAAGCGGTGTGCTGTGTAAATGAGAATGACTTTTAAATATTTGAGGTGTAATGGACATTATAGTGTTGACTGGAAAGGTGAAAAACACACACAAAGGTATCTCTGTGTTAATCAGGAAAAGGAAGCAATGAAGAATTATTTAAGATAAAGTATAATTAATTGTTCTCTTTATGGTTCATTGCCTAGGATCTGCATATGTAGCCGGTAGCCCCAACAGCGATACAAAGTGCAACAAGATATGTCAACTCAGCATCTCTCCAAAATGTTAGCTGATGATTAAAATATATAATTAAGAGAAAATCTAATTAAATTTTTTCTTTTTAGTTCACTGCTCAGAAATATATTTATGTGGCATTGAAGTTGATGTACAACGTTGCACGGTCTTTATTTCATAAAAAAAATCAGATTTTGACACTAGATGGGCACTTCAAATTTTAGAATGTCATTTTTTACCCCAATGAAGATTATCAACATGAATGGTTACGTAAGAGTTAAAAGAAGGCTTTAAAGAATCGGGCTTTTCAAATAGTTGTAGAAATTTTGAAGGACCAATCTTGATTACTAAATGCTTTGTTGCTTTCAATAGAATCCATCATGCCCGTTATCATTCAAATAGTACATACTAATTATCCATATGAGAGATGGAAAGAGTACTTCAATATCCATTCATCATCAATGTCGATGCCAAAACTTTAATATCATATAGGTGAAGGATATAGATAAGCAAGTCTGAAAAAAGTCGTTGAATAATCTGGAAAATGTCTAGATTCCCAAAAAAGTATAAGAATTCTGGCAAGGCTGAGAATTGTCTACACGTGTTTTGAAGTGTCCAATTGTAATAGAAGTTTTTAACATGTCTGAGTCTCTGAGACGAGGACACGTATTGGGCAAAGGTGGAAGTGTCACTTGGTGGCACGGAAGTTATTTGAAGCATTCATGCTACATAGAACACTTGTATTACGTACAAGCCTATGTTCTCTCTTTCATCAATTCAAAAGAGAACCGTTACTCTTCTTACCAACTCTAGAAATTGATGAAATTTGCAGATTGATGAACCATGTGGCAAACCATCAGCAAGTCCGCTGATCGAGGCCGTTGATCTAGATGCTGGTGACTCTATTACTTCCTTGGAGTATCTCATGGAGAAAGAATCACTCATTATTGGAACATTAAGTGGTGTTTTATTGCTGTATAATGTGGATGATAACATGATGGAGGTTGTTGGCAGAGTGGAAGGTGGAGTTAAGTGCCTCTCACCGAGTCCTGATGGAGATTTGCTCTGTATTGTCACTGGTGTAGGCCAAATGTTGGTAATGACTCATGACTGGGACTTGTTGTATGAGACAGCACTTGAGGATCCTGTCGAAGATGCTGACGTACGTAAGGTTTCTTTGCCACATTTTCTGTTTTTTCCTTCCCGTAACATATAACATGATTATCTATTGGCAAGTGCTGTTATCTTTGTTCCTGCTTCCTTACAGCTGTTCATAGTTTATACAATTATGTCAAGGATAAAATGTTTTATCCAATCACTTTGCTGCTATGGAAAGGCCATGCAGACAGCAGGAGGTTTCAATTATATTTGTTTATGATTTTTGACAAAGCATGCAACAGACTGAATTTAATGGGAAATTTAGTATAGAATGTCCAAAACGGTGTGCTACAGCCATACTGCCATTTCCATAATTCCATGCATGTTTCTAAGAAGTAACATAATAAACTCCACTATTGGTGTAACATGTTAGTTTAAGGGAAGAAAGCTTCGTTCATGTCAAAAACGTGCTGTCAATATGAGGTGCAAATCTTGGTTACGTGCCATCTTCTAGCATGATCCTAAGCTTTTACTATGTCAATAGTGAGCTACCACTGCCTCTGAAGTTGGTTTGTTCACGATCTAATAGGAATAACAAACCATCCTCCAACTGTAAAAAGAGAACAATGGAAGGACGAAGAAACGCAGAAGGAAAAGAATGTACTCCCTCCATCCCAAAATAAATGAGCCTTTGTGCATAACATAAAATTTAAGAAAATATTTTACCATTTTGATACATGAGTCATCGCTAGCCTTGCACTCTTGCTTATATGTTTTTAGTTACAACTGAAAGTCATTTTGTCAGGACATCAAACTAATATGTTCTGATAGATTTATAAAAAAATGCAGCCCTAACATGTGAAGTTGATGGAAAACATAATTGAATGAAAGTATGAAACTCATTTGTGGTTTATATTGTGTTAAATGGTTAAAAACCCCCCAAAAGGATCTACATATTTCTTAACAATTTCAAGAAACCAAAAAGGCGCATTTTGTTTAGGACAAAGCTAAGATTGATAAAGTTAAGTGTAACTTGGGATGGGTGCCGTATAAATCAAAACCAAAGCAGAAAATTTTGCTAGGAAACAAATGACATTTGACAAGATCTGAGAGAATCTGATAGAACCATCTACTGATTTTACTGTAAGCATCATGATTTGTATGCTTCTTCTAGCTCAGTTAAGTGTTAGGGACTTACAGTTTTTAAACGCATGCATTGACTTTCATAATAGCCAAATATATGCCTTCTGCTATTGCTTGATTAGATTCTTGAAACAACTTAAAGTTAGTCGCAGGTGATCAATACCTTCAGTCGGAATGTCAACGTGGAAGTTCAGCTACCTGGCGAGGTGACGGGAAATTCTTTGCTACAGTAAGCTTGACACATAATTCTTTGCTTAAGAAGCTTAAAGTATGGGAACGAGATACAGGGAACTTGCATTCTGTTTCAGAACCCAAGTCTTTTATGGGAGAAATTGTGGAATGGATGCCATCTGGAGCAAAAATTGCTACTGTTTGTGATCACAAGGAAGAAGGGGGATGTCCTTCCATAGTTTTCTTCGAGAGAAATGGGTTAGAAAGGAGCTCATTCAGTGTAAACGAGGGAATAGATGCAACTATTGAGAATCTAAAGTGGAACTGTAATTCTGATCTGCTTGCTGCTATTGTTAGAAGGGAAACCTATGACTCCATCAAGATATGGCTGTTCAGCAACAATCATTGGTATTTAAAACAAGAAATCAGGTACTTGAGGCAGGAGGGAGTGAGATTCATGTGGGATCCAGTAAAGCCTCTTCAGTTGATATGTTGGACTCTGAAAGGCATGATCACAGTCCACAATTTTATCTGGATTACAGCAGTTACTGATAATTCAGTAGCATTAGTTGTTGATGGCTCTAAGATTCTAGTAACACCCCTTTCCCTTTCCGTCATCCCGCCTCCTATGTATCTCTTTGAGCTAGAATTTCCTTGTTCTGTTAGAGAAATGGCTTTCTGGTCCATGAATTCTAAGAACAGTTTGGCAGTATCTCTGTCAGATGGCAGTTTGTCTGTTGTGGAGCTTCCTAGTCTTGACACTTGGGAAGATCTAGAAGGCAAAGTCTTTGGTGTTGAGTTGTGTATTTCTGAAGATCTTACATCCTTTCTTCATCTCACATGGTTGGACTCACATGTGCTTCTTGGTGTTGTTCCTATTGGTTTCAGCCATCATGGCCACCTTCCGGACTCCTCATACAGCAAAAATGAGCTTTCTAGCAACTACCTGCAGGAACTTGAACTTGCATGCTCTGAGGATCACATTCCTGGGTTAGTCACATGCTCTGGATGGCATGCTAAAATCTCTAACAAACATTCTCTTGAGAGGACAGTGATTGGCGTTGCTTCTAACCCTGTTAAAAGACGTTCAGCATTTGTTCAGTTGAATGGTGGGAATATTTTTGAGTATTCATCAAAATTGGATACTAAAGCAGGTTCTCTACAGGAGCACCATGACTTGCGATTTTTATCATCTTGCCCATGGATGAGTGTGGCTTCTGTCGGAGATTATGGACTGTCAAAGCCTTTTATGATATTCGGGCTTGATAACAACAGTAGGCTGCATGTCAATCAGAATGTTTTGTGTAACAATTGCAGCAGCTTCTCGTTGTACTCAAATTCCACCAATCAAGCGATCACACATCTAATTCTTGGGACCAAACAAGACTTTCTCTATGTTGTTGACATTCGTGATATTATGCTTGGTCAAACGGAGGCCAAGTATGGCAATTTTATACCAGTTATAAGCAGAAGAATGTCAGAAGAAGAAAAGAAGTTTATACAGATATGGGAAAAGGGTTCGAAAATCTTAGGGGTTGTGCATGGAGATGAATCTGTTGTTATATTACAAACAACTCGTGGAAATTTAGAGAGTATCTATCCGAGGAAGTTGGTACTGGAATCAATTGTTAATGCTTTGGTCCAAGGACGTTTTAAAGATGCCTTACTCATGGTAAGGCGACACAGAATAGATTTTAATGTTATTGTCGATCATGGGGGCTGGCAAGCCTTTCTACAATTGGCTACAGAGTTTGTCCGGCAGGTGGATAATCTAAGCTACATTACTGAGTTTGTATGTTCCTTGAAGAATGAAAATGTCATGGAGACCTTGTACAAAAGCCATATATCTTATACAAATGAGGCAAATGGTAAAGAATCAATAGGTTCTATGGTTCTTGGTGGTAATAGCAAGGTCAATTCTGTCCTACTGGCTGTGAGAAAAGCTCTTGAGGAGCAAATAGTGGAAAGCCCTGCGAGAGAGCTTTGCATCTTAACCACTTTGGCTCGGACTGACCCCCCATCTCTTGAAGAAGCATTGGAGCGGGTAAAAGTTATTCGTGAGATGGAATTATCAGATTGCAATGACCCAAAGAGGAAGTGTTTCCCCTCTGCTGAAGAATCTCTGAAACATCTCTTGTGGCTCTCAGAGAGTGAAGCTGTATATGAAGCTGCTTTGGGTCTGTATGACTTAAATCTTGCAGCTATTGTTGCATTGAACTCGCAACAGGATCCAAAGGAGTTCCTACCATTTCTTCAGGAACTGGAAGTCTTGCCAAGTCTCATAATGAGATATAGAATTGACCTCAAATTGAGGAGATTTGAGAAGGCACTCAAACACATTGTTGCTGCTGGAGATGCTTATTTTGAAGATTGTATTAATCTCATGAAGAAGAATCCAGAACTTTTTTCTATGGGACTTCAATTGCTAACAGATCCCACTAAGAGGAGGCAAGTCCTTGAGGGCTGGGGAGACCATTTAAGCGACATTAAATGCTTTGAGGATGCTGCTACAACATATATGTGTTGCTCTAGTCTAGAAAAAGCTTTAAAGGCTTATCGTTCTTGTAATAGTTGGAGTGGGGTGCTTACTGTTGCTGGTCTCATCAAACTAGGAAAAGAAGAGATTCTGCAATTGGCACACGAGCTATGCGAAGAACTTCAAACGCTCGGGAAACCAGGTGAAGCTGCTAAAATTGCTCTTGATTACTGTGGAGATGTTAAAAATGGGATAAACCTATTAATCAATGCAAGGGAATGGGAGGAGGCTCTGCGGATTGCTTTAATGCACAGGAGGGAGGACTCGATCTCAGATGTGAAGACTGGAGCGGTTGAATGTGCCGCCACTCTGATTGCTGAATATGAAGAAGGTTTGGAGAAAGTGGGCAAGTACTTGGCACGATACCTGGCAGTCCGGCAGCGAAGGTTATTGCTTGCAGCTAAGCTTCAGTCGAATGAGCGATCAGTAAATGAACTGGATGATGACACTGTTTCAGAAGCTAGCAGCAGTTTCAGCAGAATGAGTGCTTACTCCACTGGGTATGAACTCTATGTTTATATACCTTTACTTATTCACTGTACCGAACTATCGATCCCTGAGCATCTTTGTGCTCTAGTTCTTTAAAATTGTTCTAACTTTTCTGATTCTTGACCAGGACAAGAAAGAGTTCTGCTGCTTCAATGAGTTCAAGTGGCACTAGCAAAAGAGGGGTAAGACGCCAAAAGAAGAAAGGCAAAATCCGTGCTGGCAGGTACTTAATTTAATCTTAGAGCTGTATTTCATTTTGACCGAATGATTGTATTCTATTTCTCCTTTTTAACGTTTAAATGATATCCAGCCCTGATGAGGAGATGGCATTAGTTGACCATCTGAAGGGGATGTCACTTGCTTCTGGGGCAGCGCGTGAGCTCAGATCTTTATTGGCTTGTCTTGTGATGATTGGGAAGGAAGATATCGCTAGGAAATTGCATAGAGTCGGAGAAAACTTTCAGTTATCTCAAATAGCAGCAGTAAAAATAGCTGAAGATGCAATGTCCTGTAATATTGTGGATGAGCATGCATTTGTTTTGGAGGTCTACATCAAGAAACTAGGGACGGAGTTGTTGCAATCCGAGGAGTTTTCTTGGCGGTCAAAGGTTTTCGGTGCTCCTTAGGAGGTAATTTTAATGTTCATTAAAGAATTCATATTTCATTGCAGTTTGTTTCGTCTTCATTCAAAGATGGCTTGCGTATTTTGATAAACAATTAAACACTAACACTTGTATTACTCCCTCCATCCCAAAATAAGTGCCCATATTTCAGTTTTAGTTTGTCTCAAAATAAGTGTCCATATTCGAAAGTAAGTGCATACTTGTCAATTCTACCCTTAATCATGAGATTGGGAAATTCCATACTCCCTCTATTATTAAGGGTAAAGTTGTTATTCAGTTAATTAACATGGGACGGACGGAGTATATGTCAATTCAAACGTTGTAATGGGACGAAGGTACTAAAATATATGCTACAACAGAAGACGTCATTATTGGGATGTCCCTTCAACTCTTAGGTGCTGTTTGGTTTGTGGAATCCATGGGATGTCAAGGGAATTGGAATAGTGAATTCTTTTGATCAAATTCTAATTCCACCAAAGTCCATTATGTGAACCAAACGTGCTCTTATAGTTTTTCTTCTTTTTGGTTAACCTGGATATCCAACATGCTGTACGAGCCGACTGATCCCAGGACGACCACCTGCTTTGCGGGTAGTCTGAAGTCACCGCATTTGAACCTCTGTGGCGACAAGGGGATTTTTATTCCTTCTTAGATTTGAGGTTGGGACCTCTAGGCACTTTTGACCTTTGAAGCCCAAGCTCAAACTTCATCTTGTAGTTTCTGAACATAAATGAGGAAAACCACAGGCATGCACACTTTTCAGGCTTGGTCATCGTTGCTACAAATGCACATAGGTCAAAATAGAACTTAGTTTGTCTTGGTTTATATTTAGTAGAACGATAATTTTTTTCTTAATTAGTATAACAAACATTCTATTTTTCTATTCCGTACCCATTTTGCATGGTACCTGGTAGATTTTGTGAATGCTGATGACGTGAATGCAAAGTTGCTAAGTTAAATTGTAATTCTTGATTGCATGGTAAAATGCCACATCACAATCAACTGATATGCTAAATACCCGTTTATCAGGTAAAATAGGTACGGATTAGAAAAAAATTGAGCTATTGTTACATAAATTAACAAAAAAATTCCATCATTACAAACACTTGTTACATTTTAATGCATTTTATGAGGTGTTTTAACCTGTGTGAGATTTCCATTTGGCAGGTAGCTAGTGGCTGTGTACCCATTATCTTAACATTAAACAAACCAGAAGGTAGACTTGGTTTTTTGCTTTCAGTTTGGATCTTATATTGTAGAAGCTTTATATCCTTTGTCTGCCCTTAGATGGGTTTCTTGCTACAATTGATTATTGTTATTGCTGTATAAGATTTATTAATCATTGGTTTTTGTTGGGTTGTTTTGCATAAATGTGATACCATTTCATATTGTTGCTTTTTTCTGTTTGTTAATTTGGCAAAATGCTTGCTGAACTTTAATCATACATATATGCTTAAGAAATCTAAATGCTTTATGGTTTATTTTTTGTTTCATAGGCAAAACCCTTTTGCAATCTAATTAATTTATGAATATAAATAACAATTAAATTACAAATAATTTAGTAATTGGTATGGATATGAAAGTGTCAATATGTTGTTGATAGATCTGATTGTCAAGACAGTTATAAAAGTTCAGTGATGATTTTATTTGTTTTAGGTTATATTTTTGTTTGATTTCGAGGGCCGAAGTCGGCTATTGAGTATAAACAGAGGTTTAGTATCACGTACTTTGGAATATATAGATACACAGCATATAGAGGGGTGGATTCGATTGCAAACTGGATTTATGATGTGAACTTGTACATGTTTCGTACGTTTACATGTTATTCGTTATGAATAGTGTATTAATTTATCATGAATCATATGAATATTATATCATTCATCATGAATAACTCACCAATGTCCACCTTCATTATTCTTAATGAATGTACACATTCGGAAACACATGTTTGACTCTACTTTGTTCTCAAATTCACAACTTAAAATCGGGTTGCAACCGAACCTTTCTCTGTACATATAATATCATTTAATATTTTTAATAAGATAATTTAAAGAAATAGATAAAAAACCAAAATACTCATTTAACAGATAATTTTTGAACGGATATAGGTGACCGGGTACCATTTTCGAAGCAAAATGCAAACTATAAAGATGATTTCTAGACTCATCAAATGTAGGTTCCATTTTGAAACCTTTTAAAGAACTCTAAAAACTAAAATTAAGCTTTACTCATCTATACTATATTATAAAGCATTTGACTAAAACTCTTAAAAACTCTTAAACTCTTAAAATCTTAAACTCTTAAAAACTCTTAAACCCGTTCATCCCTATCHGATTTTATCCCATATCTGAATTCGTGTAACTAACTGCAAATAAACACAATCAAATACAGGATAAACATATCATTTTAAATATAAAAAATCTAAAATATAA
>NC_037540.1:11308370-11339106 GCF_001531365.2 Cynara cardunculus var. scolymus | reverse complement strand
TTAAAATATAAAAAATCTAAAATATAATTAGAATAATTATCGAGTTCCAATAAAATAAATAATTATTATCTTTATAAAAAAATTATATTATTAAACCAAATATAAATTATTTCGTTATTGTACATAAATTAAATTATAAAAAAATTGAATTAAAAATTTACACAAAGAAATGAGGAATTTCAAATAGTTAATTTGATACCAATATCGATATATTTTTGTCAAATTTTTATGATATATTTAAACATATATTTTATTCAAAAATAAAAACATTATCGCTTTCTCAAAATCACATAAAACCATATTATAATATCGACTGAGATAAAGAAGAAAATGAAATATTAAAATCATGATGTATCTCGCTGCATTGCACGAGTACGCTTCTAGTTAACTAAAAATGTATGGCATAGAGATGGATGTTTGAAACCGATTAAAGGGGATTGGACCGGCCTGAGACATGTTGAGACCGACCAAGAAGGAATTAGTTGGTTCAGACCAATTATGAGAATTTTCAATTGGATTGGCTAAGTACTGGTTTATCGCGATCGACTATAGGGATTAGTAAATATCTTTTTACTATATTTATTAATAATGACAATATAAAAATAGTTAATATACGCTAATTTAACAACCAAAATGTGTTGTTGGTAAGCATCCCTTACCTGGTAAACCTAACTAGGTAAGATTCTCGATTCTTGATATGTTTCTTACCAAACAAGATTCTCGGTTCTTGTCATATTCACCCGGTATTATAACTGACTCCTACTAAACATTTATCTGGTATGAGTTTGTTATAACAAGTTCTTATTTATTAGTTAAAATTTGTTGAGCTGTAATACGGTTTCTTATTCATTAATTCTTTTCTTAAAAAAGATAGATCTTTGTAATTGCCAAATGAATTGTTCGAAGTGTTGATAGAAGTGAAAAAACCAATAGCTGAGGGACCAGTTTGTAATTAGTCCAATCATTAGGATATAGGGAAACAAAAGTAATAGTATGTGAGATCTGAAGGTATCTCTCTTGATTCACAAATTCTTTTAACCAAATCTTAATTAAAATATTATTTTCTTTCTCGTCTATTTATACGATCTTCAATTTCAATTTAATTTCATTTTTTTTAATTTAATGATGATTCAATTGAATCTAAAATATAATTTTATAAAAAATATATATTTTATTTTTTAGCATATATAATAATTACTTTTTAGTTTTAAATATAAAAAATAATTTAAACAAATTATTGCACATTTTAAAACGTAACTATAACCACAAAAAACTTATCATACAATTAAAATGAAATAAGATAAGTCATAAAAGTAAGTATGAAAATATATCAATAGTGTGTTTTATAGGAACTTGAAAACTATGAATTTTGGTATATATATATATATATATATATAATTAAAATAAGTTTTATTTAAAAAAATAAACCAATCAATAAACAAATGTCACATGTCAATTTTATCTAGTAAAAAAAAAATACTTCAATCGTGGATTATTGGCTGAGAATGATTGGTAGAAATTGGTTGATTATTTTAATGCTCAATCACTAAGCATTTGAACATTTTTACGGTGGACGTTAAGTCATCTGTGATCGACCTTGGCCCAACTTTTTCACTTAGGGACCGTTTATTTAAACACTTACCCGGTAAGTATTTACCGGTAAAATTCAACAATATTGCTTAGTTACCGGACAAGATTTTATTCATTAAAACACATCGTATGCAACAATTTATCCCGGTAAGCTCTAACCATGGTAGGAATCCTTGTCCTCACTTACCGGGTAAGACTCTCGATTCTTGCTTTCGTTCTTACCGGGTAAGATTCTTAGGGGCTGTTTACCCAAATGCTTACCCAGTAAGTATTTACCAATAAAAATCAACACTATAATTTACTTTGATACGTAAGATTTTAGTACATCAAAACGTATCGAATGCAACAATTTACCGGGTAAGCACTTACCGGGTAAGACTTTCCATCTTTCTCATTGCTCTTACCCGGTAAGATTCTTGACCCTTGTTATGTTCATTCGATGAGTAAATTTATTCAATAAGTACTTACCAAGTAAACGTTTAGTAAACGGCCCTTTAGTATTTGTCATATTCATCCGATAAAATAAATTGACTTGGTAAGCGTTTACCCCGATAAGCATTTAGTAAATGGCACCTTAGGTTTGTCTTATGTCTTCAAGTGAAATATGATCATAATAACCAATATCAATAAAGGACAAAAATGATTTATATTTTAAACTGCATTAAAATCAAATAAATCATGCATGGAAGTGTTATGGAGGTTGGAGAGTGTATCATGAGTTTTTCAATTAGGTAAATATTATAACAATGTTAGATAAAATCATAAAAATATCTACTTATACCCAAAGATTTTTTAAGATTAGAGGCTTGCAGACGTCCAGATTGCATATCTTGTGGACGTCCGAATGTTGGAAATTCCTAAAACCAAACCGTTGGATAGTTCAGTGAATCAGCTTGTAACAGTCGATTTGTCCGCCGGTGGATGCCTGAATTGGTCTTCTTGTGGACATTTGGATTGCTTCAGATGAAGAAAATCATCAAACTTTTTCTGAGTTAGTTGAGTGAAAATTGAAGCAAATCTTGAAAATTCAATCATTCTCTTATAACTTTTGTTCTTTATTATCGTCAAATCTATCACCAAAATGGTAATAAAACAAACCATACAATTTTTGAGTTTACGTAGGAGTTTAAAATCATCCAACTATTTTTATAAAACTAGTCACGTATCCATCTGATGCGGTGCAAACCATTTTGACTATGAAGTCAAAAACCCAAAACGACAATCTTGTTTCACGTACCAATAAACAAATCGAGAAACCTGAAGACTGTTCTCACTGTAAATAAACAAAAAAATAAAAAATAAAAAGGACGAATACTTACCCATGGTTTAAGTTGTATGCTCTCTGTTTAGTTCTTGTGTTTCTAATTCCTATAAAACATTGTTGCTCAAAATCGGAAGACAAAATGAGAATCACCATTGTTGAAAATAATGAAGTTGGGAACTTGTAACTATGAACTATGATGTAACAGAGAGTACATACCTTGACCATCGAAGAAGAGAGGGATAGATGTATTATCCAATCCAAATTGAAGAAACAACAAAGATCGGGTTTTCATGTGTTCCCAACGTTTGAACAGAATTCTAGTTCCTTGTGATTCATCAAAAGAAAGGTACTGAAATTTTATTAGTTCTTGTGGATGGAAGAACAGTGTGATTCAGGTGTTGGATTGGTAAGGAGATATTTCATCGACCACGTAGACATATAGGTTTAGGTGAGAGGAGGTGAATTTGTGTGGAACGTGGTGAAAGAGAGGAATTTGTGTCGAACATGGTGAAAGAGATGGTAGAGCAGTTCAATTGTCCACATGAATAGGTTGTACATGTTGCTCTAAAAGATGCACATCTTAATAATTCAATATAACAACCATAACAAATGCATCATAAAGGAATACAAATAACCATTTAAGTCATTTTCTAATATAGTATAGATCCGTACGTATTTAAGATATTTTATAATATTATTAAATCCAAAAACATTCAATAATGAACTTATTTTGAAGGTATTGACGAAAATATTATAATGATATAATTTGTAATAAAAAAACACAATTTAATGTATTTGAATTAATCTATGATTATATATTTTAATATGATAAATGTATAAAATGAAAATATAAGGGATAAAAAAAACATATTAACCCGCAGGGATTCATGAATTAAATTAAAAAAAAATTCAATATCGAACTCATTTTGATGATATTGACGATTATAATGATATAATTTGTAAAAAAGAAACGTACTTTTAATGCATTGTAGTTAATATACGATTGTTTATGTTAATATGATAATGGTGTAAAATGTAAATGAAAAAGTAAGAAATATAAATAAATTAAATAACTAATTATAAAAGTATAAACTGTAATTTAGAAATTAAAATTGATTTGATTTTTAATAATATGGAAGATTGTAGAAGGTTATGCAATTTTAAGAGCTTGCACGCTATACTTAATTAATTGTATCTTTTAAAAATTGAAGATAACCGTAACTCCTATTTTTATAAAAGAGTATACATATACATATAATTTGTAATTTAAAAAAACACATTTTTTTAATATATTTTAGTTAATTTATGATTATATATTTTTAATATGATATATAAAGTAAAATGAAAACTAAAAACGAAAGGGATATAAAACAAATTAAATTATAAGTATTCATGATATTTAATAATATGATTAAATAAAAAAATATTCAATATTGAGCTCATTTTAAAAGTATTGATAAGACGATTTATAATAGTATAATTTGTAGAAAAAAGTAACGTATTTTAATTGCATTTTAGTTGCGATTATTTATGTTAATATGATAAATGTATAAAATGAAAATCATGGGAAGTTATGCAACTTTAAGAGCTTACACATTATGCTTAATTAGATGTAACTTATAAAAATTCAAGATAATCATAACTCTTATTTTATAAATGAGTATAGATATTTATAGTATTTTATAAATCTCGGTTTTAGAAAATTCGTAAGATTTCATCTTTATAAAATATCATTCTTTTAAAATTGAAATTCTTGACTAGTAATAATTATTCGTTATTCCCGACACACATCTTGAAAGATATTTCTTTGAATTCCGTAATTAGACAACATTCCTTTAATTCCGACTTGCTTAGGATAATTTGATGGTTTGATCCAATCTTGTTTCCTTCAAACAAAGACTATTTGAATGCATACTTTATCTAACAAAACCTCAATTACTTACATTAGTGTTGTTAAAGATCATTAACAGTTAGAGAAATATAAAATGAAACTGTAAAAACTTCGCTGACTGCTAAATCTTCTTTTACTTGTATTAACTGTTCAAGATTTCTTTGTGAATATGTAAAAAAGTTTATACTCATGGCTTCCAAAATGTACTACAATTTGGATATATAGAACACTCCCAAGCTAGTTATCTGATTGGCCCATTTAAATCTTTTATGTTTTAACTTGTCGATTCATAATAATTGTTTCTTGACTTCTTCATCTTTAAAACTAACACAGTTAAAATACTTTTGTCAAGTCTTAATATGTGCACGATTAATGTAGTTCTATAGCCATTATGGTAAATTGCTTGTCTTTTTCTACACCTTCAATTTTTAATTTTTTAGGATTCATGTTCTTAGCCTCTGTGGCTTCTACAACCACGGAGCTTCAATCATTCCACCACTATCTGTCACTACTCGCTACCATCATAAAGAACTTATAAGCAATGGGGGTCCAAGAAATTAATGGGGTGGGTGCACGTTGGATGGGATTTGGGGGAGGCAAGCATATGACCCATATGAGACTGGTGAGAAACCATGTAGACAAGGATAACAATAGAAAATTTAAGCTAGTCAACAAACGTTTTTGGTCTTTGACTGGAGGCATTTCCCCCAGTCCTTAAGGGCTAGATCCTCCCCTGCTTATAAGAATAATGAAAAAGAAAAAAATACGTTAAATCTAATTCCCATATGTTCCCATCTCACCACCATCTGTGTCCACCTTCGTATGCACCACCACAATCAGACAACATTCATTGAAAAAAAACTGGAAAAACAGATCTCCAAAACCAGACAAATGGTTTAGTTATGTATAAGAGCAAGGCTCTAGATGAGCCACAATCGTCATCCTTGTTGCGGCCATATTCATCGAACATAGTGTTTCAGTCGAATGGGATTCCACAACCTCCATCTAGGAAATGACAAACTTATCATCTTCTTATAAAATGTTGAAAAGTCTGGTATATTTTCTCATCTATTATATATCTGATTTTTGATATTACTGTGTCAACAAAAAAATGTATTGTTGTTTATGTACTGCTTTAACTTTCAACTAATAATGCATTCGGTCATTGCATTACCAATACCGATTATCGCTTCATGTTAATTAAGTAATTACCGTGAAATTTAATAGTGAAAATGAAAATTAATCTCATTAGAGTTTTTAATTTTTAGAGTAAAAGGTTGAAGAAGTGATTTTTAGAAATATAATTTCATTTAAAATTAATTTTTTTTAAATAATTTCATCGTTATCTGCTTTCATATCCAAGCTGATTGTACAATTGGCTACAAGAGTGGTACATTCTCATCACAGCCTTATTCCAATCTCGTGGCATCAAAATAAACAAGATAGATGACACGTGGCATCAAAGCATTGGCTTTGATTTGCTTTTTAATACCTTGCGGACATCTAACGCAGAATGTGTACTGTAGGTGCAAAGAAAGAGAAACCAAAAGTCCAAAAGGGGAAATTTTGAAATAAGCCCTACATGTTCTTACCAATTTGCATAATGAACCTTTAATAAATATTATTAGTCAAAATTGAACCTTTACTTTGTAACATTACCATATCAGTCCCTTGGGTGTGCCAATTTGTCTTCAATGGTTTAAGAAATAGCATATAACTTGCAAGTTTGTCTTAATCAAGCACATATATTAGCACTCAAGTGTTTGTTATGATTGATATAATATAACTATAATAATAAGTTAAAGATTGACCTTTATATCTTTAATTTATGTTCATATATTTTTCTATTGTTAATATGGTAATACAAAAAATATATTGATGACAAAATGAAAAGTAATAAAAATTTCTTTATGGTCACGGAGGTTCAAATGCGATGATTTTGAACTATCTGCAAAATAGGTGGTCGTCTTGGAATTATTCGGCTTGCATAACGGGTTGGATATCTAGTTTAATAAAAAAAAAGAAAAAAAGTAATCAGATGAAAATGAAAACGGAAATGAAAATTTTTAATTAAAAAAGGTTACTTTAAAGTTTATAATTGAATAAATAATATATAACTTCGTTTTGAATTTGTTATGAAAAATTGTGAGTTCGAAATATAGAAAGATGAAAAGGTATATGGATTAGGGTGAAATGACTATAAATTCTAAATTATAAAAAATAAAATATATTTTTTTATGATTAAGGGGTCATTTACCAAACATTTACTCGGTAAGTGCTTATCGGTAAAATTTAACACTATCATTTACTTACCGGGTAAGACTTTAGTCCACCAATACGGCATCATATGCAACAATTTACCCGGTAAGCGCTTATCATAATAAAAGTCGTCGCCCTCACTTACTGGGTAAGGTTCTCGGTTCTTGTCTCCCTCTTACCGGATAAGATTTTTGGTACTTACAATATTCATCCGATAAGATAATATGACTTGATAAACGCTTATCTGGGTAAGCATTTGGTAAACGACTTCTAATACTTGGATATGTTTATTGAATATTAGAGAGTTTGAATTATAGAAAATTAAAAAAAATTAATAGAAAAAACGATTCTAAACCCTAAAATGTAATACACACAAAAACTAA
Source organism: Cynara cardunculus var. scolymus (assembly GCF_001531365.2). Classification (NCBI taxonomy): domain Eukaryota; kingdom Viridiplantae; phylum Streptophyta; class Magnoliopsida; order Asterales; family Asteraceae; genus Cynara; species Cynara cardunculus. The sequence goes on along the minus strand of NC_037540.1, from coordinate 11,331,719 downwards.
ATATAATCTCCTAAATTAAATATTTAGGCTTGTTGATGAAAAGAGGATTATGGAGAAAACTATCAGAAGTAGGGGTGCTCAAAAACCCGACTAACCCGACCAACCTGATCAACCCAACCCAACCCAACCCAACCCAATGCGAAATAACCCAACCCGATGTCTAATCGAGTTGTAAAATTGTCAAACCGTAAGTATTTGGTTGATATTGAGTTACTATTATTTGAACCCAACCCAACCCGATGACCCCGATGACCCCAATATCATTTTATTTCTTGGATTTAATATGATTGTTGAATTTCTATTAATATATACATTAGACAATTACACTATCATGTATGCTTTTCATATACACATATTTTCAATCTATTCATATCTCTATATAACTCATTCAGTAACTGTGAACATATATATGTAAATTGAGAAAATTAACTTAATGTGATATACGTAAGAAATATGAATAAGTTGTATCAAATGGTTGATGATGAAAAAGAAATTATGAGTAGAGAAATAACATATTCAAGGTTAGAAGAATATTTTAATATACCAAAGTATCAACAAGACCAACCCGACCAACCCGTACGGGTTGGGTTGGGTTGGGTTGCACTTTGGTTTGGGTTGGGTTGGGTTAAAAATTTTCCAAACCGTAAACATTGGGTTGGGTTGTTCAAATGTCCTCAACCCGATCAACCCAACCCATGAGCACCCCTAATCAGAAGCATTGAAGAAAAGTTAAATGATAAAAATTAATAAAAATATATTAAGTTTAAAACTAAGTAATGAAAATAAAATATATTCTCTTATATTAATATTGAAAAAAAAATACAATATATTAAATTTTCAGTTTAGAGGTTTAAATTCAATGGGTTGGGTTCTGGTGAGAAATATAGTTAAGATGAGAAACGTAAGAATGGATCTCCACTCTTAGATGACATTAGAACGAGATGTACCAGATCAATTCCCGTATCAAGTGCAATTCATGATGAGTTTGAGATTAAAGGTGATCAAGTATTCAGATCTTTTCTTACGCTTCTCACATGAACTTTGCTTATCACACGATACTTCGCCTGAACTTCGCCTGAACTCTAGTTCCCAAACTTGGTTGCTAGGCACCGTTACCAACTAACGAACACTCCATTGTATTTAAAGTTAAGTTTCTTTTATATATCATAAGTTTATAATATACTTAACACTAAAAGAGAAAATACTGACGGCCTTGTGCATCCGAACAATCGGTACGTTCCCAAGGCCATCCCATAGCTAGCAATGGAAATGATGACAACGATGTTTTTAGTTGACGACAAGGTTTAACGGTTAATCACAAGGGTGTTAACGTGATGGATAGGAACAAGGAGATGATAAAATTCCTGGTTCAAATCATGTCTTCTATGTTATACACTTGAGGCTATGCTATTGAGAGATTTATATGAGGGTTGTGGACAAAACGTACAGTTGCAATTAGTCATGAGATTGATCCAGACGAAATATGAGATCACCCATTTCCAAAAATAAATAAATGTTTAACTGTTTCCCCTCCATTTTATGATCCAAAGTTAGATTTTACACATAAGTAAAATAATCTTTAAACCAAAATATCATAAAATACATAGGTTAAGATTCTATATTTAAGAGGTTGTTTGTTTACCTTTTAATAGTTCCATTAAGAGGTAACATCTGAATCATTAAGAGGTGAATCTTGTTTGGCAAAAAAAAGTTTACCTCTTGATGGTTCTAAAATCATCTGAATGATTTTGCATCATAAGTCTCCCTTAACATTCAACGCTCTAATTTCATTATAAACAATCAACAAACAATTATATTTTATTTTGCACTATATCATGAAAGCCTCTTAATCATTCCGACCACTTAATCTCTGCACTAAACCATTCAACAACTACCAAACGGTTGGTTGACTTGTTAATTTGCAATTTTTAATCTTGATCTTGTTCGTCGTCGTAAGTTGACATCGTAAAACAAAACATGAAATGAAATGGACTATTTAAATGTACCAAATGTTGTTTCAGGGTTTATAGTGAAAATGTATAAAACGTTAGGGTTATTTATGTAATTTTCAACTGTTAAAATGTGAGACGACTCCGAAAAATCCCCAAATTAAAAGGCAGACAAACGCGTCTTCTAGCTCACCGCAAAAACCTACAGAAATTTCTCAATCGGAGCCCTAGATTTTCTCCATCGTTTTCGTCGATCTCTCTTCTCCGCCTGAAATCATGGTTACCTCTCGCTCTTTATCTATGACACGCACACAGAAATACACTCTGTCGACTCATTTGTTTACATACTGGGATTATATGTGGTTTTGTTTGATTTGAGATATTTACTGCGATCTGTACCGCCTGTCTGCTGATTTTGTTAATCTGTTGATGTTGATAGTGTTGATCTTTGTTCCTGGTGATTGATTTTCGATTATGTGTGATTTACATGTCGGTGTTGATTGTTATGTTCGAACTATTCCTCATAATACGAGTTAAGTCAGATCGAAGGTTCAAGTGGTTAGATGTGTTTCTGGATTACTAAGAAGCGACGCCAGGAATTGTTCAAAATCTTCAGGGAGGCCTGTGATTATGTGTGATTATTGATCTTTTAAAGCGCAATTAAGGTTGGTGGATATAGGCATCTGATTTGAGATTTTGAACACAAACTATGGCATTTATATCTAAACTGCATAATAAACTAGGAGATAGGCCAGTACGATGAGTGACAGAGTAAGAGAAGGCCAGCAGTGGCCCCCTCAAATTTTGTAGCTAATCTAATTATTTGGGACCAAATTGGCTAGTCTTGGAGGGGAGTTAATTTTACTGTTGTACGTGGACGAAGAGCTTTGCATATACCTTGTGGATTAGGGGATCCAAGGTGTCTTTTACCATGTTTGTTAAAAAAATAGAGGTATCTTTGTAATTGAGGAGGGTTAATATGCATCTGCTTGGGCATTTGAGCCTTTTTATATTTCTTACAGATGTTCAGTGATTTCTTGATGGTTATCATTTGTTGGTGAAAGTAATTTCTCTTTTGACAGATTGTGTGTCAGTTATATATTATGGGTTGGGAAGTGGCAGGTTTCTTTTGCCAACTTTAAGATGTGCTTGGCTGAACCTTTGCTTTAGTGAGAGACTGTTTGTGGTTGATATGGTTTTAATAGACAACTTCAGAGAAATTCGATAGCTATATCCATATGCTACCTGGAGATTGGATTGAACTGGACTGTGAGCTAGCAACTGTAATTTCTCATGTAGTAAAAAATTGAAATTAGCAGCCTTTTTTGTTCTTTGGGAACCTATTCTGATAAGAACATCAGTGTTTAGTATTTAGTGGAATGTTTATGTATGTAACTTCATTGCAAAAAATTAACTATCTGCTATTTAGGCTACTTTCTGACAGACTATACCATGTGAAGACAGCATGATTTGGGCTGTATGTTTGATCTAGTACAGGGTCTTGGTGTAAGCAAGGTTGTTGAAAGGGTCTTGGTTTAAGCAACGTTGATGGTGATCTTGATTTATGTGATGTTGCAGTAGAATGCCTCATTGGTATCACCTCACATAAAAGATTGTTGCTAAACAACCTGTAGATCAAGATTCTTCACTGATGCAACACAAAGCTATATGGCAAATAGGCTTTGCTTTTAATTTCTATTTAATAATTTTATATCCTGCTAAATGTTGACTACAAAATTCAAGTTGCTTCTAATTTCTATTTTGGAATTTTATATACTGCTAAATGTGGACTACATAATTTAAAGCCTACAAGCTTTTTGTTCATAAAAATGAGGGTGGTGTAAGGTTTACTTATGGATGGGCACCTTAACACGGTGAGACGTAGTCTTAACTCGGTCTCTTATCTGTCCTACTATGTTGGTTGTTTAATGTTTCAACATGGCCTGGTGGAAAATAGCCGAATACTGCTATTGTTAAGTACCACAGACCCTTTTATTTAACATATCTTGTACCATCCATGTGATTTTACACAAATAAGCTATTCAGCTTGTGATCTCACTTTGTTAAGTGTTGCTATGCTGGTGGATTGATATTCTATTGAACTTATAGGCCAATGCAGCATCAGGGATGGCTGTGCACGATGAGTGCAAACTAAAGTTCATGGATTTGAAGGCAAAGAGGACCTTTCGCTTCATCATTTATAAAATCGAAGAGAAGCAGAAGCAGGTGATTGTGGAAAAGCTTGGGGAACCAGCAGAGACTTACGATGAATTTGCAGCATGTCTCCCTGCTGATGAGTGCCGATATGCTGTCTTTGATTTTGATTTTATGACTGCAGAAAATGTCCCAAAGAGCAGGATTTTCTTCATTGCATGGTAGCAATAACCCTTTTATGGTTATTTAATCTGTTTGTAGTTTGATGGCTTCTAATTATAGTTTAATTTGCCCATTAAGGTCTCCGGATACCGCAAAAGTGAGGAGCAAGATGATTTACGCGAGCTCCAAGGACAGGTTCAAGAGAGAGCTGGACGGAATCCAGGTGGAGTTGCAAGCAACAGATCCGAGTGAGGTGGGGCTTGATGTTATTAAAAGCCGAGCAAACTGAAGCTGCATAATATGTTTGAATGGAGATGCTGCCTTGATTCTTCATAGAATATTGTCATTTTATGTTAAATGTCTATAGTTCACTTGTGGTATGTAGATTAATCAGTGGCTCTCCTCCTTTTCATCAAGAACTAGTGTGATTTCTCAGGTAAAAATTGTGTGGTGATGTTTTGTGTGATTCAACAAAAACTGATATGAATTTCGACACTATTTCATTTTCCATTTTTGGGATGTTTGGAAATCCATTTGCATTCTATTGTTTATCAATCTTATCATCAATCTACAGTTGAAGCTCAGCATCTTAATCGACAACATTATTGCTGAAGGATGAAGCCATTGGTGCAAAAAAGTAAGTTTCATCTATTACTTCAACCTTTTTACATGTTATATATCTTCTAAATTACGGTTAATGCACATACTTAGGGCTGTTTACTGTTCGCCAAAAACACTTACCGGTAAGATTCAACACTTTCACTAACCTTCTTGGTGACCAAATGATACTGTATGCAACAATTTTACCAGTAAGTGCTTAGCGGTAAGGTCACCACCTTCACTTATCAGGTAAAACTTCTCTTTTTTTGCGTCTTACCGGGTAAGGTTGCAAGTCCTTGTCACGTTAATCTGGTAAGACAAGTGACCTGTTAAATACTTTGTAGACATTCCTTGTTCACAAACATAATATCTATTATATGTTTCTAGGATTTCAATTTTTTCTCATGGACCTTTTTTCGAAAAAGAAAGAATTATTTTTTTTTTCTCGCAAGTCAGATGTTTTCATGAAAAATAGTGTTTCTACCTCTTTAGGTAGAGGATTTGTCTGTGTATATTTTACCCTTCTCAGATTGTACTTTGTAATAATTGTTGAGTTTGTTTGGTTTGATTTAATATTTGTTACTAGGATCTGTTGTATTCGTCTGCGGTATGTAGACTTATCCTCTGTTCCGATTTCGTTGTCATAGCGCTCTTGCACACATCGATCGAAGCTTCTTACATTTGCTGGTTTTGCTTCGTCCGAAAATTGATGTAACCATAAAAAGAGAGTACAAATAATACACCCTATTTCGTCTTTCCTATCAAATTGAACACAAAACCGTCAACATACAAAAAGTTGAAACAATTGTAAGTAGATGTGAAATTGATGGATCTTTTATTCATAGTTGATGTGAGATCTAGTTTTTCCAAATATTGACAGAAGTCGTAATACCCGATTGACCTTAAAACAGAACCGAACCAAATGGTATGGTTTTGTTTATCTATTGAGAAAAGGGCCAAGAATCAAGGAATCGACCCATTAAATTCGGCCCAACTAAATATTTGCTTTCTACATAATTAAAGATTCATCTTTCATATCAAACCTTATCGGGTTAGTAACCGTTTATCGGTAAGAATCATCAGTCTCATTTATCTTAGAGGTAACATTTTCGGTCATCATAATAGATTAATGGTGAGGGTTTATAACCTGGTAAACATTTATGGTAGAAATTCAAATGTTCATGTTTGCGGGATGATTCTGGTCTATGCTTTTGTTCCTGAAATATGTGCTCGTGTAGAATTTTTACACTTAGGTCACATATGGTTACATATATAAATCCAGTAACAGAGAAGAATCAAGAAACTTTGCTAAAGGTCTTAGTTGCTCTAATGGTATATAACCATCAGTAGATCACTTTTCCGTCTTGTTCATCTATTGCGGTGCAGCAGTTACCTCCTGCCTCCCGCCTTGGCCGCTAGCCGGCCCCACCTTACGTATTTGCGGAAAAAGGAGAGCTCTTGAGATGTAAAGAGGGAAGATAGGTTGGTTTTTTTAGTGGCTTTTGAAGTGAAGGGGGGTGGGGGTGGGGGTGGGTAAGAAGACATGATGGATGGGTTTGGCTTGGACTGAGGTTTGATCATCTTCCATAGTGTATTCCGTGTCCTATTCATTTCGGCCGTTTGATATTTCAACTTTGCGGGTTTCGGTTATATGGTGTAGGAGAAAAAGAGAGATCAATCTAGGTCTCTAATGAAGATTGAATCCACAAAATAAAGAACGGATGGAAACGGTATAGATAATTTATGCTTATTTTTGATACCTGTGGGGTCTGGACTAGCTTGCCTGCATTTCGACTGATCTCATAGGGTCCTGAAGTTGATAGTCAGCCAAACCACCAGTGAGGACTTTGAACGGGTGAGCTAAGATCTTATTGGTTGAGCTATCCTTGAGGACTTGTATACATGATCTTTGTGAGTTCGGTTTTGGTGAGAATAAGAGTTATGGTGAGAAGGTGGAACAGAACCTTCATATACATTCATATACCTTCAACTATGTTTATTTACCAATTTTTATTGTTATAACCAAAACTTTAACAAATTCATGCATGCGAACGTGATTAAATGTACGTAAAAGTTCATGAAAATGACTAAAGATGAAGAAAAAAGTATATGAAGATAACTAAAGATAGTTGAAGGTAAATAAAATTAGATTAAAAAGTTCACTCATCTAAAGGCTCAGAAGTGTTCTCACTATTCTTACCATAATTGTTATTCTCACACGATCTGGAATATGATATTTGTTATAGATTGATGCCAATTTTTATACAGAAAGCAAGGGATAGGGAGGAGCAATGCAGAAAGCTTAAGTAGTTAAATTGGATTGGAATGCTTATTCTAATACATAGTGTAAGTAAAGAGTTTGATTGTTTGTCAAACATCTATAATAAGCAAATAAAGAAATCTTGTTGATTAAGTCAACATCACCATGTATCTTTAATGATTACGGGTATTCGTACAATGTAGCGAGATACATCTTGATTTTAATGTTTTTTTGTCTCAATGGATGTTCTATACGGTTTTATGGGTTTTAAGAAAATTATAATGTTTTCATTTTTAAATAAAATATAAATACAAAGATATTATAAATTTTAAAAAAATATATATTAATATTAGTATCAAACTAACTATTTAAAATTTCTCCATTTTTTGTAATTTCTTTAATTCATTTCTTTTATCATTTCTATGTATATCTGTAGTTAGTTACACGAATTCACACATGGACCTTTAATAAATTATACTTACATATAATTTACTTGTAATCTTGAACTTAAGTAATATACATCAATAAGCAGTACTTCATGCATAAAAAATGATTTTAAGAGTTTTTGTCAAATGTTTATAATATAGTTTAGATAATGTAATTTGAATTTAAAATCTTTTTAAAAAAATGAAATGTCGCTAATTATCGATAAACAAGAAAATGTAGTAAATTCCGTGTTAGAAAGTATGATACTAGATTAGCAGTATTCTACCATGGGTGTTTCGTGTCATCGGAATCATGCATCATGACGATAGGCCAAAGCAACAAAGTAGTAGGGACCGAACTCAAGAGTGGACCTACTAAGCATCCCCGTTCACTTGATTATCGTAAATCATGAATACCCATTTAATTTCGAGGATACTCTAAACTATTTTAAAACCGACTTTACAGTAAAAACGTAGCTTTGGTGGGATGGTGTAGGTTGGAGTTCTCTACATAGGAGATCTAGGGTTTTAACCCAAGTTGTAACATATATTCAATTTTTTGGTTCACAACTAAACAACCAATAACTCTTATTCTAACTTTGATATGTTTCGATCCTAAATTATTAAGTTCAATAATACATTGAATAATCTATTAATTTCATCTCAATTTTCAAATTTGTTTCCACTTTTTGTTGATTAACTGTGTCATCACATCCTCTTATAAATTATTATGCTGTTAATCATTAACTTTCCCTAACAGTACAAGTTTTTCCTCTTGGTATGTTTGTAATTTGTTTTTAGTTATTTAATTGATTATTGTACTCGAAATCTTGGATGCATAAGGAAGCGAAGTTTAATGCATAGTTAATTTTGATTTGCAAAACATCCAATCTGATACTAGGAATTTAGAGGTATAAGGAAATGAAATAGAAAACCTTGGGAAAAACGGAGGATAATCAATGCCAAATATTGAAAATTGGAAATTTTTATGAAATCAACCAAAAGAAAGTTTCCTATAACGTGGGAATTCAGTTAAAAACACGTCGGATGTAAAACCTACTCTTGTGTTTTTGCTCAAAAAGTCAAGGTCGATTCAATTTGAAAAATGTATTATTTTTAAAATCGGCATAATTAACTATCTATCGGGTCAAACCATGTCGACTTTTCCCTCTGATCAAACCCGCGACTTTGCGCGACTTAAAGATGCAGTGGCTTAAAAAGAATCCTGGTTCACCACTAACCAAACTCGCAGTCACAAACCTAAGATTTTTGCCGAGATGCACTTTTAAGGTGGATCAAAGACCCACAAATTCGCCCGATTTGTTTTTAGCCGAATTCCACATTTTTGAGATTTTTTGGTTGATTTCGAGTGACTTTTTTGATTTTTTTAGTTGATGTTTCTTGTATTTTCTAGTATCCTCAAGCACTCTCAAAGTTTAGCAATGCACTAAAGGCTTTTGGCCTAACATCGTAGTCTTTGGTCTTCTAGAAGGTCAAGGGGTTCAAACCTCACAAAAGGTGAGGAAAGAGCGTGAGTTTATTTGTTGCATTTGTAGTATATAAATATTATATACTTCAAAAAAATAGTTTAACAGATGCACCTTTCATAACCCAAAAAGTTTTCTACTTACGGAAATGGGTTGAATTGGTTCCCAAGACCCTACTCAGGCCTCCTTAGGTCCGACCCGACTAACCAGTTACAATGTTCGTTATGGTGATTAATAAAAATTTATTAAGTACTAATGTTAGAATTAGAAACTTCACATAAGTACATAGTTGTAAATATTTCAATCATAGTTGATATTTTTAAGTATTTGACAGATTTTATTTCTTGCGAAAGGATGTCGTTGTACAAGAAATTGAGAACCTTATTGCAGTAAGCTGTAAACAAGTATAAACACAAATAACTCAAAAAATCCGGCTTATAATACCAAACAACTTACAACATATAATCTCCTTGTAAATTGTATCATATACTTGAATGGGCGTTTTCTTAGATGGTGTCATACAACTACATGCATGCTTTATAGTTTAGGCATACACCACTACTTATGGCTTAATGTGCCACTGTCTGCTATGATTGAATACCCTTTTCATCATATATCAGTATTTACGCTGCGTATGCATAGTGTGTTCTTTTGACAACTTGATTAGCCATTTTGTAATCCCATACCTTAGCTTTCTATCAAAAGAAACGAAAACAATTAAAGTTTGCTATTTGATCTTTTTTGGACCTTTTTCTTTCATGTCTCCAACCCCACAAAACCCCCTTTTTGTTTCCACCAAATAAATGCCCTTCTTTTATATGCTCAAAAGACCAAACCATTCAACTTAATTGAATGTCATCTCATTGATCTTTATTCAAAGGGACATTTTCAAGATTTGATTAGCGATTCGATTACGTTTTTGCTCCATAATTGAGTTATATCTTTGACTGTTTTTGTATCAATGATTGTGTCTTTTTAGAACCCTTTTAATTCAAAATATCTAGCGAAATGTGAATAATACCAAAAGATTGAAATTCAGCTGCAATTTAGCGATTATATTTTTGGCCTCCATGCTTGTAGATTCAGTCTAAAGTTCTACAATATTAGTTTTCTATCCAACAGAAAGAAGTTGTTTCAAAAGAGGAAGTACGTCATCCTCAAGCAACTCAAAATACAATAATTTTGATAAAACACGAAAGGTTGATTTCACGTATCGTTACGTTACGTGACCCTTTTATCTATGTACACCTACAAGTACAAGCAAACAACTTCATAAGTATGATCGTAAAGGATATTTGAAAAAAGAAGGTAACCCCTGTGAAAAGTGAGCGTTATTGGGTTGAAAAGCTTTGAAAATGGCTTTATAAAGATTCTGATAAAACATATGCAGATAAATAAACATATAGAAATGATCATCTATTCAAATATTTTTTACGTTATTTTTTTATTAATTTAATTAGTCCAATTTCAAGAAGTTGGCCTTTGAAACGTGATTAGTTTATACCTTATAAATATTATCAGGAAATTAAAAAAAATTTGAATTTATTCGATTTAAATGACGAAAAAGGGTGGTGGCTGATTGATTTGAGTTTGGCTTCAAAGGTCAAAAGTACCAGAAGGTCACAGGTTCAAATCTAAGGAGTAATAAAAATCCCCTTGTGGCCGGAGGTTCAAATGCGGTGACTACGGGCTATCTCCAAAGCAGGTGGTCGCTCTAGGATTAGTCGGCTTAAATAGCGAGTTTGATATCCAGGTTAATAAAAAAAAAGACGTAAAATATGTTAAAAAGACGACGTAAAAGGAAAATGGTTCACCTTTAAAATGGATGTGGACAACGGAGCACTTTCTATGGGCTTCAAAAACCAACCAATTATGGGCCTGGGCCACTTAATATCCCCATTCATATTTGTTTATATTTTTAATTAAAAATGGAATTATATTGTATGAGTTGGGTTCACGTGAAACCAAAGGTTTTTCGTGAGACCCGTAAGACCAATTTATGTTTATTGATCAACTTTTTATAAGCTAATGATTTAATGATCTAAAGTTATGCGGTGACAATTTTGTGATTATTGAGAAGTCTTCTGGTAATTTTGTGATTATGAATGTTTATATTGTAGATCTAATCCAAGGGTTGAAAATTGGTCTTGCGGGTCTCACGAAAAACCCTTGGTCTTACATGATCCCAAGTCTATATTGTATCTCATAATTTTGAGACTCTTGTATCTTGTGTCATTTCACATATTTTGTTTTTATCTATGACTTGATTTTTTTTATTGATTAACATATATTTGTTTCATAATGTATCTGTAACAGAGATATATTATTTCACAATGTAAACATTTTTATGTGTTCGTAAGACAAAATATACAGCTAAAATGTTTCATATTGTGAACCGAATAATATAAAACCAACACGTTTTGAAATAAACATAATATATTAAATTTTTACGATAATAATTCACACAATTATCACAATATATAACGTTCTCAGATAATTAAACCTTTTCGATCTTATGTTTTTCGTCTGTTTTTGTGATAGAAAAACGTCCATTAAAATTATGTCGTAAAGTAAACATGGATTTAAATAAGCACATCTACTGGTTTTCTATATTTTTTCCTTATTTGACGATAAAGTGTTATATTTGTTGTCACGCAAAAGAGTTTTGATTAAACTTGTTCCCTTATATTTCAAGTGATAACTTTTTTGCTTGTTGTTTCATAGTTTTTTTATATTCTGATTTGATTCTCATTTTATGTAATATATCTTCAAAACATTTATTTTGATACCTCAAATGTTATATTTCAAATATTTAGATACATAGTTTACATTTCAAAATAGCATTAGCAAATACATTGAAAAATGCATTTCTATTACAAATTATACCATTATAATCGTCTTATCAATACCTTCAAAATAAGTTGATCATTGAATATATCTTTTGAGTTAATAATATTATAAAATATCAATTTGTACGAATCTATACTATATTATAAAAGGCCTTAAACGGTTATTTATTATAAAAGACCCATATATAACTTGATAAATCTAAAGAAATGTACAAATTATGTCTCTATAGATACAAGTCACCATAAACATCATTAATTTTGATTTTCCTGTTTTTTGATTAACAAAAGTAGGTATTCGTTTAAGGTTGAGATTGATACATATGGTCCATTGTCCACCAAACCAAGTTATCCCAGAATATCCCACTCGAGGGTGGGGTGTGGTGGTGGGTCAGTCGAAGACCCTCGACTTTCAAAAAAGTGTATGAGAAAAAAAAGATTGAATCTCAGTCACAAGTAGTGTTCTTAGTGTTGCATTATGAGACCCATGTATACGAGTTGTTTTTAGAACCTGAATCACAACAAGGCTTGCAAAGTGTGCCCATACACTATTTGAAGCATAAGTTCCTAAAGATGCAGGGTGTTGCCTCCTTTAGAGTTTTGGATGGTTTTGATTGTTTAACTTTTATTATCATACAAAACAGTGCACAAATTTTGAGCATATAGAATTACTGATTGTTATTTCGTATTATATTAAAACAAAACCAAACAAACAAACCCAATATATTCCAGTTGCATGCTGACCTTTCCTCTACTTCTTAATTTTTTGAAAATCCTGGACCAATAAACCTTATTGCAAGATCTGAATGTTGAAAATGCTATATCTGAATGTTGCATATGCATTCAAACTTCTGATTATAGAGATTGATATCTATTACAAAAGTCCTACTTGATAAAACAGTTGATATTGATCTTGACTGGTTGAAAAAAGCAACTGGTACAAAGCATTTTTGACTGCTATTATGAAGAAACTCACATGCTCGAAAATTCGATTCTTTTGACCCAAAACCAAAAGTCTGGATTATCTGGTTGGGTTGGTGAAAGAAAGAAAACTTAAACATGTAACCGACTCGGTCAAAAAGGCTTGGATCAAGAGCATCATGTACACTTACATGCCTATTGTAAACTTACCCTTTTAACTATTGTACAACTGTTGTTTTATTTTTATTTTTCTAAGAGAACTATATAAGTAGTGTTTTTAATGGAAATATATTTTTTATATGAAATGATTCCCATTTTAATTAAAAAAAAAGGTATTGGCATGTTTAAAATCAAAAACATGTATTTACCGTAAATATCATTATGATTTATTGAGAAATACCTTTTTGGCATATTTTCATCCTTTAATGGAATGTTAGCATCTGAGAAATTCAGTAAAAATAATTCTTCCATTGATGAACCACAAACTTCAGCTTCAATATCATAATAGCAACCAAGAATAAAATTCTCAACTTGTATTCTATTCATGATTAAAAAAGTTTAACATTACTCAACTGCTTTTTAACCATAGGTGTCTAGGTCAGTTTGCTCGCACCTCAATTAGTCTCAAGAGTCCTGAATTAGAACTGGTGATTATGTGTAAGATCCCCGTAACAACATTAGCTATTAATCATTTTGACACAAGAAAACATGTTTTTCACAGCCTTAACACTAATTATTTGTTTTTTTTTTTCTCACAATCTATATAAAAAAAGGGCAAAATGGATCCACTTACATGTTTTATTTGGTAGAAACCTATTTGTACAAGGTATTATTGGTTACATCTATTTAAAATTTACACTCAGCTATTGTACAAGTATATAACTAACATCAGGATGGATAAAAAAAGAGGAGAAAAAAACATGATTACCATTTTAAATTCTCGGTTTTAAATCGAAATGCACACACTGATCCATCGAAAATCCGCCGGAAAACCATTAAATTTTTTAAAAAAAATATTGAATAATTTATTATTTTAAATTACCGGCACCACCGGTATTCGCTGGAAATTTAAAATAATAAATTTTAATTTTTAATTATTTTCTGACGGATTATCAGTGGAATTAATCAAAAATCCGCTGGTAAATTATTATAATTAGAGTTAATAATTTTGTAACAAAATAATTTGTAAAATTTGTTGGAAATATTGCTGGAATATATTTAACGACAGATTTCCGGCAGAACTCAACGAAAGCTGACTTTTTTGTGTCTGCCGGTAATTTTCTTTCGAAAATTTTCTAGTAGTGCAAACAACCTAAAACGAAAATATTCTTAAATCGTGAACTCGCTAAATGCTTGATCTATGATGGCATGATGATTAAACTTTATACTTGATGAAATGCAAATAATATTTTACTTTGTAGTTTATATTTCTATAGAGAGAGAGAGAGAGAAAGAAAGAGAAATTAGAAGGTTAAACAAGAATTCTATTTAAATAAGAAAACAAGATAATAAACTTCAGTGAATCTTTTATTTAAATTATACTTTAAGGAGGTGTTTGGAATTGCTTATTTGAAACAACTTATACTTTTTTACAAAAACAATTATCAACTTATTATAAGTCAGAAGAGTTTAACTTCTTAAAAAACTTCTTACTACCGGCTTGACACAAATATAAGTTGTTTATCCAAATACTCAAAAGTGCTTATTACCGGTGTCACATCAGAATAAATCAATAAGTTGTTTTTATAAGCAATCCCAAACACCCCCTAAGCATACTTTCTTATAAATCATCCAAAAAAATATGTGTGATTTGTTGCATATAAGTTATATATGAAAATTAATTTATTTTTATAAAGGTTAATTAATTAATTTAATTAAGATATTTATTTATATTTTTTTTGTAATTTTCGTGATTTGAACATGAATAATTTTTTTTTTTAATTTGTATAATATATAAAATAAACATGATTTACTTTTTCATTTTAAAATATTTATTTCTCTACTGAAATAATTTATTTAAGATTTATTTTTATAATTTTGTCAAAAATCACATGTGATATTCACAATTAATGATTTTTTTCTCCAAAAAATGCGCTAATTTTTTTTGTCAAAATATCAGATGTGATATTGATCATAATAAATTTAAGTGGAAAATGAAATGTAAGTTATTTACATCATCAAATGTGATATTTGTAAATTGTGAATTACGTGTGATCTTATACAAATTAATTATGTGTTATGTTACAAATCGGATGTGATTTTGTTTTCATTATTTTTCTTTTTTGATTTTTAATTTGAATCACTATTTTCACGCTTTAAATCATATGTGATTATGATTCTTTAAAAAAAAAAATCAACTAATTATGAATCAAGTATGATTTTAAAAGAAATTGTATATTTTAAATATTGTCTTAAATAAAAAATAAATTATTCAAATAAGAGTAAATTACGCTTTTAGTACACATGTTTTATTGAAAATTCATTTTCATCCTTATGGTTTTGAAATTAAAATTTTCGTCTTTATCGTTTATAATTCTTCATCTTTTTCGTCCTTATGATTTAAAACTAATTGCTTTTTTCGTTCCTATGGTTTAGAATTCATTCCTATTTTGGTCATCATATTTAATAAAGTGTTTTGACCTTAGAAACGAAAATAAAAATGAATTACAAACCATATGGATGAAACCGAAATTTTAAAACTATAGGAACGAAATCCGCACAAGGACAAAAAACGTAATTTACTCTCATACTTATTTTAAAATGCATTAAATAGAAAATATATTTTTTAGAAAAAATCAAATCACATCAAAATGGTAAAAAAAGGTAAAAGAATAATATTATATAGATGTCTTAAATAGCTCTTATATAAATAAATGACTTTTATACCTTTATTTATTCATTTTTGGATATTTTTTATTTAAGACATTATTTAATGAATTGTGTGGTTCGTATTCATTATCTTATTTATTTACTATTCTTATATGAACTTTGACTATAACACCACACACACGCACGCATGCACATGCATGCACGCGTGCACACACACACACACACACACACACACACATATATATATATATATATATATATATGTATATATACTATATTATAAAATATTTGACAGAAACTCTTAAAAACCAATTTTTATGTATGAATTACTGTTTATTGATGCATATTACTTAAAATTCAAGATTACAAGTAAATTATGCGTAAGTACAACTTATTAAAGCTTCATGTTTGAATTCGTATAACTAACTGTAGATAAACATATTCAAATAAAATATAAACATCTCATCTTAAATATAAAATATCTAAAATATAATGATGATAAATATTCGTTCTAACAAAATACTTAATTATTATTATAAAAAATTATATTATTAAACCAAAAATAAAAAAAATAAATTAAAGAAATACACAAAAAAGGAAAATTTTAAAATAGTTAGTTTGGTACTAATATCAATATTTTTTTTCATTTTTTTTATAATACATCTTCATATTTATATTTTATTCAAAAATAAAAACATTATCGTTTTCTCAAAACCACATCAAACTGTATTATAACATCGATTGAGACAAAAAAAACATTAAAATCGAAATGTATCTCGTTGCATTGTGCCAGTACCCATCTAGTATATATATATATACACACACACACACACACACATATATATATATATATACATATACATATACATATACAGGGAGAAGATCAAATGTTAACCAACAACTTTGTGTTAACTTTGAAAACCATGACAACCAATCAAATTACATTTTTCTTGTAGGTTTATGTCATGCTTACATTTTAATTACAAGGGTATTTCAGTAAATTTATTTGATATGTAACTCCCAAACAATTAATAGGGAGTTACAAATCATCAAATCCCAAAAAATATGCATTTATAATATCAATAATTTTTTTTAATTTTGATCTTCCATATTTATTGTTTTATCAGTTTTTAATTCGTATAGAAAACACGGTCGTAAAAATTTTCGGTATCGATCAAGCTAATATAGATAAACGCAATGTAAAATAAATCGACAACAGTGAGAAGATTAAAATGGTTTATGATGGCAATCGGAGTTMGAGGTCGRGAATTGAAGAAATTAACCAAAGCGAATGTCTTGGTAATAGATTTTTATTTTTGTAGATTCGTTTTATTCGAAATTATGTTCATTACGATGTGTTGTGTTTTTTTATAACTCATCTTGTATTGATATCTTTTTTCTTTAATTATTAAAATACGTACTTAATTCACACGTTCAAATGGAAGTTCATGCACGACCCATTTTCATATTGTCATATTACCGACTTTTATGAATCATGAACCATTGTGTTCATGTTACTTCTATCATATGAACACAAATGTTATTTTTTAAGCTTGATACCAAATCTTTATATTTGTGTAAGTGTTTGCATCCGGTGTTCATAGCGTTGGGGTTATGTGTTCATNGTTGGGGTTATGTGTTCATATATTTTATACGATATGAACAAGAGGTGAACACGATATGAACAAGGGGTGAACAACCATATAAGATCAGAAACATATATGAACAAGRRGTRAACCTTAAACAGTGTGGATGCAATGCATGTATAAAACTCCAATTGACAAAGGATCGCTTCTGAATGTGTTTATAATGAATGAACTATTCTTTACAAGCTGTTCATATCGTGTTCGTACATGTTTTATTTATTTATTTTCTTTCGTATAACAGTTATTCTTATTATGTTCATATTGTGTTTATAAATGCTATGCAGTCCAAGTTCATATATATGTCAATTTTTTTTTTCGTATTGACACAGTGGTTCATATATATATAGTTGTGTTCATATGGTTCTTACATTAACAAAAATAAATTAACAAAAAAATCATAGAATTTTGATTTTGTAACTCCCAATTAATTAATGATATGGGAGTTACATAATTTTTTTACCTAAATACCCTTTTCAACATTGTTCACTTATCTTTATGAAATTTTAAATTTAAAAAAATAAGTTTTTATCATGATTAATCACAACCGTTTATTGAAAGATTGAATGACCAAGATCAGTTAACAAAGTTAACACAAAAACTTTGGTTAACATTTGATCTTACCCCTACATATACATACATACATACATATATATATATATATGTATATACATACATAGACACACACATACATATATATATAGAGAGAGAGAGAGAAAGAGAGAGAGAGAGAGAAGAAGTTTATTTTGTTCATGCATGTAATCATATATGATATTAAAACTTCTCGTTTGAACAACACATAGACACTTAATCATATATGATTAAACACACCTAAATGAGTGTAATTATATATGCTATTGAAACTTCTTGTTTTTTCACAAAATGTTTAACTTCTCGCATGATCCTTCCCCTCTCTCTCTTTAACACAAATGAACTTTCTGGTTTCATCTATGAACTTTTTTTAAACTTCTTTAGTTATCTCATTCACTTTCTTGTTTTGTTTATGAACTTTGGTGACAAAATTGAACAACCAAAATTCATACATGAAACAACATTATGAACTTTAAACAAAAATCATCGTTTCATCTATAAACTTTGTTTATGGTTTCACCTATGAACTTTGTAAAACTTTTGAAATAACAAATGTTCATACACGAATAGAAATGAAATTAAGAGATGAAGGGAATTAAAACCAAATTTAAGGGATAAAGGAAAGAAATTTAATTCCAAAAATAACCGAATTTATTTTTGAAAACAAATCACAATTTGTTCCAATATTGCCTTTCATTTAGTTTATTTCCCTTTTCATCAATTTATAACCTCCAAGTTAATCATAACCGTGGATCAAAAAATAAACGGCTTAGATGAGTTTGTAAAGTTAGTACTAATTAATTTGTTAAAATGATCATCCCCTCCCCTCTCTTTCTATATATATATATATATATATATATATATATATATATATGTGCAAGTTCCATTAGGAACCTAAAATTAATTAGGTACTGAACCGTCTACATTGCGATACGTGGCATGTTCAAAATATGGATGCATTATTCCTGATGAACATTCATTCTAAAAAGGAACATTTGGCATGCTATGGACGGTTCCCAATATCGATTTTGAGTTCCAAATGGAACTTCACACACACATACACACATAGATGAGCTTAATCATTTGAAAACTCCACACTTTGTGAAATTTCATACATATCTCTCTTTCTCTCTCCTCCCCTCTCTCGTCTCCCTGTAACATACACATATGCACAATTAAATATGCACAAAAGGTGAACACAATGTAAACAACCTTAATAATTTTTTAGTAGGGTGGTCACAAGTGGTATGTTTAGATTTAGATTTAGTTTTAGTTGATGTTCACAAGTTATATCATATCTCGTAGATTTAGGTGTGTTCACAATGTATAATAATGTTTCTAAAACAATGTTGACAATGTGTGCACATTGAATTTGTTGGTCCTAGCCGGATTTACAATAGTTTATAGGTAATAGTTTGTAGAAAGGGGGATGAATATAAACACATCAATTTTCACTTTTAAAAAAACTTATATTGATAAAGAAGATCAATACAAATTTTTACATGTTGTTTGTGGAAAAGATAAGATACAAAACTTATCTAAACAATCAAAGAAACACACAAATAGCAATAAAGAAAAGAGTTGCTGTAAGAAAAAGTTAGAAGGTCTTGTGGTCTTCACTTGTTACAGTGGAAGTCTTTCTCTTAGATAGAGAGTTAGAGGGAGGAGTATTTTCTTGGGTAAGATCTTCAAAGCAAGGAAACTTGGATATGAGATTCAGAGGTCTAACTGAGAAGGAAGAACTTCTTAGCTATATATATCTACTGCATTAAATGCAATTCAGAAGGTACAAAACACGTGACAAGATTTAAGAGGTGGACTTGTCATTTGTTGCATATATACAGTCTTTGGCCGTATATGAGCATTAGTCTTTCACAAAGTAGGTAAGCACACTTGGAGACAGTAGAGTGACTCCGTCCAGTACTTTACTTTGAGAGGTATGAGTTTGTCCTTTGTGTGTAGAAGGCAAGACAAAAATTAATCTTGTTCAACAAGATTCATTTGATGGCTGACACTGGAATGATGTTGAAAGTCTCATCAGTGTTCGCTGAATCTTGAGTAGATTTATTTTTTACAAATGAAGGGCAATTAAGGGTAAATTAAGAATAAACAATCTCAGTATTTTAATTAATCAATGTATTTGAGATATTCAACAGGAAATCTTCTTCACGATCAGAAACTTCCTACAGAAATCGCTCCCTACTACATGAAGAAATAGGGAAAGATAATTAGGATGTCGGTTTGATTTGAATCTGGTTTCATCATTGATCTCAGTTTATTGTTAATCTTATGAAACCTATTTCACTAGTGCATTTGATCATTGAACCTGGTTTCATTATTGTTAAAGCATCTGATTATTAAATTAGGTTTCATCATCATTTAAGTCTCAACATTTGAATCATGTTTCATTGCACCTCATGCACCACCTCTCAATGATAAACTTGCTAGATCGTTTCATTATTGAATATTGTTTCATTTATGACACAAATTTCATTGATAAACTTGCTCCGAAAACATCTCTGATATAAATTTCATTAACCGATTCAGAAAGATCCATTGACGTTACATACACAGAGAACTATGAACGATAAACCGTAAAAACCAGAAATTGTTATCGAGAAAGGAGATATACATCCAATTATTGACAAAACAATAACAACTAAAAATAAGGAAATACATCACCATAAATCGGATAATATTCCGTCTAAAAAACATTTTCTAGCAAAGTCCCAACAGGCTATCTCGTGGGGAAATATAAATTCTTTCAAGGACGTAAGGTGACCTTGTTTTTTCAGGGTAAGAAGGGATATCTTAGATCGAACATCACAAGGCTTATCACCATAATTCACAACTCACTCCCACTTCATACACCAGCTATTTCCTATAGCGGGAAAAACCTCTATATCAGTCTTCCTTAACTTAAATATCCTTACACCATTTAAAAAACAAAAAGTTAAATAAAAAAAGAATGGACAACAAAGATTTAATTACATGGGTTACAACAATAAAATTAAGACTTGAGATCATGTGAGACCAAAGGTTTTTCGTGAGACCCGTAAGACTAATTCTCAACCCTTGGATTAGATCTACAATCTGAACATTCATAATCACAAAATCGCCACGAGACTTCTTAATAATCACAAAATTGCCACCGTGCAACTTCAGACCATTAGATCATTAGCTTATAAAGTTGATCAATGAACATAAATCGGTCTTACGGGTCTCACGAAAAACCCCTTGGTCTCACGTGAATCCAACCCTAATTAAAAGGGGTTATATTTAGAACATTATCTCTCTATAGTCTATAGTATGATTGTTAGAAAGAGGATAAAGAAGAAGATTAAAAGGTGTACGTGGGGATGGTATTTCTTAAATGTTGGGAATTATTAAATGAGTTTGTCAAATGTTAAGCCACTAAGGAATCCTAATATTAGTGATAGCCAATCACATGATGGCCTTAACTTGTGGATGTATGATATGGATGCCATTCTAATTAACAAATCAATGTGCTTCTGTCTGTGTACATCATTACGTGACACCATCTTTTACTTTCTTATTAATTAATTAATTAATGACTTAATGTTTGCATTAAAACTCTTCTATATACATATTAAATACACCATCGTCAAAGCTGTGCAAGACTTGATGAAAAACTAATACTCATGAATACTGCTAATTAAGTCAGTGGGTTGGAACATAAAACAATAACCCAAAAATATATATGGAAGTAAACGTACATATTGTTTATTAAGACTTGATCTGTTTATAAACAACCGTAAATCTGACTATGAATTATCAGCTAGTTTTTACCAAACATGACCAGTTTATTAGTTAGCTTAATAATCAATAACTATATTTTCAAATAACAACTAACTTACTAACTAGTTTGCGAAACCTAGTGTAAAAGTTTATTTGTTGTCTAGACTGAATCCATAAGTCATCTAACTAATTTGAATACCGAACTCGTATTCACAAAAATTACAATCATAATTTTTATGTATTTGTAATACGTATAGTATATTTGGGTGTAATTATTATTTTTCTTTGAAAAATAAATAATATCAGTTATAAAATTGAAATAAGTTATTTAAACATGATACTTTGGTTATAACTCTGTCACGGTTTTGTTTGTATCTTTTTGCTCGTTCAGATATATGAGATTAGATAAATGAGAAACATAGAAAGGATTAAAATCATGAAAACCAGTTCTTGTATGTTCGTTTCATATTGTGAAACAATAGATATAAAAATATAATTTTATTCCATAATGTGATTATTTTTAATGGCTATGTTTTTTTTGCTTCTATTGTGAAACAAAACTGTACTTCAAAAGCATTGTTTCACAACATGAAACAACACATGATCAGTAATTCTCATTTGATTATACCCTTATATAATATACATATATATATATATATATATATATAGGTGGAAGTTCAAACGAGAACACCTCCATTTTATGAAAACGCGAGAACATGAACAAGGGTGAACCTTAAACGGTGTGGATGCAATGCATGTATAAAACTCCAATTGACAAAAGATCGCTCCTGAATGTGTTTATAATAAATGAAATATATATATAGGGTTGGGTTCACGTAAGACCAAAGATTTTTCGTGAGACTCGTAAGACCAATTTATGTTCATTGATCAACGTTATAAGTTAATAATCTAATGGTCTAAATTGCATGGTGGCAATTTTGTGATTATTGAGAAGTCTCGTGGCGTTTATGAATGTTTAGATTTTTATATTGTAGATCTAATCTAAGGGTTGAGAATTGGTCTTACGAGTCTCACGAAAAACCATTGGTCTCACATGATCCCAAGTATATATATATATATATATATATATATATATATATATATAGGGGCCCATTCAAGGGAGAACTGAGTTGTTTGTGGTAACCGTGAGAACCAATCTCAACCAATCATTTTAATACATTAATTATTACATTTAAACAAATTTAAAAGGGTATTTCAGTCAATTCCTAAATTAAAATTAGATTTTAATTTTTAAATTAGAAGCGTTTCATAATATATAATTAATATTAATTTACATTCCAAAATTATACAATGATATTCAGAATGATATAAATCCAGGTTTTTTTCTCATCCATCTTTGTATACTGTGCTCAACCTGATTTGTATCACAGTGTTATCCAGCTTTGTTTCATATGTACATTCTCATGTACAACTACATAGTTGCCTGAGAAAACACAAACACTGTCAGGGTACCACAATGTACCACAAACATGTTACAAAACTGATCATAACAGTCGGTAGAATAACAGTGGTAGCACAGTTTTCATGTATTACAGATGTGGTTTCATGTGGTACCAATAACTATTTTGTTTCATGTGATACATTACCATGCACAAGTAGTTCTAATTGGTTACATACCACAATGTACCACACCACATGGTACCACAAACATGTTACACAGCTGATCATAAACCGTTGGTACAACAGTTCTCATGTATTACAA
>NC_037540.1:11306151-11307615 GCF_001531365.2 Cynara cardunculus var. scolymus | reverse complement strand
ACCGGAGGACGGTGGCCGGAGGACGGTGGCCGGAGAGAGAAGAGAGGAGGGAGGAAAGTTGTAAAATACCAAAAATATCCTTGCATTAAAATTTTAATTCAAAATTGTCAAAATTATAAATTTTCTAATTTATCTATTGATTTGTGGTTAATATTGGTTCTCACAGTTACCACAAACTAAGTAGTTCTCATTTGATTAAGCCCCTATATATATATATATATATATATATATATATAAAGGTCATTCAAGGAATCAAGGAAGAACTTACTAATTTGTGATAATTGTGAGATCCAATTTCAACATCTCATGATTAATAATTAATGATTAATATTAATAATGTTAATTTTGGTAATTATCCATTAATTTCCAAAAATAAATAAATTTATGGATAATATTTAGGAAAATGGAATAGTCGTATGTGTAAATCTCTCATCTCTCCTCTCTCCGACGAACGTGAAATAGAATGACTTCATGATTTTGCATGATTCATGATACCACATTATGATACCTATATACAACAGCTGTGATGCGACCATATTTTGTTACTCAAAAGAATAAAGATAGCAACCACTATGATACCCAATATACAACCATCGTGATAAAACCCATATGTTCATGAATAGATACACAAAACAATAAAGATGGCAAAATGTAACACGCTGTGATGCAAATCCAGAACTTGTCAAGAACCATGTCTCGTTATAAATAGATACACAAAATCATAAAAATAGCAAAACCCAAAACTTGTTCTATCTAACACTAAAAGCGGAGGATTATTTTCTCCAAGAAATACAATGAACACAGACTAATATCTTATTGATTAACATAATACTGCAACAGAAAATCTTGAACGTAATCAATACTATACGCGATTGATCAAAATTCAATTTGATTGAGAACTTTAAGCAAGCTGCATAATAATAGATAACTGCTAAATTAGAAAAAAAAGGATTTTAAATTTAATTACTAAAATTACTATTAATTAAATAAAAAAAATAATAATAATACCAATAATTGATTGTCTGAGGTTGAATCTCACAATTATCACAAATAACAAAGTTCCCATTTAATTAAACCCCTATATATAGACAAGGGATCGTTGATAACAAAAGTTATAGTGAGAATCGTGAGAAGATTTTTGAGCCTTTGAATGAGTTGAATTTTTAATCTAACTTAAAATTTTCAATTAATTTTTGTACCTTCAACTACACATGTCTACTTTCAATTGCATTAATCTACCTTTATCTTCTCTTTTAAATCAATTTCATGGACTTTTACATATATTTAATCACTTTTATATTGATGAATTTGTTAAAGTTAAGGTCATGGTAAAAATAGATATATAAAGGTATTTGAATGTAATAAAGGTATATGAATGTTTTGTTCTCACATTCTCATTATAACTCTTATTCTCTTCAAAACCTAACCCTTGAATATATATATATATATATATATATATATATA
>NC_037540.1:11275124-11305891 GCF_001531365.2 Cynara cardunculus var. scolymus | reverse complement strand
TTATGAAATTTTTTCATGAAATTGTTAATCTTGTGAAATTGTTTCATATAATACTTTTTTTTGATGAAGTTGTTTCATATGTGGTTATGAAATTGTTTCATATACTAATTAATGAAATTTTAATGAAACTGTTTCATGTATTTCTCTAAAATTAAAATAATGAAGATGATAATATCCATGATTAAAACTCTCCGCAATAAAAATGGTTAATCAACTTCTCATAATTACAAAAAAATGAAAAATTATGATTGGTTGAATGAGGTTTTCACGGTTTTTACAAATTGAATGGTTTTTATTTGAACCCACCCCTATATATATATAGGGGCTATTCAAGGAAGAACTCGGTAATTTGTAATAGCCATGAGACTCAATCTCAACGCAAATCAAAGTTTAAATAAAGAAATTAATAATTATGATAGTTTTAACTTGAAAATTAATTAGGAGTATTTTTGAGATTTTAAAAATCTCATCTCTCCTCTCTCAAGTGAACTTTATTCCGGCAAATCTTATTCTGACGAACCTTATGTGAACACAATGTATACAATGTGATACCTAAAAGATATCGTTACAAAATATATATACAAATGATATTCACTGTGATACCCATATATACATACAAGATACACCATTGTGATACATTCGTAAAACAACTAAAATAATAAAAATACACATTATGATACCCTTTCTAAAGCAACGAAAATGCATATTGTGGTACACTTTATAAAACAACGAAAATATATTGTGAACATTATCACTGTAATACACTTTGATCCACAAACATCTTTAAAAGACAATATATATTAGGTAATTAAATCTAATCATATATTTCTTTAAAAAAATTAATTAAATCTTTTGGTGAGTTGTTATAAATTAAATTACTAAATTACCCTTTTAACTTATTTAAGAAATATCTTTAACAATCTCAAATGAGTGGTTCAAATTAGATCTCATGGTTATCACAAACTCCGTAGTTCTTATTTGATTAAGCATATATATATATATATATATATATATATATATATATATGAGCGATCAAATGAAAACCACCATCATTTGTACAAACCGTACAAACCACTCTCATACGTCGATTTCATTGTTTAATCTTATGAATTTTTTTTTCATGAAATTGTTTAATCTTGTGAAATTGTTTCATATAATACTTTTTTTTGATGAATTTGTTTCATATATGGTTATGAAATTGTTTCATATAATATTTAATAAAATTTTAATGAAACTGTTTCATGTATTTATCTAAAATTAAAAATAATGAAGATGATAATATCCATATATATATATATATATATATATATATGAGCGATCAAATGAAAACCACCATCATTTGTACAAACCGTACAAACCACTCTCATACGTCGATTTCATTGTTTAATCTTATGAATTTTTTTTTCATGAAATTGTTTAATCTTGTGAAATTGTTTCATATGATACTTTTTTTTGATGAATTTGTTTCATATATGGTTATGAAATTGTTTCATATAATATTTAATAAAATTTTAATGAAACTGTTTCATGTATTTATCTAAAATTAAAAATAATGAAGATGATAATATCCATGATTAACACCCTCCACAATAAAAATGGTTAATCAACCTCTCATAATTACAAAAAACGAACAAAATGAAAAATTATGATTGGTTGAATGAGATTTTCACGGTTTATACAAATTGAGTGCTTTTTATTTGAACGCTCCTCTCTCTCTCTCTATATAGATATAGAGATAGAGATAGAGAGAGAGAGAGAGAGAGAGAGAGTGGGAGGTTCAAGGGAAAACCCCCAAAATATGAAAAACTGGATAACACCATGGTGATCATTCATCTAGATGATATATATATATATATGTGCATACAAGTAATTGAAGATATTTCTTTGTTTTTATGCTCGTGTTCATGTTATGCACATGTGCATACCAGAAAAATTGTTTACAAATTACTTGTATGCACATATGCATATCGTCCAGATAAACGGTTTGTGGTAACCGTGAGATCCAATATCAACCACAAATCAATAGATGAATTAGGAAATTTATAATTTGGGTAATTTTGAATTATAATTTTAATGCAAGGTCATTTTAGGTATTTTCTCTCCTCTCTTATCTCTCTGTCCCCCGTTCTCGGTGATACCACTGTGATACCTAAAAATAATGACTCTGTTAAACAAAAAGACACAGTGTGATACCCAAACACATATAAGATGCATTGTGATACTATTGTGTTACATCTCCGATCGTCACACAAACGACCTCAGTGTGATACCCAAACACATATAAGATGTATTGTGATACCACTGTGGTATCACCGGAGGACGGAGACCGGGAGACAGAGAGAGAAGAGAGGAGAGAGAAGAGAGGAGAGATGAGAAAGGAGAGATGAGAAAATACCTAAAATGTCCTTGCATTAAAATTTTAATTTAAAATTACCAAAATTAGAAATTTTCTAATTTATCTATTGATTTGTGGTTGAGAGTGGAACTCACGGTTACCACGAACTAATTAGTTCTCATTTGATTAGGCGCGCACACACACACACACACACACACATATATATATATATATATGTATATATAGTGTCGTGTTCAGGGGAAAATCGCAAAAAAAATCAAAAACTTAGGAACACCCTAATAATCGTTCACCTGGACGGTATGCACATGTACATACAAATTATTTGTAAGCAATTTGGCCGGTATGCACATGTGCATACAAATTATTTGTAAGCAATTTGTTCGGTATGCACATGTGTATAACATGCTCACGTGCATAAAAACTAAGAAACAACTTCAATTACTTGTATGCACATATGCATATCGTCCAAATGAATAGTTACAATAATAGTTCTTTAACTTTTCATTTTTTTTTTTTGATTTTCCCCTGAACCTCCCTCCTGCCCTCTCTATATATAGGACCATGAGTCTTCTTTTAACACAACGACTAACTAATTACTCAAAAGAATAAATTTAATGGGTACAAATTTAATTGAGACTTGGGGGTCATTTACAAATGATTACCAAATAAACACTTACCGAATGTCATTCATTTTATGGATGAACATGACATGGACCTAAAATATTACTTGGTAAGAGGTATAATAAAAATCTAAATTCTTACTTAGTAAGTGAAGAAGACGATGCTTACTCGAAGTGTTTATCAACAATCCATTTAAATGCATAAACAGATATTTTTATTTTATAAACTTAGGGTTTCTAAATATTTCTTGAAAACGTAAGCAAAAAAATACAAGTCCTCCCTCCGTATCACCACTCCACTAGTAGATGTTTCTTTAACTTATGGCCACTAAAATTAATTGAGGGGCCCATTTAATAAAACTTTAAACCAATGTCGTTTGTGCCTAACCCTCATTTTTCCACTACTAATGGATTATGCTAATAGCATATTCCAATTATTAACAAAAATTAATATTACTTATCAATTAAACATTGATGAAAATGCACATCTATTTTTAACTTCTGTTTTTCATTATTATAATTTTATCCACTTCTCATAACAATTTGTGAGCTTTTTTCCTTCTAAATTTAATATATGTTCATTTTACATTAATATTAATCTTTTATCCAAACCACAAGGGTGGTGTCTGATTGGTTTGGACTTGGCTCCAAAGGTCAAAAGTACTAGAAGGTCTCAGGTTTAAATCTAAGGAGGAATAAAAATTCTTTTGTGGTCACGGAGGTTCAAATGCGATGACTCCGGGCTATCTGTAAAGCAGATGGTCGTCCTGAGATTAGTTGGC
Source organism: Cynara cardunculus var. scolymus (assembly GCF_001531365.2). Classification (NCBI taxonomy): domain Eukaryota; kingdom Viridiplantae; phylum Streptophyta; class Magnoliopsida; order Asterales; family Asteraceae; genus Cynara; species Cynara cardunculus. The sequence continues at coordinate 11,302,133 of NC_037540.1, read as the reverse complement.
TCACATAGCGGGTTGGATATCCAGGTTAATCAAAGAAAATATAATCTTTTATCCGTAAATCAAAAAAGATTTGGATATACAACAACACTGGCTTTTTAATAAATTTTCTTTCAAATCTTTTTATTTTCTATTGTCCTTTTATCTAAAACCAGTCATTTGTTGTAATTAATTTGATAAAAATACTATCATACCCTACCTTTCATCATAATCATGACAACCAAGAGGAGACGTAAACAAATACCATTACAACTTAAATATATGAACCGTATCTTAATTGCATAACAGTATCCATTAAAGCATACCATAAACTAATCATCATACTCTCTAACTTCATATCTCACTTCAAATCCTTGCCTTTGTTGCACCGAGTCTGACTTGCACCTGAGACACATAGTATTAGTTAGCTTAACCTTCAGTGTCCATGGTTCAATAGGTTCTCATAAACTTGCCACTATATAAAATGAAGGGTATAAATAAATAACGTGTACACGTTTGTTAACGTATATAAATTCTTTATAAACATGTACACATGCAACTCGAACACGAACATGAACAATCATATCCTATACATGAACTAGTTTTGTGGGTCTTAACTTGTTAACTGTGACCAGTAAAGCTTAGAGGTGCTTTCAAATACGTCTTAACCGACATCTGTCAGTCCAGTCTTAGAGGTACCCCTTATGATACATCTACTGACTAACATGCATCAATCACAGTTTTATGTCATGTCTCTACTAGGGTCCCAATACTTGACCCATACACATAATCTTAACATACATTTCGTGCATGTAAAACAATTTTTTTGATAAATTTCTAATAAATTTAGCATGCTTAAAGCTTTCAAAACATAAACACATAACATGCCATTTTTGAAAATCTCATGAAACCTTTCATGAAATGTGTATAATCTTACTTGACTCTTGCTTCATCGCAACCTACACATTACACTTGCATTTACGTACTTGTATTATTCTTGGAACACTTGTACTATTTGTCTTAGCTTCATTCTGAAAAAAATCATGTATGGATCAAACTTAAGTTATCGCGACCTTGAGCTCCTGTTCGAACTCACCCCACGTGTAAGCTCTAACCTAACTCATGCCTTTCACCTATGTGACCCTCTATGTGACATTGCAACAACATGAGTCTTTTATGTTAGCACATACATTTCATAGAATAATTAATTAGACTCTAATTTCATAAGACCAAAAATCAAAGACTTTCTATAAATGCTTTACAATAAATTGTTAGGAGGAAGCTTGGGCCACTACGAGATTCATCTCAAGGATACAGGTGAAGCCTACAGTCGCAATTTACCATGGGATTAGTCTGGGCGAAAGCTGGAATCACCCATTGTCAAAACAGATTATTAGGAGGAAGCTAATCGACCTGACAAGTTCTATCTACGAAGTTGAAAAACCTAAAAAATAGACCACTATTAGCCTTTTTACATGATGCTTTGAAAAAGTGTATTATAAATGAAAAGCAAACAGACATTTTTCAAAAGCGTCTATACAAAAGTTAATAGGACCAATAATTTTTTGTGTCCTAGTAGGTTGTCCAAACTCGTCGATAAAATATGTTAGGTCGTTGAAATTCACCCTAAGAACTTACTGTAATCCATTTTAGAAATGACATACAGTTGTTGCACTTATAAACTAAACGTCTCATTAAGTACGCACTCTAATAGGATGCCTAATGATGGTTGACGTCCTAAAACACCAATTTTATTTTAGTACGATTCATAAGCTTGCTTTCAGGCTGACTTTCATTCATATACTTATAAGTGTATACATAGTAAGTGGCGTATTTTTGTATTATTTTTTCTAAGTTCAAGGGCTAACCACAAATAAAAAAGAACAAAGGTGCAACCAAAAAAACCATAATATACCATAAGGGTGGTGCATGGTTGGTTTGAATTTGGCTCCAATGGTCAAAAGTATCAGTAGGTCTCAGGTTCAAATCCAAGGAGGAATATAAATCCCCTTATGGTCACGGAGATTCAAATGCGGTGACTCCAGACTATCTGCAAGGCAGATGGTCGCCTTGGGATTAGTCGGCTCGCATAGCGGGTTGGATATCTAAGTTAATAAAAAAAACCCATAATAAATAAGTAGTTATTTTGTGTATTTTGTTTGTATTAATTGCAATCTACCTTTAAAAAGTGTCACTATTACTTTAATAGCGACTTCAGAATAGATTGTATTAAACTTTAGATACTTTCTATAATAATGCATCATTTCTTTGAGATATTTTGGAAACAATTAGTAAATGAAATGCTCAAAATGTAAGCATTTTCAGGACCACAAAATTTGTAAAACGAATTATTATATTAAGTCATCACCTTTCCTCAATGACTTTTCCATTAAGTGTTTTAAGTAAATTTCGTCTTAATCAAGCATAACAAATGTTCAATGGATTTAGATGCAACAAATCCCATCCATTCATTTTAAAGGATTTAAAATTTTGATAATCAATGCATTCTAGTTAGCTTTGAATTGTGGATTAATTATATATTACTATTGGTTATTTATTAAATCAGATTGGATACATCTAATATTTTAAACCAATTATGCATACAATTTACTTAAAACATTACTTACAAATAGATATCCATATAAGTCGAATAATCAATATATATATGTATGTATGTATGTACGTACGTATGTACGTATGTATGTATGTTCATTTAAGAAGTGATAAGTATTTGAGAAGTAAATAAGTGATCATAATTCTTCATCTGGTCAACATTTGGAGTTTTGACTGTGAAGTCCGGATAATTTCTCGCATGGTATGCGAAAGATAGAGAGGTAGTTTCATAACTTTTACAAAATAGATGACAAAACAAGTGCATATGTGAACCCTTGTGATTCACATACGAATTATAACTCGTATGATTCATATATGAACTAATTAAAAAAGTCACGTATGAACCCGTTTGATTTACATATAAACTAATTAACTGATTCACATATCCACTTGTTTGCTGTTTATTTGTAAAAGTTATAAAACTATCCCTCTATTTCTCGCTTGACCAGTCAAAGCCGTGAATTTTGACCAGTCAAAGTCGCAAATCTTGACCAGTCAAAAACACAATTCCTCACCAATCTTGATCGTATCAAGGGCTAGGATCACTTCTTAAATATTTACCACTTTTTAAATGAACTTCTCCATATATATATATATATATATATATATATATATAAATGCTTAATCATTTGAGAACTCCAAAATTTATGAGATCTGTGAAAACTTCTACCTTGAGGTTTTGTTTCACATGACTTTTTTCCATTTAAGCATATGATTTAATGTATTGAATAATATATTTAACGAAATTGCAATGATGTATAAGTTCTCAAGGTTATCACAATTTCAATGGGTTCTCAAAATAAGGTTCCATATTTATACTATATTGTAAAACATTTGACAAAAACTCTTAAAAACCATTTTTATGTATGAAGTATTGTTTATTGATGCATATTACTTAAAATTCAAGATTACAAGTAATTATGCGTAAGTACAACTTATTTAATCTTCATGTTTGAATTTGTGTAACTAACTGAAGATAAACATGATGGGATTTGGATTGGAATGGATTTGGAATAGAATTAAGACTACCAGGCGGCTCTTCATCTTCCAGGCGAGTTTTCAGGCGATTCTCCGGCGTTTCTTCAGACAAGACGACCTTCAGGGCGAGGTAAGCTTCCAGGCAAGGCGTTCTTCCAGGCGAGGCGATTTCCAGGCGACCTCCAGGCGTCCCTTCATCTTCCAGGCGTTTCCTCAGGGGTTTTCTGGCAGCGATGGCAGTAGCAACAGCAGAGAAGAAAGGTGTGATTGAAACCGATGGTTGGCAGAAGGTGGATAGGAAAGGCAGGCGCAAAGGTAGGGTGTCCAATTTCTTCTTCACTAGATTTCCAGAAAATTGGGATGAGGTAGCTTTGGAGAGCATGTTCAAAAGGTTTGGTTGAATTTCGTCTCTTTATTTAGCTAGAAAGCGTACGAGTAAGGGGACCAGGTTTGGTTTCGTAAAATTCTTTCATGATGGTGATGAGAAAGCTCTAGAAAGGAAGCTTAAAAGCATTACTATAGGCACAAAGAGTCTGATTATCAATCTAGAGAAGTATGGCAATGGAAAAAAAGGATTATTATGGGGGAAAAGACGCACCAGCAGGCTAAAATGGTCAATAGAAAGGAGGCATGGATCCCGCCTAATCGACATGCTGAAAACTTCAAGCCAGGTTGTGTGGATGGTAGGTCGTTTAAGCAGGCTGTTATCGGCGAGAATCTTCAGAAAGGCGAAGATAAGGTTATCCAAGCAGAAATCAACATGGATTATGTGGAAAGGCTGCGTAAGAGTTGGGTGGGAAGGTTCAAAAGTATTGAATTGCTTAGAAACTTAAAGAAAATTCTTCAAGAAAATGGAATGGGTGCTTGCAAATTGCAATATGTGGGAGGTTTGTTTGTTCTTTGTGAATGGAGCTCAGAAGAGGTGGTCGAGAAATGTTTAGTTGAAAATAAAGATATGCTAAAACACTGGTTCCAGGATGTTAAAATATGGAATGAGAAGTTTCTTTGTTAGGAGAGGTTGACTTGGATTGACATTCAAGGTTTGCCTTTAGAAGCCTGGTGTGACGTAAACATTAAAAAAATTGCAGAGATGTTTGGGGAGATTCTTGAAACCGACAAGCCTTCTTTCGATAACGATATGGTATGTTCTTTTGGTGTCCTGTTAGCTACTAGTATGGCTTGTGTGAATTCGGTGGTGAAGGTGAATGTAGGTGATAAAATGTGTTATGTGAAGGTTTTCGAAGACCATAACCGAATAATTTTATTGCCCCCTTCTAATGACGTTCAATCTAGGTTTGATTCGGATTATGAGGACGATGTTGACTCACGCGACGATATCAGACTCTCTTTCAGTTGACTGTGTATCACCAGAATTCTCAGATAAAAGGGTTGAAGGGTGCAAATTGCAATCATGGGATGAAGACAAGTCTTCTAAAAAGTCAGTTCCTTTAGGAACTGAGAATGTTTTGATCCCTAATCAAAACCCGAGTTCGGATAAAAGGCCTAAGCATCAGGCCCAGTGCTCTATTTCCAAATTTTTTGCGGAAGCCCATAATCAACAGGCCCAATTTAATAAAAACTCAAAATTTGGTCTTGAATTCTCTGGCAATTGCAGATCTTCATCTTCCCATAGCTCTCGGCCTATCTCTGTTGAAGTTGTGGCTGAGTCAAAGGAGGCGATTGGAAATGCTATCGGAGTTCAATACAATGAGGAAAAAGCAAGGGGTGCTAAAAACAGGTCGTAGGGTGTTTCTTTGTGCTGAACACCTGTGGTTTCCGTTTTATTTTTTGGGTAATTTTCTTCTTGTCATGAAGATTCTTTCTTTAAACTGTTGTGGGCTGAAAGCAAATGGAAAGTTTGGCAATATAAAGGATCTTGTGCAAAAGGAGAAGTGTTTTGTGTTAGGTTTGCAGGAAACAAAATGTTATAGTTTTTCAGATGCTTGGTTTGTGTCGATTTGGGGAAGCAGGAGCTTTGGCTATGTCTTTGTGAGTGCTTCTGGCCGCTCCGGGGGTATTCTTTTATCTTGGGACGATAGTGTTTTCTTTAAAGAGTCGGAAATTAAGGGGGACCATTTTTGTGGGGCGGTTGGTTTGTGGCAAAATGTGAATAAGAAAATTGGTATGATTAATGTCTACAATCCTCAAGCTCAGGCGCAAAAGGCAAAAGTCTGGGAAGATCTTAGCTCGGTGATTCAGAGTGCCTCAGATGTTATATGGGTAATAAAGGGGGATTTCAATGCGGTTCGCTTTCCTGAAGAAAGAATGGGATCTAATTTTGACTCTAAAGAGGCTTCAGATTTCAACAATTCTATTTCTTCTTCTGGGCTTCTCGATATTAATTTTTGCGGCAGACGTTCACTCGATTTAGCAAGGATGGTTATTTGATGAGCAAGCTTGATCGCTTTCTGGTAACCTCTAACGTTTTCTCTATTTAGAAGGATCCTTCTGTGCAGGTTTTACATAGATCTATTTCAGATCATTGCCCTATTCTTTTGAAAGTTAAYGAKTTTTGTATGGGGCCTAAACCRTTTAGAGKTTTTGACTCATGGTTGGGTATTGATGATTTTCAAAATACGGTCATTTCTTCTTGGTCTTCAAGCTCTTTCCTTGGGGCTGCTGATTTTGTGTTAAAGGAGAAGATTAAAGCTCTTAARAAAGACTTGAGAATTTGGTCAAAAGAATTTTTAGCCAATAAATCAAAAAGGAAAGATGAGATTCTTAAAACCTTGTTAGATTGGGATTCTAAAGCTGATAAGGGGGGTATTTTAGCTGTTGACTGCCAAAAAAGGGATGAATGGATTTTTGAATTGATGCTTTTGGAAAATCGAGCAAAGTTGGATATCCAACAAAAATCGCGCTCTAAATGGGCTTTAGAAGGGGATGAAAATTCAAAGTTTTTTCATAATTTCGTTAACTATCGTCGGAGAAGGAACAATATTAAAGGGATTATTTGCGGCGGGGTTTGGAACTCGGATCCTTTGGTAGTCAAAAGTGCTTTCTTACAGCACTTTGCCGACAGATTCAAAGAGCCTTGCTCCTCTAGACCAAAGTTCATCAGCCCTCTTTTCGCTAAATTATCGTTTGATGACGCCATTTTCCTGGAATCGCCTTTTTCTGCTTTGGAAATAAAGGAGGATGCTTGGTCTTACAATAGGTCGAAAGCTCCTGGGCCTGATGGTCTAAATTTTAATTTCATTAAGAAATTTTGGTCAGTGATTGGCAGGTCTATTATTGAGGCGGTTACTTTCTTCGAAAAATCGGGCAGGATAACCAAGGGATGCAATGCTTCTTTTATTGCTTTAATTCCTAAAAAAATCGATCCCTTGGATATCTCGGACTATAGGCCCATATGTTTACTTGGTTGTATGTACAAAATAATTGCTAAACTTCTAACTAATAGATTGGTGAAGGTTATGAGCAAGATCGTCAGTGGCAATCAATCTGCCTACATCCCGGGAAGGCAAATGTTGGATGGTTGCTTGATAGCAAATGAAATTGTGAATCATGTCAAAAAGAAGAAAATGAAAATGTTTCTCTTCAAGGTGGATTTTGAAAAGGCCTATGATTCGGTTAACTGGAATTTTCTCTTTCATACAATGAAGCAAATGGGATTCGGAGAGAAATGGATCAATTGGATTAGAGTTTGCTAGAAATCTGCTTCTACGTCCATTTGATAAATAGAACGCCTTCCGATGAGTTTCACATGCAAAGGGGACTAAGGCAAGGAGATCCCCTTTTTCCGTTTCTTTTTTTGCTTGTAGGGGAAGTCTTACAGCTCATGATCAGATCTGCTTGCAACCAGGGGTTGTTTAAGGGCATCCGACTTGCAAAGTCCAATCAGAATCTTTCTCTCCTTCAATTTGCGGATGACGCTTTAATTTTCGGTAAATGGTCGTGTAAGAATTTAGTAACTCTTACTAATATTCTTAATTGCTTTCATGAAGTTTCAGGACTGCGAATAAATTTATCTAAATGCAATCTTTTTGGTTTTGGAGTTTTGGAGGCGGAGGTCAACAATATGGCAGGTATGTTAAAGTGCAAGGCCTCTTCTTTTCCTTTCATTTATCTGGGGCTTCCTGTTGGTGGTAACATGAAGAAAAAAGCTTCATGGTCTGTTGTGGAAGATAAATTCCTTAAAAAGCTGTCAAATTGGAAATCAAACTGCCTTTCCATAGGCGGAAGATTCACTCTGATCCAGTCGGTGTTATGTTCCCTTCCACTGTTCTACTTTTCTCTCTTCAAAGTGCCCAATTCAGTTATTAAAACTTTGGAATCTATAAGGAGAAGATTTTTTTGGGGACATAAGAAGGAGGAAAAAAATGCATTGGGTTGCTTGGGAGAAAATTTTGTGCTCCAAGTCAAAAGGTGGTTTGGGTGTCGTCTGTTTAAAAGTTAAAAATGATGCTTTGTTAGCAAAATGGGTCTGGAGGTTCCTGTCTAGTTTTAATACGATATGGAAGGATGTCATTTCTGAATTTTATGGCGAGGGTGGTGGTCTCTTTTCTAATAGGCCTTTGGCTGGAAATAGTGTATGGGTTTTTTATTGTCAACACTTGCAGGAATGTGAAAGTGGCAGGTCAGAATGTAATTCACTCGTTTACGAAAAAGATTGCTAAAGAGTCTAACTCTCTCTTTTAGAAAGATACAAACATTGGTCAAGGGTCAAAGCTGAAAGATCTATTCCCTAGACTTTATGCTTTGAAAAGGGATAAAAACGCCGTCTTCAAAGAAAGATGGACCTATATTAATGGTTCTTGGTGTGGTGCATGGGACTGGAAAACAACGATTAGAGGAAGAAGCTTAGTTGATCTTCTAGCTTTAGAAAGGCAACTATCTCAAATGCCTTTTAATACTTCGGGTGAGGATGTGTGGTCTTGGAATTGGAACAAGAAAGGGATTTTCTCGGTCAACCACATGTCAAAGTTAATTCAAGGGGTTGTTGATTCGAATGGTGGAAGCAATGAACCGTGTTTTTGGAGGCCTTTAATTCCGAAGAAGGTAAACATTTTCACTTGGCGTTTCCTTAAAGAGGCTATTCCCGTAAGGTTTAATCTTTCAAAGAGAGGGATTCAGTTACAGTCTTTGGAGTGCATCCTGTGTGAGAAAGGTGTTGAAACAATGGATCACTGTTTCTTTTCTTGTTCGGTGGCAAGCATTCTTTGGAGAAAAATTTGGGCCTGGTGGGATCTTAAAGCTCCACGTCTTTCCTCGATGGCTGATTTTAAAATGCTGATCAAACAAGTAGGATCTCATCGCAAGGTTGGAGTGATTTTTTTATCAGTTTGTGTTGTGGCACTTTGGCAGCTTTGGAAGTGGCGGAATGAAATTCTTCATGCTGAGGATGGGATGAAAACTAAGAAGAAAGGTGAAGATCCATTCCCTTGTGTTCAAAATTTATCGAAGCTTTGGATGGGGAACATAAATCGTAAGTTCCATCTTAATTGGGATAGTTGGTCTTCCTCTCCTTATTCTATTTAGTCGTTCTGTCTGTTTGGGTTAGGTTTTTGCCTCGGTTTTGTTTGGGGCTGTTTCGGTTTTGTTTTGGTGGATTTTTGTATTTCTTGTGTCTAGCTTCTTGCTGGATCTGTTGTTTTATATATTGGTTGGTTTGGTGAGAGTGATGGCTATGCCGAAGCTCTCTTCCTTGTCCTTCATTTTTGCCTTTCAAAAAAAATAAAAATTGAAGATAAACATAATCAAATAGAAGATAAACATCTCATTTTAAATATAAAAAATCTAAAATATAATTAGAATAATCATTGAGTTCTAACAAAATACTTAATTATTATCTATATAAAAAATCATATTATTAAACCAAAAATAAAAAAAAGAATTAAAGAAATACACAAAAAAGAGAGAAATTTACAATAGTTAGTTTGGTACTAATACTATTTTTTTTCAATTTTTTATGTTATATCTTCATATTTATATTTTATTCAAAAATAAAAACATTATCATTTCCTCAAAACCACATAAAACTGTATTATAACATCAACCGAGACAAAAATAAAATAAAATATTAAAATCGAGATATATCTCGTTGTATTGTGCGAGTACCCTTCTAGTATATATAAAATTAGATGGTAAGTGATTGATAAAGGAATCAGTAATCAGATGCTAATTGGATTGGACTGAATATAGAAAAACCATAATTACGATGACCGGTCCGATTCAAAATATTAATATTTTGGATTTTATCGAATCTAATTATAACTGAATATCTAATTATGACCAGTCAATTGTAATTGGGGGTTTTTCATTATAATTAAATCGAATGATTTTTTTACAAAAACACCTATCAATAGTGCGACACAATAATGCATATTTTTGTCTTGTTTTTAGAATATGACATATAATTATAAAGTTTAAGATAACTTGATAAAGAGAATGTTAATTATAGACTCCACGAGGGACCACAAGCGTTCCAACTATTATTGTAGACGTCAGATTTGTAATGCATGTTTTCAAAAAGATTACCGATTTACATTAATGTCCCGTTTGGTTTGCAGAAATGGAATAGATTTGGATTTCAAATCCATTCCACAATCACATGTTTGGTTTGTTGAATTGTCCGGATTTGAAGTCCTAAGATTTAACTGAAATCCTACAAACATAAGATTTTGAAATCCTTAGGAGGTACTCGGGATTTCATACGATTGTGTGAAATAAGGTTTTAAAAATTATTAAAATTTGTTTTGAAATAATTGATTAATAAAAATGTTAATTATATTATTTTTATAATTATAAATAATAGAATCCAATTCTATTCCAAATCCATTCCAATCTAAATCTCATCATGAAATTCAAATCCCTAAAAATTGATTGATGTAGAAAAATCTCTTATATGTTCCAAAAAATTGACGTTAAATAGAAATTAATTTAAGGGCTGTTTATCAAACACTTACTCGGGTAAGTGAAATACCAAGTCATATTCCCTTACCGGATGAATATGGTAAAGACCAAGAATCTTACCCGGTAAGAGCGAGACAATGACTAAAAGTCTTACCCGGTAAGTGAGGACGACGACTCTTACCATGGTAAACGCTTACCGGATAAAATGTTGCATACGATACCGTTTTGTTGAACTAAAATATTACCCGATAAGTAAATTATAGTGTTAAATTTTACCGGTAAACGCTTACCGTGTAAGTATTTGGTAAACGACCCCTTAGAGTAATTTGATAGTTTGATACACAAAATGTATCATATTTCTTCTATTTTATTCTAAGAAAGCATTTAATTAAATTGTTTGTGCAAATATAGATAATGCACATCACACGTTGATATATATAACATTCGTTTTCAACAAGATTTGTCTTGTAAAGTGTGATAATCGTTTATTGGTTTAACAAGTCTGGGATTGTTATAAAATTGGTTGGAAAGGTTAAGGGTTGCTTTTGTTAAGTGATGAAAGTTGAGGGGTATGTTTTGAAACTTAGATTTAAAATATCTTCCTTAGGAACGATCAAATGCAAATCACCCTTTTTGTGCAAACCTTATAAAACAATCTCATCCATCCATTTTCTTGATTAATGGTTATGATTAAAATGTGTTATATTTGAAAAGTAAAAAAAAAGTTTAATATTTAATCAAGAAAGAGCAAAATTGTCAAACCATTTTTAACTTCCACCCATATTGTTCAATCCTTTCCCATTTTCAAATAATTTTATTTTGTATAATTTTATTTCATCAGTGAAACTGGTGTCATGACTAAAACGTTTCGAAAACAAAATAAAATGACTTCATTCGTGAAATTGAGTTCATGTTCAATATTCAAAAAGGAATTACCCTTAGATTAATCTTCATTTGATTAAACATTATTGGATTTGACAAATATTTCATTAGTGAGATCGGTTTATGAATGAAATTATTTTACAAAATAAATAATACGATTTCATTAGTGAAATTGGTTTCATCAATAAAAACATTTTGGAAACTGTATCTCATTTTTTTCGTTAGTGAAATTTGTTTCATTGTTCGTCTGTATAATGAAAATTAAGCCAAATATGGTTCAGTCAATGAAACATTTTACAAAAAACCGAATAACATGTTTTCGTTAATGAAATTTGTTTCATCATTGAAATTGGTTTAAATGGACTCCACAATTTCCAAAAACTGAATGACATTGTTTTAGTAGTGAAAATTGTTGAAATGTTTCCTAACCAAAATGAAATCGGTTTCATGGTTTCTAACCAAGTTGAACTCGGTTTTACATATAAAACTAAATATTATTCAGTCAATGAAACACTTCAAGAACTAAATAATAATATTTCATTAATTTTTAAATTTGTTTCATGTTTCTTAACCAAAATGGAATTGGTTTCATGGTTTATAACCAAGATAAAATTGGTTTTATTAATGAAACATTTCAAGACCTGAATACTATTATTTCATTAATGAAAGTAGTTTCATAATTCCTAACCAAAATGAAATTAGTTTCTTTTTTGAAACATTTTAGAAATTGTACAACATGGTTTTTGTTTTACGAACAAAAACAAAACAATATACTCAAAATCTGGAAAATATCCCAACTATATTATTAATAAATCAATAACTACTTGTGGCTTGAAAAAAAAATACCGATTTTTTTGTTATTATGACAATGAAATAAATAATTTCATAAGAAATAAATTATTACAAATAGACTTTGTAATTGATGTTGTATTTTTAATTTAATAAAAAATATAAAATATTAATGGTAATAATTATATATTAAAATCAATTGATCTGCAGTTTCCTTAAAAACAATTACTCTATTTAATTTTCCATATTTAAAAACAATTAAAATATTACCAAGATTATTTATTACAAAGTAAAATGACATTCATACCATTATTTATTAAAAATAAAGAGAAAAACATGAAATTATTCTATTGGTTGATGGTGGTTTCTATTGCGTACATGAAATAGGAGGTTTGCAAAGTAAACCAACCCCCCCCCCTCTCTCTATATATATATACTAGACAAGTACTCGCATGCTGCAGTGGTAAGTAAAAAGTAATGGCACCTTTTATTAACCAATCAAAATATTTTGAATAATATAAAATCAAATATTTTTTTCTATCTCAAATAATGAAGATTTACATATATAAGAACAATTCAATTCTTTTATTTCATTTCATTGAAAGCACAAGATAAATGTCTCTCACTTGGTGTTTCTAAGAATGATGATAACACAATCATCTGTATGAAACATCTTGCTAATAAATCCATCTTTATTAAGCAGAAGAGCTTTCTTCTTGCATTTTCCTATTCTCAATACCTCATCCACAAAATATAATTGAGAATCTCAATAATCATGCCCACATCAAGAAGATTAAATACATGATTTACATCATCAACTATTCGACAGTTAATCGGTATCTTTAGATCATGATTCTATTTAGACCACGATTCCATACCAGAAGAATTCTCAAATTGAATGCTACTGCGGGTACATGCGAAGAAATGACAAAAAAGGCTATATTTGCCAGAAAATTGGAATTAAATTATTAAATAAGTTAGTGTATATCTTGATTTTTTTATTGACTTGTTTCCGAAAGAGGTCATACATTTTGTCTCTATGGAGTATGGACTGAGGAGAAAGGGGGCTCAGTGGGAAGAGGATTGTACCGTGAGAGAAGCAAGGAGGTTACCTTAACCGCAATGAGGGGAATGCCGAAGGCAGTGCTAGTGATTGGAGTGAAGTCAGAATAAGGTAGTCGTACTGGAAGAGATGAAATGTTGGCGTCAGTCCTACATCTTATCTATGTGGTTTGAATTATTCGCTTAAGGTTTGATGAACTTTTTGCTTTTAGATTGGAAACTAACCTCTATACATATCACCCAACATTTTCCAACGCCATGTTGCAGTGTCAGTCAAATGCTCTAACACGTCCTAGAAGCTTTCTATTAGTTTTGGCAGTTGATGAGTACATAGATGTGCAATAATAGTGTCAATCTAGGTGACGCAAGTTGATAGATAAACAACCTACCTTGAGAATTTACTCCTCTCAGGCCAAAGAGACCTCCGAATAAGAAGCTTTAGTGATAACTTTGTAGTTACCATATTCTATAGTGAAAGTTTGCATGCACACGATAATAAGCAGGCTTTGATCCGTAGAAACACAAAAAACAATCAAATGCCTACAAATTGTCAACAATAAGCATCTTATTTGTATATTTAGAGCATATCTTTAGAAGTATAATCCATGCAAGATTTAACATACCACCATTTGAAATTTATGTGGTAAATACTTATCAGACAGTAGTAAACTCTATTTATGTCTTGTACTAATTTACACCTATAAATACCACAACAAATACCATATATACAGTATAGTTTACCAATTTATCAGTCAATCTAAATAGGGATGGAAATTTCAGTTACCAGTACTTACCATCAACTTGATAACGCCATTTTTGGCGTTCTTCTGGTACCTTTTTCCATGGAGAATTGCTTGGTTTCCAAGCACACAAAGCTTATTTTTGCCGGTTTTATTATAAGATTGTACAAGAAGTAATTTTTCAAGGGAATTTGTAAATATTCGAGATTTTGGACGCCATTTCAAGAAATTATGGTCCTTTGCAATAAAGACTCAAAAGGGAGTCCAATGGTATATTTCAGAGGAAAAACAAAGCTAAAATGAAGGACATGACCGTGACCAAAGTGAGTTTCCATGCGAGTTAGAGCAACTCAAGTGACTTTGAATTCTTGGGTGAGTTCCCACGCGAGTTAAGTCGTATAGAAAGTTGCAATGGCTCATGTGCACGTTTTAAAGACTTCTACAGCTATGATTGAAGGGATTCAACTTCCTATCCAAAAAAGTGTGGCTAGGGGTGATTTGGAGAGCATTTTTGGTAGATGTTTGCAGATTAGGAGCGATTAAAGATGCAAAAATGCCTTAGAAGAGACAATTAAAGAAGATTCGATTTGCGTTTAAGCTTCACAAAGGGAGTTTTTTAAATTATCCAAATTTGTTGAGAAATCAGTGTCTAGATTTATGAACTTTCTTCTTGTTTTGTTATTAGTCACCACCTACATGAACTAATGTTTAGATGTTGGGGATTGGATGATTTTTGGTTTGAAAGCATATGAACACGTAATGTTGTGACTTTTATTAGGGTTTTCAGTTAATGAATCATATGATATATTCTTAATACTTTTGTTAGCCTGATCAACTACCAACTGATATATTTATCTTGATTTATCTTTGAGAAAAGTGATTTGAGATTAGATTCATAAATTGTATGCCCAATGTGAGAATTTGGATAGAGATATACCAGTTAAAACCTTATTACTGTCTTACAACATTTTTCTGAATGAACTCCAAATATCATGTGTTGAGATCGAGAGATAAAATATACGATTTACAAGGATAAATTTGTTATAACTCGAGAGAGAGAGAGAGTAATAGTAATAGTGAAAGTAAGGATTGTGTATTCATTTAATTGGAATTACCTGATAACTATTTCAATTGAAATATTCTGTGTGGAAACCATTATGATTCCAACTCCCATATGTTTTATCCTGATAAAGTTTCCACTTTTTGTTCTCTAATTTGTTCAAGGTTTTCTTCTGGATAATTCGATAATCAGTTTTTAGTTCCAATCATTCAACTTAGACCATCCCGTTATAGTAATTATATATAGTCATTGTGATACTCAGTGCCTAGTCCCCTTGGTTTGATACTCGTACTTACCGTACATATTATTTAATTCCATATATCGTAAACTTGCGGTTAGATTTAGGAGGTATAAACTCGCTTATCACAACTCCGTCTATAGAGATTCATTCCTGGACATATAACAACTATAATACGTTTATAAACATATATCACCTTCATTATGATTTTGTAAGTGCATTAAATTTTTCCAAGGACAATGCCCTTCCGTTGAGAAGAACCAACAAATGGTTTATTCCATTCATTACCAAGGTGGGACTTCTAAACATGGTACTATTGTAATGGACATTGTACAATTTTCAGTACAAAAAGACGAATAAAATCCACAAAGCAAAAAGGAAGTACCATTACCGAAACTCTCTCAAACAGGAAAATAGGGTTTTTGAAAAAAATACCTAAAAATGTTGGATTATTTCTCTGATTCTCCTTCAATTATCCATCTGTGGAGCAGAGGACAATGGATTAAGGTAGATAATTCTCAGGGAAGAAATTGTCAGGAGTTGGAAGGTGGTTTGAATATCAATTCTCAGGGTAATGAGGCGAGTGGGAGGTTAATAGCTTTGAGTGTTGCACACAAAGTACAAGATAGAGTACTTCTTAATTTTCAACAATAACCGTTTAAGCTCTTTAACAATATTGTGTGTATGCTTGTATCTGTGTTAAAAAATTTAAATTTTTACTAAAGAGGATGAAACGAATGTTGAAGATGATGAAGATGAAGACGAATGTTGAACAAGTGCTTCGTTAACCTACTTAACCCTTTTATTAACAAATTAACTTGAGAAACTTGATGTGTTACAATATATATATCGAAAATTAGACTAATATTGCAAATATATTCATAAAAGAACTAAACATGTCTATTGAGAAATAGTTCAGGGACTAGTTTTGTAATTCCTAAAACAACCATTTGTATTTATCTGTGCTATATTATAAAACATTCTTAAAAACTATTTTTTATGCATAAAGTACTGCTTATTAATGCATATTACTTAAAACTCAAGATTACAAGTAGATTTTGCGTAAGTACAACTTATTAAAGCTCCATATCTAAATTCGTGTAACTAACTGCAGATAAATATAATCAAATACATGATAAATATCTTATTTTAATAATAAAAAATCTAAAATATAATTACGATAATCATTGAGTTCTAACAGAATACTTAATTATTATCTTTATAAAATTTTATATTATTAAAACCAAAACAAATTATTTCATTATTAAACTTAAATTAAAGAAATTACATACAAAATGAGAACTTTCAAATAGTTGATTTGATATTAACATTGATATATATTTTAAATTTTTATAATATCTTTAATTTATATTTTATTCAAAAATAAAATCAAAATTATTGCTTTTTTTAAATACATAAAATCGTATTATAACATCGACATAGATAAAGAATAAAATAGAACATTAAAATCAAGATGTATCTTATTACATTGTGCAAATACCCTTCTAATATTTTATTTATTAGTCAGTATTTATTCCATATTTGATGACTCACGATCATCACCAAAAGTGAGGGGTGATTGCTTGTAAGAAAAAAAGTTACGTATAGGACTTGATAAACTAAATTAACATATGCACTACACACATGTTCATTTTCTTTGGTATATATCCAACATATTATATTTAGTAACTTTTAAATTAAAAACAATTCAATTTTGCCTTTTTTTAGTTATGTGTATAATTACATAATACTATCATTTAGCCTATGTTTGGCATAATTGTTTATAAGTTAATTATTGATTGATAAATTAATTGTTAGCCGATAAATAAATGATAATGTAACATAGTTTAAAATGACATACCAAAAATTAAATTGGAAAATATATAAAAGACATAAAGAATGAACATAAAACAACCAAGATGGATACGATGTTTACCTACATCATACGCTTGTACGTACATAATAGACATGTGAAAATCTCTCTCTCTCTCTCTCTCATACATATATAAAGAGAGACGATGTTTACTTTGCAAACCACGTTATTTATATAAACCGTACAAATCTCATTCAATCAATCATAATTTTTTTATTTTGTTCATTTTTTGTAATTATGAGAGGTTGATTAATTATTTTTATTGTGTAGGGTGTTAATCATGGATATTATAATTTTCATTATTTTAATTTTAGAAAAATATAAGAAACTGTTTCATTAAAATTTCATTAAGTATTATATGAAACAATTTCATAACCATATATGAAACAATTTCATCAAAAAAAGTATTATATGAAACAATTTCACAAGATTAAACTATTTAATGAAATTTTTTCATAAGATTAAACAATTAAATCGACGGATAAAGATGGTTTGCACGTTTTGTACAGATTGAGTGGTTTGCATTTGATTACTCCTCTCTCTCTCTCTCTCTCTCTCTCTCTCTCTCTCTCTATATATATATATATATATATATATTTGTACAAACCACTATCATCCATCGATTTTATTGTTTAATTTTATGAAATTGTTTCATATAATATATTTTTTTGATGATGATGTTGTGTTATATGGTTATGAAATTGTTTCATATAATACTTATAAAATTTTAATGAAACTTCTTCATGTATTTATCTAAAATTAATAAAATGAAGATGATAATATCCATGATTAACACTCTCTACAATAAAAATGATTAATCAATCTCTCATAATTACATGAACAAAATAAAAAATTATGATTAGTTGAATAAACTTTATACAATTTGTATAAATAACGTGGTTTGCAAAATAAATCTTCTATCTCTCTCTATATATATAGATAACCTTAAAAAGATGACAACTAATTACAACCAAGATGGATATGATGTCTAACTGCATCATACACTTGTACATACACAATAGACGTGTGAATCACATACACGTGTGCTTACACACACACATATATATATATATATATATATATATATATAAAGAAAGAGAGAGTCGAATTCATATGAGAATGATTATTTAAGAAAATAAGACAATAGCCGAATCACATGTGATTTTACATTAACATCACATACAAAATCACATGTGATTAGCACGACCTTGCCACGTGGCCATAATGTATATTTTTTTGTTTGTTAATATAAAATCACATACAATTTTATGCGTAATTTGATCATTCTCTTATTTTCTAAAATATATCATTTTTCGTATGAACATAATTCTATATTCATATATATATCATACATACATACATACCTAAAGTTGTAAAAAAGCCCCCCGTATCTTTCTTTTTTCTTCTCACGAGACCCGTGTGCCATTGCAACAAAAAAGAAAAGCATATATAATAAAAGAAGAGTATATCATCACAATCATATATCTGTTTAAAATAATGACAGTACGATGAAAAAATAACGTACAAATTATGTGATCTAACACCATAAACATGTGAATAGTATTGGAGGACATGCCAACAAAAACGTGTCTTGTTGGTGTCTAACTTAAAGAAGCATTTTGATGATTTAATTTGTTACACATTTTTTGATCAAATTAATTTCATGTAAGTTTTTATAATTCAATATTTTTTTTATTGTTGTTATTTAACATATTTATAAATCTACTAATTAAATATTGTTTTTTTATTAACCTGAATATTCAATCCGTTATGCGAGTAGACTAATCCCAGGACGACCACTTGCTTCGCAGATAACCTGGAGACACCGTATTTGAACCTCCATGGTCACAAGAGGAGTTCTTATTCCTTCTTGGATTTGAACCTGAGACCTTCTGGTACTTTTGATATTTAGAGCCAAACTCAAACCAATCAAGTACCACCCTTGTGGTTAAATATATTTCAATTTAAACTAATATAATTATTTACAAAAAACCGAAGAAAAAAAAAAATAAAATTCAAACTTAGCTTATATGTTTTTAACTCGTAACATAACAATTCATGTTTGATATTATAGTTGATGACGAAAAACACGATCATACAGTTCTTGAAAAAAGCAAATACATGATCTTATTTCTTATTTGACATAAAAAAAGAGCTTTTGAATCATACACAAACATATACCAATTATTTTAATGAAACTTTTACGTTAAAGATTGTAAAAACTGGAAAAAATTATTTATAGATAACAATAAAAAGATATCCAAATTTGCTTAAATTACGATATAAAGTTGCGGTTTCAAAATCTATACATCTGGTTTAAAATAGAAACGGTTTTACTTTATAAACAATATACAAAAAACCACCATAATTTTTTTTGATTAACCTGAATATCCAACCCGCTATGCGAGCCGATTAATCCCAGTACGACCACCTACTTTGCAAATAGCCCGAAGTCAGTGCATTTAAACCTCTGTAGCCACAAAGGGATTTTTATTCCTCTTTTTTATGTAATTATATATTTATGTGATTATATTTTGTTTTAAATAAAAAATGGAAAAAAGAGTTTTACTTGGCAACATCAAAGTAAACAAAAAGATGAAGGTAGTGGATTACACATGCAAAACATTCACGTACCTAAACTTTACAAGACATCTTAGCTTCTAACACCATTAATGGAGGACATATTAAAATGTCAATTTAGTCCTTACATATTTTCATTGCATATATAAACCCCATAACACCCTTCAACCATTCCCAATCTTGTTCTCTCCAAACACTCTCATTTTGGGATCTTGGAGGGAGAGAAAAGGAAAAAAAAAACGAAAAAGAAATCGATCTAAGGTAGACGACGGAAATGTCGAACGGATGGTTATCGAGTTTCTGCAAGCAAGGAAAGCCGTATATGGGTGTTCTTTTTTTACAACTGGGTTATGCTATTAATGGGATTTTAGTGAAGTCTGCTTTAAATGAGGGCTTAAATCCATACACATTTTCTGTTTATCGGAATGTTGTTGCAGCTGTTGCTTTTGGCCCTTTTGCTCTATATTTCGAAAGGTATCTTTGTGATTTCCTCTTTCATATTATTGCGAGATTGTGTCAACAATTTATATATAAAATTTAATGAGTACGGACGATGTGTTTTTAAATACCATCCACGGTCCACCTGTTTGCTATACAAATATTATATTGTAACTACAAATAATTTGTTGATAAATTGGTTGTAACTGATTAAGTGGTAATATATGGGGTCACCAATTGTTACACTAAGGGGGGTGTTTGGGATTTGCTTATTTGAAACAACTTATGCTTTTCTATAAAAATGTTTATCAACTTATTATAAGTTAGAATGATTTAACTTCTTCAAAAACTCCTTATTACCGGTTTGTCACCGGTATAAGTTGTTTATCCAAACACTCAAAAGTGCTTATTACCAGTGTCACACCGGAATAATTCAATAAGTTGTTTTTATAAGCAATCTCAAACACCCCCTAAACATTAATCGTAATATATCAAGTCATCTTCAATGGATCACCAATTTTGCCGATGGAATAACATTAACGAACGGAATTTAGTGTCACATTATCTATTTGTATGATTTTGCTTTCGTAAATGGTCATTCGATTTTGAGATCTACGTATTTTTACTTTAAAAGTTTTCAGTTTTAAGAGTTTTTACTTATATTATTTAATATAATATTATAAATTAAATTTATTTTTATTTTTATTTTTAAATTTAAATTTTAGTAAATCTAATTTTTGCGTCTCGAATGTTTACATGAACACATGTATCATTTTCTATGTATTAAATAACTTTTATTGTTTAATGAGATGTTTGTTTTATATAATAAGATAATTTCTATTAAATTACTGAATTAGTTCGGTTAAAATATAATTTATTACTGTGGTTATAGTTTATATAGGTAATAATTAGTAAAAATTTATTGCATTAAGGGTAAAACAGAAACATAATATACTCTGTTTTCTATAAAAACAGTGTTATTCCGATACAGATAATTACTATTTACATATATGAGAGTTTTTTAAATGCAGTAACTAATGTCGGTATTTATTTACATTACAGGAAAATACGTACCCAGATGACATTTTCAGTATTCTGGAAGATATTGTTACTGGCATTTATAGAGTATGTACTTGCATTGCTGTTGCAGGCTTCATCTTCAATAACAAACAATACGATTGACGAAACAAAAAGTCAAAATGGTTTTAAATTAGTCATTATTTTTATTCGATTTATTCCACAAAGTCATGATGACATCACTTGGATCGATTGGTGCTTTGCTTACGGAGGAGATTAGAATTTTGAACGGAATTGTTTTAATATCTGCAGGCCGGTTATGGACCAAATATTATACTACACAGGGATGAAGTATACGACGGCAACCTTTGCCATCGCAATGTGCAACGTTCTCCCGGCGTTGACTTTTGTCATGGCATGGATCTTTAGGTACAACTTCACTTGCTTAATGTACAATTTGCATTAGCATGTGAGTGAGTACTAAACTTAAATTCTGTATGTAGGCTAGAAAAGGTGAATGTGAGAAAAGTGCATAGTCAAGGGAAGATCTTAGGAACCCTGATTACGGTGGGTGGAGCCATGGTTATGACCCTTGTTAATGGGCCACCGGTTCCATTGCCATGGACCAAGGGTGGCACCGGGGTGCACAATTCTCTAGACTCCTCTGCAACCGTCTCTCAAGATCAACACATCAAGGGTGCCATCATGATCACTGCTGGTTGTTTTTGTTGGGCTAGCTTTTACATTCTTCAGGTAATTAAACATTTATCAGTTTTTTTTTTTATTTAAAGTTTTACCTGAATCCTTTATAAGATGATATAAATATATATGTGCGTATGTAATCAATCTTGTATTTCAAATTTTCAGGCTATGACTCTGAAGGAATATCCGGCTCAGTTATCGCTGACGACACTTATATGCATGATGGGTGCTTTGCAAGGGACCGTCGTAACTTTGGTTATCGAGAAGGCTAAATCGGGCATCTGGTCCATGCATAAGGAGACAGAACTCGTGGCTACTCTCTACAGTGTAAGAAACTTTTTAAGGGAAAATCATCAAAGTAGTCATTTTTAGGTTAGAAGATGCATCAAATAGTTGTGTTTTTTCAAATTATCACCCGTGAATTAGCAAATCGACATAGAAAATTTGCGGATTTATCTTTTCAGGCATTTTCTGTCGGATGGTGAGCAGCCTAAAAACAAAAAGATATGCTTTATGGGCCATATCTATTTGCAGATTTATTGGCTATTTCATGATAATGTTTAAAAAACAGATATTTTATTAAATTTTTAAACAGAGCTTGCTAGTTTTTGTGATCTTCCCACTTTGTAATTACCTTTCTACTTGTATATATGTCTTTAATTTAGTTTCTAATTTTTAAGTTTTATTTAAAGTCAAAATGATTTTTTTATAGGGAATTGTTCGATCGGGTGCTAGCTACTACGTTTCAGGGCTAGTGATGAAGGAAAAAGGACCCTTTTTCGTCACGGCCTTCAACCCTTTGGGGATGGTGATTGTTGCGATTGTGAGCTCATTTGCGTTAGCCGAGAGATTGGTTTTAGGAAGGTATACATTTACCATTTTTGTTATCTACACGGAAATATTTAGTTTTGTCGATTTTTAAATCTCCAATATTTTTTTCAGGGTTGTGGGGGCGTTTATCATCGTTGTCGGTTTGTACCTAATAATATGGGGTAAGAGTAAAGATTCGAGTTTGTCGAGTTCAAAAACCAAAGAGATAGAAACGTCTGATATAGAAAAGCCTTATCTGGAAACGTGCAAAGATCAAGATCAAGATGGTACGAAGGCGAGAAAAGAAGATGATAGAAGTGAAGCTAATGTTTGATTAATTCTTTAATCAACACAATAAGTGAAGAAATTCTTCAAGATTTTGAGGTCTTAACTGATTTCAAAATCGGCGGATGAGATTGGTGGCTAATTAATTTCCGATGTGCGACATTGTTTTAGCTACTCGTACAAAAGTTCAATCTCAATTAGGTTTTGAAGACCGCCGACTGTTTTGTTTGTCTGTTTTAACTTTGTTAATACTTATGGGATTATCCAATCAAATCCAATATTTGTTCTTTTAAAAACGTGACATAATTAAAACCTATGTTTCCAAATGAAAACAACACCTAAAATTAGGTTTTTAGGCCGCCCCAACTGAATTTTGAACGATAATATTTTGAAAAATGTCTTATAGAAAAACCAATGTAACGACTTATTTGTTTGCATCTTATTAGACTGATCAACTTCGTTAATAAAACCTCTCAGATCATATTCTTCATAGCAACATCTTGTAACGTCATTTAACAGAATTCGAAGCTATCGGTTTTATAAACTTATTTCCTATCAAGTACTTTATTAATTTCTCAAATAACAGTTATACATTTTAGAAAACTCGGTCAGTTGTAGTGATATCTGTTATTGTTTGAAATATATTAAATACCATTACGTTTTGTTCAGAGTAAATTAATTTTATCAACAAATTTAGCTTCTAAAACCCTTTTCCGTTTCTCTTTTACTACAAATCCGTATACGTTTTGTCGTATTTTAATAAACTCGTGATCTGGAAAATGCTCGATCTTTAAGCAATATGATTTAAGTTTGTGATTACAATACTTTACATAAATCATAGAAATTATTCACATGCTCTAGGTTTTCGAAATTATAGGGGATTAAATCACTGGACTTTGTTATGAGCCCATTTTCTTTTGAGGTTATTGGGCTCAAAAAAGCCCAAGACTACCAAGTTATAAGTATTTGACCATCTATTTTGTGAAAAAAAAAAAGTGAGATGTTCTTATTCTACTATAAACATATGATGGATTCAATTGTTATTTTGTAAGATTACAAACATATAAGGGTTATACATTGATTTTGCTTGGGTAAGTGGTGGGGTGTAATTATCATTATGCTAATTAAGAAGCATGTTCCTTGTAAATGTAAATGTACAGTACCACTAGGTCCTAGGTTCAAATCCAAGGAGGAATAAAAATCCCTTTGTGGCCACGGAGGTTCAAATGCGGTGACTCTGGGTTATCTGCAAAGCAGGTGGTTGTCCTGAGATTATTCGGCTCGCATAGCGGATTGGATATCCAGGTTAATAAAAATAATCTATTGTTTTGTTTGTATAAGAAAACGATCCTTGCCAACACGTTAGTTAAGGAAACACATCTAATCTAAGTGGGTGAAGAATCAATGACCCTAGTTTCAGAGTCAAGGAGGAGGAAGAAACACACAAAATGGATTGACCTCTTTACGCAGTAGCGATCGTAGGAGGAAGAGAACCATTGGAAAGAATTTCAAAATGACCCTGATAGAAATTGCCATGAATCATGTGCAACTATTAATAAGAAAGTTTCGAAAGATCTTATCATACAGATAACTGTTCAAGGGACAACACCTCTATAGATGTTATAAATATGATTAAACCTTTAATAGTCCTTAATAATGTCTCCATCTGTTGCACTGCCATTCCTTAGAGAACCACGTGTGTTCAACTTCAAATTCCAAAACGAGGGTAGACCCTTTGGTCCATATTCCTTTAGGAACATTACGTAAAATGATAGAGATATGCATTACTTGGAAACGAATAGAACCATGAAAGCTGGAGAATGAAGGGGATAATCAAGCTGCAACAAATCCATATACTAATGCTTGACTCTATTAATAATCAATGAACAGAATATAACAAGTGAACCATGAATAAACGCATTTCTAGCGAACCAAATCCCCTCACGCCAAAAGAAGATAAAACTATTCTAAAAAAATTCATTTTTTAGTTTTCTAAGACTGCATTGCAACAAGATATTAGTGAATGTAGACATACCACATAAATAGCATTAAGGATAACTTTCAAATAAGATTGAACCTTACAGGCAGTTTCACCTTGACAAAACAAACGGAGGTAATGACGCAAAACTAGGTTAGAAGGAAGCGATTGGTTTCACCTTACAGGCAGTTTCACCATTTAGAAGGAAGCCATTGGTTTCATAATAGAGATCACCAAGTACTTTTCTTGCCATGAGATCTGCAAAAATTGTTGGTATGAAGCACAGATGAAAAACCCTAGAAGGTATTGACGCAAAACTAGTCTATTTGTGATGTCATAATCTAGACAGATGTCTTATAAAATAGATTGAGCCTCAATGAATAAGCTAGGAAGAAATAAGGTAGAAAATGAGCAGATTGAATGACTTTTCTAAACGAGTATCTAAGAGCTATTATTAGAAGCTCGACTTGTCAAAACTTAATTGTCAGTTAGACCCTATCGATTAATGACTAATATAACAACTTTATCGTAATAGATAAATCCAACATTGGATACTTATCTTAACCACATTGTGCTTGAAAGTAGACGCACACATGCTCCTTATTTCAAAAACATACACAAATACATATTGACGTTCTATTTTGCAACCTTTGCATATTAAAAAGGTTGGCAAGACCAAACCTTAAATCACGTATACATAATTGCTCGTATGACTTATATTCCCAAAAACTCGATCACTGCTTGAGTTTGATGACTATATAGAATACCAAATGCATTGTGTGCCAAGGAGCTAGAGGAAAATTCAATCACAATAACATGTTTAACCCTATATAGTTTGAAACATCCATGGGGAATGTAACAATGTGATCGGCTATAGACTCCATCCTCTAACTTAAAAATTTGGAGAAGTTCGAATAATAATTGATCAGTTTGGGAATCCACAATCTGTTGAACTAGTCAATAACTTCAAAGCAAACCATAGATGGAGCATAAGACT
This sequence comes from Cynara cardunculus var. scolymus, assembly GCF_001531365.2. Taxonomy (NCBI): domain Eukaryota; kingdom Viridiplantae; phylum Streptophyta; class Magnoliopsida; order Asterales; family Asteraceae; genus Cynara; species Cynara cardunculus. The sequence goes on along the minus strand of NC_037540.1, from coordinate 11,276,260 downwards.
CATGTTAAACCCAAACCGGCCTTATCATGTAATGAAGCCATTGGTTTTCAAAACTGTGAAGAAAAAAAAGTGCTTCAAATCACTATTATGTGTTGATAATGATGAAATTCTACGTTCTTCTTCTTCTCCTTTTTCATGAAGGTAAAATTTTCGTTTAGTTAAGTAAAAAGTGTAATAATTACATATTATAAAACTCTGTCTTTAAATCCTTTTCGTGTGTCGAAATAATAATGATTCGTGATAAAAAGTAACCCATCGAATGGTATTTAACATCCAAAAAACTCACTACTAGAGCACTTCCTCTCATTAATTGAAAGAGTTCTATCTCAATCGTACTTTCACTGCTGTGGACCGGCTTTCATAAAGCACCTTTGTCGCCAGTGCTATGGGATTTGGCTTATGTAGATCAAAGTGCTTGGTCCTTCACCTTTATGAGTAGGACTGACTCCCTTTATGAAAGCAGAATCAGAATCATCAGAGCTACTCATCAGAAGTAGGATCGTCGAACGGTCTTCTGGCTCGTCAGTCTTTTAGTAAGCATATATAAGCAATTTTGGAATGAACAAACTAACAAGCATGTTATGTGCCATCTATCCATCATCAACGTTTTTTTTGTTTTTGTTGTTGATAATAATAAAACTTAACCACAAGAGTGGTGCCTGATTGGTTTGGGCTTGACTCCTAAGGTCAAAAGTAACAGGAGGTCTCAGTTTCAAATCTAAGGAGGAATAAAAATCCCCTTTGTGGCCACGGAGGTTCAAATGCGGTGACTCCAGGTCATCTGCAAAGCAGGTGGTCGTCCTGAGATTAGTCAGCTCGCATAGCGAGTTGGATATCCATGTTAATAAATAAAAAAACTTTAAAACTAAATTCTACTTAAGTACATATTATATTACTTATGGTAGAAGGGTCATTGCTTCAAAATTCATCACCCCACCCCAAACATACATAAGTAAAAACACCCGTGTCACGATGCTTGAGATAGGTGGACTTGTTGTTAACTCTAGATCTAATGCATGAAACATAAAGGTATAAGAAGCCTAAAAGTCGAAGCTAATTCCTTAGTGTCAGCAGACCTATTGTTAACTCTAGATGTAATGCACGAAACATAAAGGTATAAGAAGCATAAAAGTCGA
>NC_037540.1:11245097-11274929 GCF_001531365.2 Cynara cardunculus var. scolymus | reverse complement strand
CATAAAAGTCGAAGCTAATTCCTTAGTGTCAGCAGACCTATTGTTAACTTTAGATGTAATGCACGAAACATAAAGGTATAAGAAGCATAAAAGTCTAAGCTAATTCCTAGCTAGTGTCAGCAGAACAATAATCTATCAACCACATACCCTCGCTTTGTCACTAAAAGCAATATCTAATGAAACTAATGGCCAATTTCAACCGCTATTAATATAAAAATCTTGATTACTCGATTACCATTGAGCTCAGTTTTATCTGAACCATAACCAGTTAACAGAAATATTCAATAATTGATGTTAAATCAGTTAATTTATGGACCATATTCTTTTATGAAATTGTGATACTACTTAATGGAAAATCTTTTAAGCTTTAACCAATTAATTCATATGGTTCTCTATGCACCAAAAATAATTACTTGGTTCAAAATTGCATGCATGTCCTCCTCATCATATCTATGCGAATCTGATACGGATCTCATTACACTTATTATCTACAAATATTCTTTTAAAATATTTTTCTATAATTCCACTTGTACCCTCATCAAGACTTTTTAAATATTTGATTATTTAAATAAAATAATCGTTTTTTCGATAAGTTAGTGGATAATATTATATATTAGGGGTGTATAAAAAATAGGCCAAACTTTCGATCCGTCTAACTCAACCTTAAAAATAGATCGATTAATCCGATTCAATCTAACCTAGTATTAGAATTGTTTATAAAATATACGAACGGATGAAAATAGGGTTGATTATAGCTTATAAGTTAAGTCCATGTCAAATCAAACCAAACCAAACCAACACGTCAAACCCGATAAAACTATAGTGATTAAAAAAATTCATATTATCAATCATTAAATGATTACTAACATACACGAGTACATAGTCTATTGAAGGAAAGTCCACTAATAATTTAATAGAATCCTAATTCGTAAATACTCCACTAAATCTAGCTTTTTACAACATGAACAAACTCAAAGTTCATGTTGAGGCAACATCGGAGTAAGAAAAGTCGAAAACCACTGTTGTTGAAGAATAGTGTCGTTTTATTTATATATTCTCATCATAATATGTATCTTGACACTTATGTTTTAGTGATTGTATGACTATAATATTTTTTTTTCAAGCCAACTTACGTGTCCTGGCTAGTCCCATGGAAGAGACCATGAATGGTCTGGAGTCATCAAAGGTGAACATCCATGACCACAAGGGCTTTTGACAACGTCTGGATTCAAACCCAAAATTGATTAACCAATGCGCCATCATCAAAGTGGTTAAATACTTTGGTCTATAATTACTAATTATTGGTTCACTACATTTAAAAAATTAATGAAATTATTTTTCCTACAAAATAAAAAAATACAACTTCAAATATAATTATAAAACTATGAATGGGAATATATATGATATACAATTAAAAGGTTAACATACACATCATACTCCGATCCCTTCTTTCCTTATGTTTTATCTAAGTTGTACGGACGGGAGAGTTTAGGTATTTAACCCTTTTTCATTAAAATAACTACACAAATTTTAAATTAAATTTATATAATAACAAATATTTTTTTTTATTACATTAAAATAAATTCAAGTTTGGATCTTGGAGCATTAGAATAGATATTAAATTCAGTTATATATATATATATATATATATATGATCAGGTTCAAATGTTAACTAAAGTTTTTGTGTTAACTTTGTTAACCGATCTTGGCCATTCAATCTTTCAATAAACGGTTGTGATTAATCATAACAAAAACTTATTTTTTAAAATTTAAAATTTCATAAAGATAAGTGAACAAAGTTGAAAAGGGTATTTAGGTAAAAAAAATTATGTAACTCTCATATCATTAATTAATTGAGAGTTACAAAATCAAAAATTCTATGATTTTTGTTAATTTATTTTTGAGAACCATATGAACACAACTATATATATATGAACCATTGTGTCAAATACGAACAAAAATTTGACATATATATGAACTTGGACTGCATAGCATTTATGAACACAATAGGAACATAATAAGAATAATTATTATACGAAAGGAAATAAATAAATAAAACAGGTATGAACACGATATGAACAACTTGTGAACAATAGTCCATTCTTATAAACACATTCAGGAGTGATCATTTGTCAATTGGAGTTTTATACATGCATTACGACATCCACACCGTTTAAGGTTCACCCCTTGTTCATATATGTTTCTGATCTTATATGGTTGTTCACCCCTTGTTCATATCGTATTCACCCCTTGTTCATATCGTATAAAATATATGAACACATAACCCCAACGCTATGAACCGGGTGCAAACACTTACACAAATATAAAGATTTGGTATCAAACTTAAAAAATGACATTTGTGTTCATATGATAGAAGTAACATGAACATAATGGTTCATGATTCATAAAAGTCGATAATATAGCAATATGAAAATGGGTCGTGCATGTACTTCCATTTGAACATGTGAATTAGGTACTTATTTTAATAATTAAAAAAAAACTATCAATACAAGATGAATTATAAAAAACACGACACATCGTAATGAACATAATTTTGATTAAAACGAATCTACAAAAAATAAAAATCTATTACCAAGACATTCGCTTTGGTTAATTTCTTCAATTCCCGACCTCGAACTCCGATTGTCATCATAAACCATTTTAATCTTCTCACTGTTGTCGATTTATTTTTTCCATTGCGTTTAACCATATTAATTTGATCGATACCGAAAATTTTTACTACCTTGTTTTCTATGCAAATTAAAAACTGATAAAACAATGAACATGAAAGATCAAGATTAAAAAAATATAAAATTAATATTATAAATGCATATTTTTTGGGATTTGATGATTTGTAACTCTCCATTAATTGTTTGGGAGTTACATATCAAATCAATTTACTAAAATACCCTTGTAATTAAAATGTGAACATGACATAAACCTACAAGAAGAATGGAATTTGATTGGTTGCCATGATTTTCAAAGTTCACGTGAAACCAAAGGTTTTTCGTGAGACTCATAGGACCAATTTATGTTCATCGATTAACTTTATCAGTTAATGATCTAATGGTCTAAAGTTGCACGGTGACAATTTTGTGATTATTGAGAAGTCTTGTGGCGTTTATGAATGTTCAGATTGTGCATCTAATCCAAGGGTTGAGAATTGGTCTTACGGGTCTCATGAAAAACCATTGTTCTCACATGATCTCAGGTCTCTATATATATATATATATATAAATATATATATATATATATTCAAATATATTTGTCATTTTTCCGTAACCTTGTGAGTTCATTTATGCACATTAGAAGTTGTAACAACTCATCCTACATAGACAAAAAACGAGATTCATAAGTTTCTTATAAGTTTCAAGCTATGGATTAATAATAACGTTTTAGGTTTTTAAGTTGATTCATAAGTTATTAAGCAACGTTACAAATTTTTGTGCTTAAGAACTTGCATATAACTAAAAGTTTAATTCGAATATTTTGTATAGAGATAACAAAATTTATAAAAGTTTTCGGGTCATTTACCAAATGCTTTCTCGAGTAAGTGAACACCAAGTCACATTACCTTATCGGATGAATATGGTAAGAACCAAGAATCTTACCTAGTTAGAGCGAGACAAAGACCAAGAGTCTTACCTGATAAGTGAGGGCGACGACTCTTACCACGGTAAGAGCTTAACGGGTAAATTGTTGCATATGATACCGTTTTTGTGGACTAAAATCTTACCCGGTAAGTAAATCATAGTGTTAAATTTTACCAGTAAGTTCTTACCGGGTAAATGTTTGGTAAACGGCCCCTTAATCACCATCTTTATATTCAAGTGCATTATGAGAATAACCTAAAGTAATCCACTAGGGAAAGGTTTCGAATTATATCAAACAAAAAGAAAACCCTGTAGGGTTATTTAAATAAATGAATGGACAAAAACTTTCCATTATTTCTAATTTGTTTCGATCTGTTAGCGTCAATATAAAGTATCATCGACCCATTTAAGTCACACACCAAGAAAAGAAAGTTCATTTAAAAGCGCACAGTCATATTTACACTTGTTTCACATCAAGTTAAAAGACGAAACTTATCAGAATCGTATTAGATTCTTTAAATTTTTGATGAGACGTTATATTTGTTACAATGTCTTGATGCTGAGCTGATCTTCACTATCGAAGTTATATTCATCATGTTTGCATGCACTTTGGTTGTATAACTTTAATCAGGTGATTGTATATCTGTCATTTGTAATACATTAAAACTATCAAATTTATAATTTATTGCCACATCGGCTTTTTATTTTACGATGTTGTTTAATCAATTTATTTGATTTTATCATAACAGATGTCTAAAATATAACCAAGTTCATGGATTACCTTACAAATTCAAGAATTTTTTTTGACAATTAAGAAATATACACTATAACAAAATCGGGTTTATATGACACTCTTAATTTTTAAGTGTCCTAATAAACCTCTATATAAGACTTAGTTTATAGAACCAAAAAAATAAAGTGTTATATCTAAAGACGTTGTAATAAGTTTATATGACGTTGTAATAAGTTTTTTAGGACACTTTTAATGTAAAGAGTCCCATTAGCAACTTTATAGACACTATTTGAAAATTTGTCCTATAAAAACAAATGTCCTATAAAAAATTGAGTTTATAGGACATTTTCTCAAAAGTATCCTATAAAGTTGCTAATGCGACATTTTGTATTAAAAATGTCCTAAAACACTTGTTAAGACGCCCAAAAGTGTCATATAAACTTATTACAACACCTTTAGATAAGACGTTTTATATTTTGGTCATATAAATTAAGTTTTATAAAACGGTCTGTTGAGACGCTTAGAGATTGAAGGTGTCCTATAAATCCAATTTTGTTGTAGTGATAACTCTGAGGATAAATGTGTAACATTTTTTATTTACAAAAATCATATTATTTTATTATAAAGAAATATTTAATAGTCGTATTATCTCAAAGTTAAAGTTAGGAAATGTCAATTAAAAAAACAACTAAAACAATATTGCGATATAATTCATATATTTCAAAATAACATATTAAAACATATCATAATATATAATGTTCTCAAACTGACTAATGAATCATTCATTATGTATCATATTCATATAATGGGAGAATAGGCTTACCCTGTAACACCCCAAATCCATATTTGCATAAAATTTACATATTCTATATAATATGAAATACAAATATTACACATTGATCATAATTGTACATATATTGGTACATACAAAAGTAACTACAAACTTTGTGCTCACATAAAGTATATGGCTTGAATATAACAAATTTTCAAGTACATGTATAAATTCAGCTTCCCAAAAATCCATAAATGTAAAGCATTAACAATTCCCTTCACGTCTTTCCCTTCCCTTTACCTTCTACATGAGTCTGACCTGTAATACACATTTTTTAAAATAAAATTAGTATTAGATCATAAGGTCTAATGAGTAATCCCCTTGATTGCTATTACAGTGAGAAAGTTACCAAAATAATTTTGGAAAAAGTAATATTTGAAAATCAACGTATGAACAACAAATATTACATTGAACCTTAATTTGTCACACTATACATATGACACAACCCAACTCCTCTCATCCCAAAGATGAGACAACCCCAGGTTATCTCGTCTTAAAGATGCGACAAGGTTATCTCGTCCCAAAGATGCGAAAACCTAAGGTTATCTCGTCCCAAAGATGTGACAACCCAAGGTTCTCTCGTCCCAAAGATGCGAAAACCCAAGGTTCTCTCGTCCCAAAGATGCGACAACCTAGGGTTCTTTCATCCCAAAGATGCGACAACCCAAGGTTCTCTCGTTCCAAAGATGCGACAAAGTTCTCTCGTCCAAAGATGCTAATATCCAGGAGGCACTTATCTGGAAAGAAAAAATCAAATCTGTTATCGATCATGTATCTTTTCTTGCAACTTGATATTGTTGGTATAATGGTATATTAGCTTATCTTTTTATTATCTTCATTTGTCTTTTAAAAAACGTTGATACAGATGATGGTGTCTTGCAATTTTATGCCTACTGATCATGTGCCTGGAATCATGGATGCACTAGCGACAAGGTTCTCTCATCCCAAAGATGTGACAACTCAATGTTCTCTCGTCCTAAAGATGCGACAACCCAAGGTTCCCAACAATACGAGAACAATAACACATATGATCAAATTTTCATTTATTAAACTGTTGAGATGTCACCCCTTATCCTAATATACACATCTTCTTATTATGCTACCCTTATCCTAATATACGTATCTCCTTATTATGCTACCCTTATCCTAATATACGCATCTCCTTATTATGCTACCCTTATCCTAATATACGCATCTCCTTATTATGCCACCCTTCTATAGAAAATACACATCTCCTAATTATGTCATACATATTTCAATCAGTTGATTATAACATAATCAAACCCAAAATTATGCTATTAAATATCACATAATTGTTCAAAAACATCCCACGTATGAAACCATACAGTTTCTTATTAAGAGCATATCAAATAAAGTTTTTAAAATAAAAAACTCACTTTGTGAAACAATTAGATGGAAGACTTTAAACAATAACAATTAATCAGATAAAAAAGCACCGTAATCAGTTCCTTCTTCTTCTTCTTCGTCTTCTGTTATCTTGAACCAGGAAGTAAAACGTACACCAACTTTGTTTCTTTTTCCTCTTTATCTCTTTTAAATTTTAAACGAAAAAGAAATAAAGGCACATACATGTAAATAAATATCTTCATACGAGGCCGTGGAGTTAAATTTTTTAAAATATTTATCAAAATTTCACCCCTTATCTTATACCAATTTCAAAAATAACCCTAAACTTTTCACCAAATAAACCAGTTATAACAATATCCACCCCAATGTTTTAGGAGCAATTCAAAGATACTCCTATTGTATTTAAATTTCATGCTCTATAAGGTAAATTAAAATTGTTCTTTAATTAAACAACATTACTACTTAAACTATCTATACTATATCATAAAATATTTAACAAAAACTCTTAAAAATCATTGTTTATGCATAAAATACTGAATTTAAGATTACAAGTAGATTGTGCGTAAGTACAACTTATTAAAGCTCCATGTTCGAATTCATATAACTAACTGTAGTTAAACATAATTAAAAACAGAATAAACTTTTAATTTTAAATATAAAAAATATAAAATATAATTAAGATAATCATTGAGTTCTAACAGAATGTTTAATTATTATCTTTATAAAAAAAATTACTTCATTGTTAAATTATAATATATAAAAAAAGAGAAGTTTTAAATAGTTAAATTATAATTATTGTCTTTCTGTTAACTATTTTTTTTTTCTAATTCTCTTTTGCGTTTGTCATAATTTATAATCATTTAAAGTCTTATATGATAACACATACAATAATTTCTATACTTTCATTAAAAAAAAATTAAGAAATATTAAAGTCTTATATGATAACACGTACAATAATTTCTTTACTTTCATAATGTGCCTTTAATATACAATGTTTTTCGAATAAGAAACGTTTTTTTTTCGATATATAGTGAAGGGAGGGCCATCCTATCAAATAAGAAACATTATGTTTTATAGGTTGATAAATTATTTAAAAAAAACAAAGGTGGCGTTTGTTTTTTAAGAGGTGTTGAAGTCTGAAGTCTAATTTCACTTCCGATTTTTAAGAGGTGGTGCTGAAGTCTGAAATCTGAATCAGTCAGACTGTTTGTTTTTGTATACCGACAAACGTCTAAAGTCTGAAATCTGAATCAATAATTTGCTTTTGTAACAAACAAAACATATCAATATGTATAATTTCTTATTTCACTTCTGTTTGTGTTCCCAAGATTACCTTAATTCTTCCTTCTCCTCCAGATCAAGCCTTCCATCCTCAATCTCCACCCTCATCCCACCACCATCAACCACCGTCCACCACCACTCCTCTAAAATCCAACGTCCAAATCCACCTCTAAAATCGAAGCAAATATCCATCATGATCAAAACTACAGTAATGAAAACTACATGGACAAAAATACCTTGATTCACGAGGATAAAGGTGCACAACTACTAGTTTGCACAGGAACGAAAACACACAGTGACGAAAACCCATAGGGAAGAAAACCCGTCTGATTTGGGTCGATTTGAAGCCACCAGAGGCGATGGAGGGTGAAGTCGATCGATTGAGACAATGAGGAGGGTGAAGTCGATCGAATGATGAAGTAGAAATCGGTTCTCTGGATAATTTTCAGGATTAAGAGGAAAATAAGTGGTTAGACTATCACTTAATTTTTAAGAGGAAAATAAGTGATAAGTGGCTCTGAAAGAAAAAGAAAAACAAACGGTCTGAATTGCCTTATGTCTGACTGAATCAGACATAAGTGGTAAAATAAGAGTTTTTTTAAAAAAACAAACACCACCTAAGAGTAATTTACAAGCAATTTTTTTATGGACACTATGAGACAACACATCAAAATGCAGTTTTATACAGTATTGTTTCATATGTGAAATGTTCAAGACTGGTTTTTCCACATACAAAAAGATCCTGAAATTTCACATAGTTAAACTATAAACACTTCAGTTTCACATGTGTTGTTTTATATGTGAAACAACACATAAAAACTGGTTTGTGAAGACAATTTCGAATTTTGGTTTTATGAACCTGGGCATGATTTGATCGGTTTTGTAAATGTATGTAGAACTTCTATATTATTCTTATGGATGTGAAGAAAGTATATGAAGTTTGACGAAAGTATGTACAAATATAGTATTTTTCATGTAAAAGTATATGCAGGTTTAATATTTCTCATGTTAAAATATGTGTAGGTTCAGTATTTATGTAACACCCCAATCCACATTTTTCATAAAATCCACATATTCCATATAACATGTAATACATATTACATATTGGTCCCAAATGTACAAATATTGTTACATACAAAAGTAGCTACAAACTTTATGCTCATACAAAGTACATGACGTGAACATATCAATTTCTCAAGTACATGAATCCACTCAGCTTCCCAAAAATCCACAGATGTAAAGCAATAATAATTTCATTGACATCTTTCTCTTCCCTTTACTTTCCACATGTGCCTTATCTGTAATGCACATTTTTTTGAAAACAAAACGAGGGTTAGACCATAAGGTCTAGTGAGGAATCCCTTTGTAGCTATTGCAAGGTAAAAATCACCACAATCACTTTTGGAAAGCCAATCGTTGAAAAGATAACATATAACTGAAAAGATAACATATAAATAACATTTAATGCATCAAACCTCATTTTGTCGCATTATATAAATGAGACAATCAACTCACCGCATTCCAAGGATGAATTACTCATCTAATCGCATTAAACAACATTTTGTTGCACCACTAGGATGCGATCACTCATCTTGTCGCATCTCACAGGTGCACGCACCTCAAGGATGCGAGAAACCCATTTCAACGCATCATACTGATGCGACAACTTACTTTATCGCATCATAAAGATGCGATAACATTATCGTATCGCATCATAAAGATATGATAAACACAATCTTATCACATTATATAGATGCGATAGCAATACACTTATGATCAAAATATCATTTAACAAACTGTTGAGTATGTCACCCTTATCCCAATATACACCTCTCATGATTATGTCACTCTTATTTCAAAATATGCACCTGTCCTGATTTTGTCACCCTTATTTTAAAATACACTCATCTCTTGATTATGACACTCTTATATCAAAATATACACTTTTCCTTATTATGTCACCATTATTTCAAAATATACATATCTTCTGATTATGTCACCCTTATTCCAATTTGTTGGTAATAATATAACAAAACTCAAATATGCTAATATATAGCATATAACCGTAAGAACACCCAAATACGAACCCATAAGATTCCATATGAAAGCATTTCAAATAAAGCTTTGAAATAAAAACTCACCTTGAAATCACAAGTAGATAGAAGGCTTTAAATCAGCAACAAACAATCAGATAATAACACAAAGGCTTTCTTCCTTTCTTTCTTCTGTTTCTTCGAACCCAGAAGCACAACACTCACTAACTTCTTTCTTTCCTTCTTATTTCTTTTAAAAAATTAAAAGAAAATAAAAGAGAACACATATATACTTTCAAAACAAGCCCCTTAACTTCCAACCACTTCTCAAAAACAACTCTATATTTCCACAAATATTACCCGGTTATAACAATTTACGTGTTAAAGGAAAGTCAATGAAGGTAATGTGCAAGTTCGATACTTTTCATGTGATTGCATGTGAAGGTTTAGTGTGTGTGTTTCATGTGCATGTATTTGAAACTATCGGCAGGATCAATCTCTCTGTCACTCAAGTTCTACTTATTAAAATGTCATTGCGTCCAAGACACCTTACGATCAAAAAGGAAAAAAGAATCATTAAAAGACTTAGAAGGTACTCTCGACTCATGTTCTCATGAAAACATCTCTCACACGAGACATATTGTGAAGGTTCAAGTTTTTATTCTTGTAAAGATTATGAGTTGTTTGTTGAGTTCAACGAGAGAGAAAAAAACTCATCCAAAGACCTTAAAGAAATACGAGAACCGGGCTAGACGAAACTTAACCTTGCATCTACAATTTGCTGGGCTTTTAATCGACATAAATGGCCTGATTTACAAGCAACCGAAAGGAGTTTCCCACCTAAGGATTCCTCCAAAATATTATAAGGGTTTGTTTCGTTTGCGGGAATGGGACCAATTTTGATGGATTTCGATTTAAAATCTATTCTAATCCATGTCTAGGTTGCAGGATTCTTTGGATTTGAAATCCTATGATTTATTTAAAATCCTTTAAACGTAGGATTTTGAAATTCCACGAGGGTAGTTGGGATTTCATGGGATATAATAATGTTTTAAAATATGTTTAAAACATTTTGTTTTCTAATAATTCATTAATAAAAGATATTTTTTTTATAAATTATTTATAGAAATGGAATTCCATTCCATTCCAAATTTATCACACCAAACACACCTCCAATTTCAAATCCTTCCATAAAATCTAAGGGCCCGTTTACCAAACATTTACCCAGTAAACACTTGCCGGAAAAATTCAATACTATTATTTATTACCGGGTAAGATTTTAGTCAACAAAAACGGCTTTTTATACAACAATTTACCTAGTAAAAGCTGACTATGATAAGAGTCATTGTCCTCACCGGGTAAGACTCTCGGTTTTTGCCTCGTTCTTACCGGATAAGATTTTTGGTCCTTATCATATTAATCCGGTAAGATAATATAACTTAGTAAACGTTTACCCAAATAACCATTTAATAAACGGCCTCTAAATCTCTGATGATACCAAAACACCCCTTAAGATTCTAAAACAAGAACCAACACCATGAGTTGTCCATTTACCTGCATTTTATTAAAAGTATTCTTAGTATATTAATTAATGATTATCATATTACCAAAATGTTGTTGGGAGAATCATCTTTTTATTTGTCTTCCACTTGTAAATTACCAAAAAAAAGTTGTCTTATTCACAAATAAGCAATTACAGTTTTGAATGAACTCGAATAAGACGGGGTTATTGTTTATTTCACCAATTGGATTTAGACATCATCCATTTTTAAGCCGTTTTATACGACTTAATTTATAGGATCAAAATATAAAACGTCATATATTAAGGTGTTGTAATAAGTTGAAATAATGTTTTTGGACGTTATCATAGGGTTTTTAGGGTACTTTTTAATACAAGCTGTCACATTAGCAATTTTATATAATATTTTTGAGAAAGTGTTCTATAAACCCATCTTTTTATAGAACACTTGTTTTTGTATGATACTTTTTTAAATAGTGTCATATAAAAACTGCTAATGAGACGTTTATATTAAAGTGTTCTATAAGACGCCCAAAAGCGTCTTAAAACGCATTTATATATATCACTTTATTTTTGGTCTTATAAAACGGTCTATTAGAATGTTCAGTTTTTTTGACGTCTTATATACGCAATCTTATGGTAGTAAGTATTTTGTTTTTGCAGTAAATTTTTTTATGTATAAAAAAGACGTGTAAAAAATTAGTTAGGAAATGATGGATTTTGGTATTAGTCACACCTTTACATTAGATTTTGTTTCGAAAAATGTTTTAAGAATGATTCTATTTAAATAAATTATATATATTATTTTAATTTACAAGACAATTAATATAACTATATGATATAAATTTTTATATTTTATTTTATTTATTATTCATACTTAATATGTGTTCTTAATAATATGTAACAAAACCTTAAAAAAAAAAACAACCCTCATCATCTCTTATTAAATAGGGAAATTGCACCAAAATAGAACCAACTTTTACTTTATTCTTATCTTAGAAAACCAACTTTTAAAATTGTAATTTAAGAGTCTCTATCAAACTTTTTGTTTATTTAAAAGTCTGATTGACCTGTTGACCTGTTAATGCTAACATCATACAGATCTTTTGTCAACTAAGATATTTCATGTCATATTAATTTTTTATTTTAAAACTAATATTCCATGTCATATTTAAAACTGCAAAGTAATTATAGAAAAATAATTAAAATTTGTTTTTTTTTTAAATTATTGTAATAAAATTTATTTTTCATTCCCAATCTCCTTTTTTTTTTAAATCAGATATCAAATTGAAGATTTTTTCAAAAAAAAATTCAAATTACCAAAATAATAATTGTTTTTTTTATTAATGCAATAAAATTTTAATTTAATAGAAAAAATTAATTGATACAATAAAAAATAAATATCAAATATTTATTGATGCAATAAAAAAATTAATTTTTATTGATATTTATTTTTTATTGCATCAATTAATTTTTTCTATTATATTAATTTTTTATATTGCATTAGTAAAAAATAATTTTTATTTTAGTAATTTGAATTTTTTTTTTTGAAAAAATCTTCAATTTGATATCTGATGTTTTTTTAAAACGAGATTTGAAATGAAAAATAGATTTTTTATTACAATAATTAAAAAAAACGAATTTTATTTTGCAATTTTAAATATGACATGGAATATTAGCTTTAAAATAAAAAATTAATATGACGTGGAATATCTTAGTTGACAAAAGATCTGGATGATGTCAGCATTAACAGGTCAACAGGTCAATCAGACCTTTAAATAAACAAAAAGTTTGATAGAGTCCCTAAATGATAATTTTAAAAATTAGTTTCCCAAAATAAAAATAAAGTGAAAATTGGTTACATTTTGATAAAAAATTTCCAATTAAATAATTATGTTAACATGAATGTATTATATCTAATTTTAAAATACGAGTGTTGGAAACGTTTCAACACAATTCAAAAAGCATATTGGGTAGAGAAAGGATCAAAGGGAGGAATGACACGTGGCAGTTGTCTGTATGGAGGCCAATTGTAAAGAAATCGACCACTTATGTGTTTGGGTAACATATTTTTAGCCTAATTACAACGTTTTAAGGGATTTTTAAAGGTTTTTTTAGTTGATTCCAAGAGATATTTTAGAGTTTTTTTTGTCAATTTTAAATGACTTTTTTGGGGTTTTTTTTATTGATTTCAAGAGACTTTTTTTTTATTGATTTCCAATGTTATGGGATCCCTTGCAAAAAATTACTGGGGGATAGAAAGTAAAACTTGTAAAAGTTTTAATTTTTTTAATAGGTCTCATCCCCCATACTTACCACGTAAGTTTGTCCCTAGCCACCCACCCCACCCTAACCCCTAATCCACCACTGGATTATCATGTCATTACTGTTGTCATCACATTTATCGCCCACCCTACCATGTCACTATTGTCGTCGTCACAACTGTCATTGCCACCCCATCACCCACCCACCAACACCATCCCCTACCACCCGACCACTACGCCACTAATGTCGTCCTCCTAATTACCACCCTGCCACATATACACCCCAAGATCACATTTGCGTATAACCATGTATTTCATATATCAAGAAATACAAACTTACACATTCGGTCCCAAATATATAAAAACTACATTACAAAAGTAGATACCAAAATTTTCCATGAAATCCCTATACAAAACTTGTATACATAGCAAGTATTCAAGTACAAAAGTTATCATAACATCCCAGAAAGCAATCATATAATCTTCACAAATTTTCCTTCCCCTTATCCTCTAGTTGCGTCCGACCTGTAATGCACATTTTTGAGACACAAAATGAGGGTTAGACCTCGAGGTCTAGTGAAAAATCTTTTTGATGTAATTACATGGTGAATAATCACCAAATCACATTTATGAACTCATATTTGAAAATAATAAATATACAACATTTTGCTATAACGAACCTCATTTATCGCATCCAAATAATCAAATTACTTAATAAACATATTTTGAGTAAACTTGTCGCATCATGTAACTTCTCGCATGACATGATGAGACAATCTCATTTCCTCGCAACACACTGGTGCGAGGACTACAACTCATTGCATCACACTGAAGCGATAAACCCAAATTGTCGCATCCCACAGGTGTGATAAATTAACTTTATTGCATCACAAAGATGCGATAAACTTACTCCTCGCATCATATAGGTGTGATAACCACACTTCATCACATCAATAGAATGCGACAACTCAAAGTTATCGCATCACACAAATGTGACAACCCCAAGTCATCACATCATAACGATGAGATAATTATGAACACTTGAACAAAAACCTAGATTTTATAACTCAATGATTTTTCCACCCTTATCCTGGTATACATCCCTCCTTGATATACCACTCTTATCCTAGTATACACCTCTGCTTGATATGTCACCCTTATAACGCAAATACACTTCTCCTTGATATGTCACCCTTATTTCAACACATGATATAAACGTATCAAAAACCCATAATTTGCCAAATTTTGACATCAAAACAAATTTAGAACATCATCTTATATAAAGAACCACACGATTATATAACTAGTTTCCAAATAAGAAAAGTTGATAAAATTAAACTCACCTCAATCACAAAGAGACGAAGTTATGGAGATGAATAGCAACTAATCCAGACAATTTCACATAATCACTTTGTCTTCAAAATCTCCCTTGGCTTTTGTTTTCTTTGTATGAAAAAGCACACACATAATAAAAAATTTCACCAACTTTCCTTTTTAAATCTCATATCATCCCCATGAGATAAATAAAATTATCTCATTATGTTAAACATAATAAGAATGAGGCGGTGGTGATTTTAGAAAAGGATTTAGGCATATTGACACAATAAACCCCTCCACTTACCATTGCTTTTTTAAAAACAACCCCAAGCTATATAACCGAATAACCCGATTATCACACCACCCATCCCTACCAACCGACATACTACTACTATCATCATCACAACTACCAACCCACCAAACACTATGCTACTATTATCCTCGTCACAATTACCCTCGCCATGTGGGTGGTGTAACAAGGTGGGGGGACAGGGGCTAAGTGGGGCGTTATAATATCGAGGGGGATAATGGGCACGAAGCAAGGGTTGGTGGGGTGGCAGGACTAAGGGCGGTTGGAGGTAGGTTTAGGGGCAGGGTGGGTGCGGGGGCCTGGGGGTTGGGGTGGTGTTGCATAGGTTTGGGGTGGGTGGGGGCGTTTAGAGGTAGGACCGGGGGCAATGGTGGGGTGCGGGTCGAGGGATGGGGTGGTGCTGGCATAGGCTAGAGGTGGGAGTGGGTGGTGGGGTTGGGGATCGGGGACAGGATAGGGACGTTTGGGGGTAGGACCTAGGGCAATGGTCGAGGTGGTGGTGCGGGCTTGAGGGACCGGGAGTTTGGGTGTCGAAGGAGGGACGATGGTCAGATGGGGGTGGGATGGAGGGGTCACCCCCTACACCACCAATACCATTATTGTCATCATCATAGTTGCCATCCCCTCCCCTACAATTGCCCACCCCCACCTCCAACCACATGTCACCACGTCACTAATAGAGATTTCATTCCAATTCCTACTAATCAAACACGTGATCAAATTCAATCAAATTCCATTCCAATTTTCATCAAAGTCAAATTCCATTGATAGATTTCAATTCCTCCAAATTCCATTCCACAAACCAAAAGCCCCTAAATTTTTCTCGAATATGTTAAATTGTTTTTATTAGACTTATCTGTGAAGTAACGACTGCAAAAAGTATTTTATCAAAAGACAATATCTATATATCTTAATTATGCAACCTTTGTTAACTTTCTATGCATTCGCCACCGAAAATAGAGATTTATAATAGAGGTCTTAAAAGGTTATAAAATGCATCAATTATATCATAGAAAATCTTCAATAATGCATGCAACTCATCAACTCCTTCTAATTCATCAAGCACTTTGATATCCTTATCTCAAACAATCACATTTACACAATATATAAAAGCATTCTAGTATAAGAAAAGTAAAAAATATTATTATATACACTTATTTTCACACAACTTTTTGTTTGTCTTTATACCAAAATTTGTTTCATTGTCAAAAGTTATGCTTCTAATTTTGATGACAACGTCATCAGCAAGCTTCAATCAAGCTTGATTCACAAGGTGCTAACAATACGACAAACACATTGACAAGTTGTTCTTAACGAATTTAAGCCGATTTTAGCAGTCGATGCCTATTTCTGTCTTTTCAGCTTGTTCCCCACATTGATGTACAAGTGCAGATCGAGTTACTTATTAGAAATTCAAATTTAATCAAATTCAGAAGAAAATGATGTAAAACAACATCCATAACATAAATAGTTCAACTGGTTTCCTAATAAATCTTCAAGAAAACAACCATCTTGCCCCCATGCTTCTCTTTTAATTCAATAATTCTTCAACCCTTATAATTTTTTATCTGTTTTAACATTTAAAGTAATCACTGTAGTTTATAAAAAATTAGAAAAATGTATGTTTTATAAGCATTAGTGAATTATGGATTATGTCCAATATTTGGTAAGAGTCTTTACACTTTGTTAATTGTGAAGAATGTCATAGAGTTCTGGTATTATTGAATTTGTTATGTACGTTATCCCTATGGTTAGCATTTAAACACGTCGTTAATTCGAGGGTATATTTATGTTCTCGTATATTACTTACTTGAAAAATCATTTTGAACACCCGATTTTGGTTTGAGAGTAAATGAAAATGACGTAGTGATTTAATATAAGTCCTTAAAAATGAATAACCATAATTTATAAAGTGAGGTTTAAGAGCAAAACAGTAAAAGAAAATTAACAATTTGAGAAACACTTTAATAATTAACCATTCATATGTAGGGGTGTGCATAGGCGGGTATCCGCCCTATTTAAGAGAAACCAGAACCGACGGTTTTTGAGATATTGGAACCGGAACCGGTTCTTGAATTTTTGGAACCGGTTCTGGGTACCCGCTTCCTAAAATATTAAAATTTTGTTATTTAGAAATAATAAATAAAAAATTACCAAAACACTAAAAAAATAAACAAGAATACAAATTATATGGAATAATAGTTACAAATATTGTTTAACGATTACAAACATAATAGACTAATAGTAAATGTTGAAAGTTTAACGATTACATACTATGAATTCAATTAAGTTTGAAAAAACACGAATAATTTTATCTCAAATTCTGAATCTCGTTTCAACTTCTTGCATACCCATCGCATCCTCAACCTAGAACGGTACCTATGGATAATTGAGTGTTAAAAAAACTACACAAACTCGTAAAAAACTGCACATATTTTTTAACTAAACACTGCACATATTTTTAACAAAAAACTACACAAATTTTATATTAAAAAACTGCACAAACTTTGTATAAAAACTGCACAAATTATATAAAAAGTTGCACATATTTTTAACATAAAACTACACAAATTACATAAAAAATTGCATATATTTTTTTACAAAAAACTACACAAAATATATAAAAAAAAAACTGCACAAATTCGTAACTTATGACTTGCCTCAATAAAGGAACTAGTTGGTCCGGCGGGTAACGGTTCCGAAAAATTGAGAACCGGAACCATTCTCAATCGGTTCCGGTTCCGGAACCGACTGTTCTGGTTCCACAAGTGGGTACCTAGTTCTGCTGCTCACCCCTATTTTTGTATGTATATGTGTATAAAAGTAACTGGTTATATACCAGATAAATTACTTATATGAACATGCACATAACATATAGGTGAATGGTAATTATGTGTTCCTCAATATTTTATTTTTTTTATAGTTTTTCTCGGAACCTAACCCTACCTAGACGAGATAATTAAATAACTTTTAAGTTTTAAAGTATGGTTAATTTATTTTGTTAGCCTATAACTTGAGATTTTAAAAAGTTCACTTTCTATAACATGAATCATCTTTTAGGTCATCACATCTTATAAATTGGATACCAGAACTAGCGTTTTGACTTTTGAAGTCAATGTTCGTACCTTTTGATCTCAAAATTTGAGATCAAACTTAAGTATAAATCAAACACCACCGTTTCTTAAGAACACTTTCGTTCCAGATTTCGATATAGTTGAACAGCTTTCCCCGAGAATCAAACCGTATTCATATATTTCAAAGTTCAAAATTAGTAAGTTTGACCAGTGAAAAGTCAAAATGCATAACATAATTAAGACCGCTCTCTTTTTGAACATCTGGTGTATATATATATACCACCAGAAGCCATTAGAATCACTCAGAAAGAAAGATGAGTGGGATACGATTAATCATGTCAAAGGAGTGGTTTCTTGGGGTCTATTCCCGTTCCAAACCTTTTGTATTCATGGTTTTCTTGCAAACTTCGTATGCTGTTAATGGCTTGATCGTTAAGTCTGCGTTAAACAAAGGTCTGAATCATTACACTTTTGCCGCTTATCGAAATGCCATTGCAGCTCTCTTTTTTGCTCCTTTCGCTTTCTTCATCGAACGGTCCGTTTCTTCAAATCATTTCGTTTAATCGTCTTTGATCCATATTTCATTGTTAATTTTCTTTCTTGCTATCAATTGTTTTCTCTGGTGCAATCTTGACAGGAAAGTAAGGCCAAAAATGACAGTTTCCATCTTTCTCAAAATCATCTTGCTGGGATTACTAGAGTATGTGTTCTCTCTCTCTCTCTCTCTCTCTCTCTATATATATATATATATATATATATAAATCTTACGTGTTATGTTTCTGTGCGACAGTTATTGATTTAACCCGCCTAAACATGTATCTAGACACAATTTTCACCTACGGTTCAAATAGGTCTATTTAAGTGACATTTGTCCCTCTACACGTTTATTTTCCTGTTTTCGTGGTTTAACTGAATTTAACTCTGCAGAGGCCTCCAGACTTGCAACATAACTCTGAAAAAATTCAAAATTGTAAGTCTGGATTTAATTTTGAAGTGTCATCCAGACTTGCAACATTATTACGGAAAAATTCTAAGTTGTAAGTCTGAATTTAACTCTGGAGTGGCCTCCAAACTTACAACATAACTCTGGGAAAATTCAGAGTTGTAAGTCTGAATTTAACTCTAGAGTGACCTCCAGACTTACAGCATAACTCTGTGTAATATTGTTTTGTGAAAAATGCTTCAAAAATTCAAATTATTAATAATTTCCACCATGATTTTAAGTTGATTTGGTGGATTATCGAACCAACAAGTTGCTCTTACGGTTTCTTTCACATTTTTACGAGAATGATGGATGGTTTTGATGTTTAATTTTCCATTGATCGGATGAGAAACAGGCCAGTGATAGACCAGAACTTGTTCTTTGCTGGAATGAAATATACGACGGCCACTTTCGCGACGGCTATGTGCAACATCCTTCCCGCCATTACCTTTGTTATGGCATGGATCTTTAGGTATTCATTTTCTTACAGTAATAACTGTTCTTTGCAAACAAAAGGGATTTGATTTATATATTTAATTTTGGTAGACTTGAGAAGGTGAAGATGAAGAGTTTACATAGCCAAGGGAAGATGATAGGAACATTAGCGACGATTGGAGGAGCGATGATGATGACGCTAATAAGAGGCCCTTCGATCCAATTTCCGTGGACGAATCATCACACCGTCGATCATCATCAATCTTCAGTTAAAACCATGAATGCTCAAGATCAGATTAAGGGATCTCTCATGATCACTGCTGGTTGCTTTTCTTGGGCAAGTTTCGTCATTCTTCAAGTAAGATTTCCGTCCAAAATTCACTTTCAATTCATGGATAAAGAAATGAAACAAGATAAACAACTTTACGCGAACGAATCTTTAAAACTCCTTATTACCGGTTTGGCACCGGTATTAGTTGTTTATCCAAACACTCAAAAGTGTTCATTACCAGTACCACACCGGAATAAGTTAATAAGTTGTATTTATAAGCAATCCCAAACACCCACTGAATTCTCCAAACTTGAATAACTCCCTGATTTTGTATTATTCTCAACAATAAAAGAGTTACCAAAGCGTCTTTGACCTAACAGTATCGCAGTCTTTGCCTCCAAGGAGGTCAGGGGTTCAAACATCACCAAAGATGAGGAGGGTGTGTGACTTTATTTGTTGCATTTGCCGTATATAAATATTATCTATACTATATTATAAAGAATTTGATAAAAACTCTTAAAAACCACTTTTTATGCGCAAAGTATTGTTTATTAATGCACATTACTTAAAACTCAAGATTACAAGTAATTTATGCGTAAGTACAACTTATTAAAGCTACATATCTGAATTCGTGTAACTAACTGCAGATAAACATAATYWAATACAWKATAAACATCTCATTTTAAATATAAAAAATCTAAAATATAATTAGGATAATCATTAAGTTCTAACAGAATACTTAATTATTATCTTTATACAATGTTATATTATTAAACAAAAAATAAATTATTTCAATATTAAACTTAAATTAAATTATAATAATAAAAAATAAATTAAATAAAAAATGTGAACTTTTAAATRRTTGATTTGATATTAAYATTGATATTTTTTTTCTTCAAATTATTATGATATCTTCAAATTTATATTTATTCAAAAATAAAATTATTATTGCTTTATTAAAAACACATAAAATCGTATTATAACATCGACAGAGACAAATAATATAATATAACATTAAAATCGAGATGTGTTTCGCTGTATTGCTCGAGTACTCTTCTAGTATACTTAAAAAAACAACAATAAGAGAGTTATTCAAATTAAACCTAACTTTTAGGATAAAATTTAATATTCTATTAATGTTCGAACACTTCAAAATTAAAAAGTCGTTGGAATTGAATATAAATACGTTAGTAGAATTTGATTCTGATTCTCCGTACCATAAAAAGTACTCGATCTCTAACACCACCCAAGAAACATGCAATCTAGTTCCCGTGGGAACGGTACAACGGGGTTTATATTTTTCCGTAAGTTTAAAAAAGATCACATGGTATTAATTAACGACGGTAGTTAATTAATTAGCGACGAAATGTATGATACTAATTATATTATGTTCAATTATTTGATGCAAAAAAGGCAGTGACATTGAAGTCGTACCCAGCGGAGCTCTCCCTGACGACATTGGTGTGTATGATGGGGTCATTGGAAGGATCCATCGTAACCCTTGTAGCTGAGAAGCCCAATTTCTCAATCTGGTCCATTAATTGGGACATCAAACTATTTGCAGCCATTTATAGCGTAAGTAAAATTAATATTTATTATCCGTCTTATATACATTTAAGGGTGGTGTCTGATTGGTTTGAGCTTAGCTCCAAAGTTCAAAAGTACGAGGAGATCTCAGGTTCAAATCCAAGGGAGGTTCAAATGCTGTGACTTCGGGCTATCTGCAAAGCAGGTGGTCGTCCTGGAATTAGTCGGCTCGCATAGCGGGTTGGATATCCAGGTTAATAAAAAAAAAATAATGATTGTTGATTTATGTGGATGCAGGGAATTGTGTGTTCGGGATGTGGATATTACATATCAGGGTTGGTGATGCAGGAGAGAGGACCCGTTTTTGTGACGGCTTTCAACCCTCTCGCCATGGTTATTATCGCCATTATGGGCTCTTCTGTTTTAGCCGAGAAGTTGAACTTGGGAAGGTGCATTTATAAAAATTCAATGATTTTCGGTTGTTCAGTTAATTTAATTCGATAATACGAACCTATTCATAGAGATTTTGCAAGTGTTACAGAAATTTTATATTTTGTGTTATAGTGTTGTTGGAGCATTGGTGATCGTGGTTGGGCTGTATTTGGTAATATGGGGTAAGAGCAAAGATCAGAACCAGCAACATCACGACCCACCGTTGAATCAACAGCATAGCGATGACGGTACGAAGATGTCCATATCAAACACAGATTGTGGAAAAACATCTGACAATCTTGAAACTGTTTAAGAAATCTGGTTTATATCAGTTATTATTTTGATTTTAGGTCTCTTTGCTATATATTTTAATAAAAATTAACTTTTAGTTTGGTGATGAACATTTCTTTCTAAATAAATTAAAGAGATGTTCCTTTCAAAACTATCCTCGCTATTTCCTTTAATTTTATGTTTTGTCCGTTTTAAAAAATAGAAAATACAATTCAGTACAGTTTCAGTAGGTTTATTTGGGCCACAAAATCTATAGATGTACTGGGCCGGACCACAAAGCCTCTAAAACCTTGTTTCTTGTGGTTGTTTAGGGTTTATGATGACTTGTGTGTTGACGATGTTTATAAATATTTGTCGATAATGACTAAGGCTGTAAACAAATCGAACGTTCAGCGAACTGAACTGTGGGAAGTTCGTTTATTTAATAAATGAACGGACATGAACAATTTTTTTTGTTCGTTTAGTTAAACGAACGAACATGAACAAGAGTCACGTTCGTTCATTTATGTTCGTGAACGTTCGTTCATTTACCGTTCGTTTACGTTCATTTATATCCGTTCGTTTATAAATTAAATTTAATATATAATTTTTTGTTTATTTACTTCAATTCAAATAATATTTATTTATGTTTGTTTATATTCGTTCTACGTTCGTTTAGCATGTTAATGAACGAACATAAACGAACACGAACACACCTGATTTCAAAAACGAACGAACACAAACACAAAGATTTTCGTTCGTTTACTGTTCGTGTTCGTTCGTTTGAGTTAAACGAACGAACATGAACAAGCCTTCGTTCGTATTCATTCGGTTTATTTACAGCCCTAATAATGACCAACACTACTATAATATCGATCGACCATTGTTTACACACGTAAATCATATATGCTCTAAATATGTTTGTATTTGGATCAGGCTTAGAGGGATATTATTGATAAGGTTTGTATCCATATGTTGTTAAAGCCCTTGTGGTTGTGGATGTTCACTTGTGATAACTTCAGATCATTTGTGGTCCTCCTAAGGATCAGTTGGTGCATGTAATCTTTTCCGGATACCTGTAGTTACTCATAAGCTTTTTGCCATTGTTCTCTAATTATACCCTCTTTAATGTTAATTGTTATCTATTACTATTAATTATTAATAAATATTAATTATAAATTACTGTTAATTTTAAAATATAATTGTAAATTATTCACTTAGTACTAATTATTTAGGGGGCGTTTGGTTCGCATAATGTTTTTGGATGGAATGAAATATGTCAAAGATTTTTGACTGAAGGAATTGAAATGAAATGTTGTCAGGTTTGACCACCAGTTTTGTTGGCAGACACTGAAATGGAATTTGTTAAAGAATTTTAATCTATTTGTTTGGTTTACAAAGGAATTAGAATGGAATAATGAAAAATGACATAAATACCCTTTGCTTTGTTGTTTTTTAATTATAAATAGTTATAATTTTAATTGGGTGAAATCAAAATCATGTATCAAATACTGTGGGATAAAATCATATCGTCATTGTCAAATAATTGTACAGAGTGGGATTCATAAATCGTGGTGGGTGTGTGGATAAAATCATCGGATAATATACAAAGCTCATCACTGTTACAAATCCAACGGGGATCCTCCTCGAATCATCTTCATCATCGTTATCTTCACTTCAAATACATAGTCTCGAATCATCTTAATTGTCATCTTCACTGTGAAGGAGTCCAGAGGAAGAAATCGTAAATCAAAAATCGATCGGTGAATGAGTCTTTGACAAAATCGTGAAAGAGTTTAGAGGAAGAAATCGATGGGTGAAGGAGTTACAGAGGAAGAAATCGATCGGTGGAGGAGTCTAGAAGAAGCATTCGATCGGTAAAGGAGTCAGCGGCTAGGGTTTAATGGTGAAGAAATCGACCGGTAAAGAAATCGATCTATCGATTGAGTCCAGACTTCGATCATGAAGGAGTTTAGCAGTTAAGGTTTTATCTTTCAGTGAGGGTATTTTTGTCATTTTCAAAATACTTGTTGGAATGGATTTCAATTCTATCACTTTTGTGAAGGAATGATCAAATCCACATTTAAGGGAATGTTTGGAATTAAATTCCACTTCATAGGTAACCAAACGTCGGAATGGAATTTGGTCAACGGAATTGATCATTCCGATTTTATCAGATTCCGTCAGAATCCGACGAACCAAACGCCCCCTTAGAATTATTATTAATCTTATCGTTTATAATTATATCATTGTCTAATATATTTAATCTTCAAAAAAATAAATATAATAATTTTAAAAATGGTTTTTTATTAATTAATTAAGATAATATAAGGTTGATCAAATTATTTTTATCTGTATTATATGTAATGCTTATTTTAGAGATCATTCAATGTATATAATTTCTATTTGGTTATACTAGAAAGCTACTCGCGTAATGCAACAAGATACATTTCTAACTTTACTAGACATTTCTAACAAAGTTAATAATTAGGGACCACTTTTAAAACAAAATGAGAATCACGAGGATTGTTTCTAGGCTTATTAAAGTTTTCATCTCACTTTCAAATATTTCACTAAACCTCGGAACTCAAAATTAGAGTTTATTCTCAAACTTAAATTAAACAAATTATAAAAAAAAAACAAAAGAGTCTTCAAATAATTAAACACTGTATTATAAAATTGAGTATACTTTTATTATTTATATAGCATTTGGTTAATGTGATAACCAGGTATCCAATGTTAAAGCCTGGGATGGTTTTTGAAAAGTTTGAATAAGTTGAGGGGTTTAAAGTGCTTATTTGCTTTAATAATTTTAAAAGAAATGTCATCACCACCTCAATGGTTTAAGTGGTTTTAATATGAGATAATTTTTATCTCATGGATATTGTTAAAAAGTTGGTACAAAGTTTTCTCTCTGTGTGTTGTTAGGTTCGATCCAAACAGAAAACATAAGGAGGGAAGAACGGATTTAACTTTGTGATTTCTACTTGGAAGATTATTGCTATTTATCTACGTGATCACAAGGTGAGTTTAATTAGTATAAACTTTTCTTATTTGGAAACTGGGTTTAAAACCGTATGGTTCTTTATATGAAATTGTTGTTAAAACTCTTTTGATGCCAGAATTTGGCAAAGACTGTGGGTTATTGTTATGATTACATCAAGTGTGGAAATAAGGGTGACTTGTCAAGGAAATGTGTATACCAGGGTAAAGGTGGCATAATCTTTGAGTGTTAAAAATCTAGGTTTTAGAAATCAAAGTGTTCATAACTATCGCATCCTTATGATGCGATAACTTGGAGTTGTCACATCTGTGTGATGCAATAACTTAGAGTTATTGCACCTATATGATGCCATGAAATGTGGTTATCGCATCCTTGTGATGCGATGAGGCAAGGATGCGACAAGTTAATTTTGTCGCACCCATATAATACGACAACTTGGGTTTATCTCACCATATGATGCTATGAGTTTATATTCTCGCACCAGTGTGTTACGAGGACATGGGTTTGTCTCATCTATGTGATGCGAGGAATTTGTAAGATGCGACAAGTTTTACCCATAATGTGTTCATCAAGTTATATGGGTATTTGAACGCAATAAATGAGGTTTTTTTTATCAAGATAATGTATATTTGCTATTATTACAAATAAAAATTTATAAATGTGATTTGGTAATTATTCACCCTATAATTGCATCAAAGGGATTTCTCACTATACTTGAAGGTCTAACCCTTATTTTGTGTTTCAAAAATATGCATTACCACTCGGGCACAACCAAAAGATAAGGGGAAGGGAAAATTGTGAAGTGATAATATTATGTTTGCATAGGATTTTGGGCTATCATATTATTCTTTTGTATCTGAGTACTTGTTATGTATTCATGTATTGTATAGGGATTTTGTGGAAAAAGTTGTTAGCTATTTTGTAATATAATTTTCGGAAGAATTTGGGACTAAATGTGTAAATTATATTTTTTTGATATATGAAAATATACATTTATATGCAAATGTGATCTTAGGATGTTACAGTTAAACTCTTAAAAAACATCTTTAATGATCAAGTACGATTTGTTGATGCATATTCCTTTCTATTCTAAAAAAGTTTCGAGAACACAAATCTGTTCATTCTCCTCACCTTTCCCTCCCCTTCCTTTCTTTTCCTTCATAAAATGATTTTTGAGAACGCAACGTTTAAGTTCAAGATTACAAGTAAATAGTGTATGAATACAACTTTTTAAAGCTATATGTTTGAATTCATATAACTAACTGATAAATATAATCAAATACAAAATAAATATCTCATTTTAAATATAAAAAATCTAAAATATAGTTAGGATAATCATTGAGTTTTAACTAAATACTTAATTATTATATTTAAATACTATTTAAAATTCAAGATTACAAGTAAATGGTACATGAGTACAACTTTTTTAAAGATAGCTTTAAGAAATTCATAACTAACTAATAAACATAATCAAAGACGGGATAAATGGAGATTTTTTAAATGTTATCATGTGAAAGGTACTTAACAACTTGCACTTGAATGACGTTAGTGACAAAAATCGAACTAATATGAAACTAAGGCAATAATGACCAAAAATATGAAACAGCAAATTGTATGAAAAATATTTAATTAGTTTATCATAAACAATAACAAAATGATATTGATTTTTTACGTATTAATTCTTTCAAAATATATAGTTTAATCATATCAAAAAGACTAAAATACCAAAAAAAATATGTTTAATAAACCAAAAAAAAAAATAATCAAAAGACTAAGATACCCTAAAAAGATTTTTTAATAGATTTTTTTTTTATTAACCTGGATATCCAACCCGCTATGCGAGCCGACTAATCCTAGAGCGACCACCTGCTTTGCATATAGCCTGGAGTCACCGCAATTGAATCTCCATGGCCACAAGAAGATTCTTATTCCTCCTTGTTTGAACATTGGACCTCCAGGTACTTTTGACCTTTGGAGTCAAGCTCAAACCAATCAGGCACCACCCTTGTGGTTATTTTTAATAGATTTAGTCTCAAGGATGAAAATAACAATAAATTACAAACTATAGGGACGAAAACAACAGCAAATTATAAACCACAAGGACGAAAACCAAAATTTCAAAACCATACGGACGAAAATCACAATGTTTCACAAATCATAGGGATAAAAATTGTACAGATAATAAAGGAACAAGAAAGAAAACAAAAATAATATAGATTTTTATACAATAAGTTGGGTTCTTGTTAAAAACTTGTGACCAGATAAAACTTGAGCCCACAGTAAATGTTCCTGTAAGAACTTCCTTAACAAATATATCAAATACCTCTAATGTAATAACCCAAAAAAGAAAAGAAATTAAATGTAATTTAATGACAGGAAACTCCATGGTCATGAAACCTACGACTATTAATCATGACTTATCGTTTCATATTCCGTGAAACCGTCGATGGGGTTTAGTATAAAATGGGAGTTTGTAGCTTTATGTGTAGTTTGGAGTCAAGAAGGAGAACTATTGTGAGAAAAGGCGACGGTGGACGCTGTAATGAGAGTTGACGATGCTCTACAACGTAGCTAGTTTGGCACCAATCAGGGAGACGCTAGCCACGTTAAAGATCGGTTTGGGCTACGCCATGTATAGTGAGTTACACGTGATTTATTTTTAAAATTGTTGCATGCCTTATTTTTGATATGCTATATATGCGTGAAAAGTTCGATATTTTTATAATATGTGTTTTGAACTTGTATGTCAATGGGGATGTACTACGGTATGATTTTGTAAAGACGAGCATGCTTTGTGAGCTTGTCTAAGCCGTAAGTGCGGACATGCTGTGTGAGTTCGCCAGGTAATGCTGTGTGAGGTAGACATCTCCCATGACGTCGTTGCTTTGTGATGTAGACACGCATTATAATATCGTTATTTTGTGAGAAGTGTTATTCTCATCAAGGCATGCTAATTTATGAAGCTTCGTGAAAATTGTTTTTTATAAAAGTTGTTGTTCATGCATGAAAATCGTGGATTCACTGGGCCTAAGGCTCACCCAAAACTCTTTTAAAACTTTTTCACCCAGGCAGCAATTAGACTGGAAAGAAAAGTTTGATAAAGAGATAAATAAGGATTAACATCAAAGAAGGACATGTGCAGATCAAGACATTGTTATATCGAACAAAGTATGTTCGTCAAGTATGTAAGTTTAGATGGTGATATAAATTGTAAGATTAGAAATTTTATTTCCGATGCAATGTAAGTGTTTGATCTTGGGATACTAGTTTTGATATATTTAAGTATTTGAAATTTTGGAATGTTACATCTAATGTGGATACTCTGACTACAAAATACGAATGATTTGTTTAAAGACTAAATATTATTTCTACTTATGGTTATAACAATAAACCAATGAATTATGCATAGCAAGGACCACAAATAGTCTCAACCAACTTTAAAAAACTGCTATAAAGTGACTATCAGATCAGGAAACAAGATAGAATTGTAGAATTTTCAAACAATTTAGGACATGTGATTGTGCAAATAAAATTGGAATTAACATGTTAGAAATTGGACATTTCTCACTAATTGAATATATAGACTGGATAGTTAGAGGTAGAGATGAACAAAACCAGAGATTTTCAAGCCTAGGCTCGGATCTTTAAAGTCTGTTTTAGTGAGCAAAAGAAGGCTCGAACCAGCCACAAAGGTGGTGCCTGATTGGTTTGAGCTTGACTCCAAATGATCAAAAGTATCAGGAGGTCCGAGGTTCAAATCCAAGGAGGAATAAAAATCCCCTTGTGGCCACGAATGTTCAAATGTGGTGACTCCGGGCTATCTGCAAAGCAGGTGGTCGCCCTGGGATTAGTCGGCTTGCATAGCGGGTTGGATATCCAGGTTAATAAAAAAAAAAAGGCTCGAACCAAGCTTTTGGGTTAAAAAATTGCTCAATCATGCTTTTCATGCCTAGCTTTTTTGGGTTTTTCTAGACTTTATCAAACCGGGCTTTTCAGGTCCGACCTAGAACATGTTTGAGGCATGACTCTTTTTGTGCATCTCTAGTTAGAGGTAATGTGACATGACTCTTTTGAGTGTCATTACATGATGAAAGTATATAAAAGAGACTTGATGTTGATGCAGAAAAGTATGAAAACTGATATAAAGAAGCCTAATGGTCAATTAGCAAAGAAAGATTTCTTTAGTGTAACACTTTAAAATAACAAGTGACTGTGACTCATCTTTGGTTGTAAGTAGAGGTGGCCAAAAATCAGTCCCGGGCCGGGCCATAACCGGCTACGGCCGGTCCCGATCAAGACAAAAACGTTCCATAACCGGTCTCGGTTCTGGTCCCGGTTCCGGTGAAATCCTCCATAACCGGTCAAGCTTACCGGTAACAGGTTAAGCCGTCCGGTCCCAGTTCCGATCCCATAACCGGTTACGGCCGGTCCTTTGCAAAAAAAATATTTTTTTTTTCAAATTTTTGGTAATTAATAAATTTATATACATATATACATATATATATATATATATCTATACTATATTATAAAGCATTTGACTAAAACTCTTAAAAACTCTTAAACTCTTAAAACTCTTAAACTCTTAAA
>NC_037540.1:11214568-11242557 GCF_001531365.2 Cynara cardunculus var. scolymus | reverse complement strand
TATATATATAACAAAACATATTTTTAAACGTATTTATAAAATTAAACGTATTTATTTTTAATATGTTATTAATATGTTTGTAATATGTTATTTTTAATATGTTTTATATAAATACGTTTAAAAATATGTTTTGTTATATATGTATACGTTTAAAAATATGTTTTGTTATATATATATATGTATATATATACGTTTAATTTTATACTACGTTTTGTTATATATATATATATATATATCCGTTGACTTTTGTTGACCGGGTCGGGCCGGGCCGGTTATATAACCGGTTCCGGTCTTAACCGGTCTCGGTCCTAAAAAACGTTAAAATCCATAACCGGTTCATAACCGGCGGTCCACAACCGGTCCATACTGGTCCCGGGCCGGTTCCGGTCCCTCTCCGGTCCTCCGATGGTTACGGGCCGGGTCGGGCCCATTTGGCCATCTCTAGTT
Source organism: Cynara cardunculus var. scolymus (assembly GCF_001531365.2). NCBI lineage: Eukaryota > Viridiplantae > Streptophyta > Magnoliopsida > Asterales > Asteraceae > Cynara > Cynara cardunculus. The sequence continues at coordinate 11,242,110 of NC_037540.1, read as the reverse complement.
GTAAGCCATAACGAGGCATGGTCCTAAGATTGGGTCGACCAAGTTGGTTTTGGATGTCACGACTTGGCTTAGGCCTTCCCGAATTTCCTATCTTAATAATGTTATGTTTTATTTTTAAATATAGATATATTTGAAGTAATTAAATTATATTTAAAATAATTAGATCCTGTTTGGTTTGCAGGATTGGATTGGGAAGGATTTAGAATTGAATTTCATTCCAATCTCAATCTCATGTTCGGTTTGAAGAATTTCATGAATTTGAAATCACAAACATAAGATTTCAAAATCCCACTGGAATGGTTGGTAATTCACAGGATTAAGTAGGATTTCATTTGTAAAAAATGTAAAAACATTTTTTTTTTCTTTTGAACTATAAGGGTGGTGTCTGATTGGTTTGAAGTTGGCTCCAAAGGTCAAAAGTACCAGGAGGTCTCAGGTTCAAATCCAATGAGGAATAAAAAATTCTCTTGTGGCCATGGAGGTTCAAATGCGGTGACTCCGGGTTATCTGCAAAGCAGGTGGTCGTCATGGGATTAGTCGGCTCGCATAGCCGGTTGGATATCGAGGTTAATAAAAAACATTTCTTTTGTAAAAAGTAATTTAACTGTTTTTGCAGTTATTAAAAATTTGTTTTTATAAATAATGAAATTCAATTTCATTTAAAGTCCTATAAACTAAAGATACCTTCCAGATTTGAATTCCTCGGAGTCCAAATTCTTTCATAAAATGCGAATCCTTCAAAATTATTCCATCAAACCGAGCAAATACCTTATTAGAATTTTAATTTAAATAATAAAATAATCTTAAATGTTATAATGACGGTTGTGATGCGATAAATTGATTACTGTCGATTTGTAATGCAAAACCAAGTGTCCACCATTCTCCATAAGAAAATGAATGAACGCCTCTTCACGAATGTCAACGGCCCACAAGAAAGGAATCACAACCCACATACACAATCATCACCATTATTTAAATATACTATATATACGTCGCTCTATATATATATTACAAATTTAACCGATCATAATTTTTCGTTTTGTTTATTTTTTTGTAATTATGAGAGGTTGATTAATCATTTTTATTATGAAAGGGTATTAATCATGGATATTATCATCTTCATTATTTTAATTTTAGAGAAATACATTAAACAACTTTATAAAAAAAAGGTATTATATAAAATAAATTCATAAGATTAAATAATAAAATCGACGGATTAAGATGGTTTGCACAGTTTGTACAAATTAGATGGTTTGCACAGTTTATACAAATTAGATGGTTTGCATTTGATAGTTTTTCTCTCTCTCTCTCTCTCTCTCTCTCTCTCTCTATATATATATATATATATATATATAATTTTTAGGGTTAAATGCATGAAATAGCAACCTACTTTCATAAATTTTTTTATTATAGCATTTTACTTTTGTTTTTCTTTATTATAGCAATATACTTTCAAATTATTTTTTTATTAAGGTATTGTATTTTAAAAAATCTACCCATAATAGCAATGACTAACTTGTTACCTTTTAAACTGGTTAACCATTGACTTTTTTTGCTTGTGTGACTTTAATGAGGTGATATGGATGACACATCATTCTGATGACTTAACTAAAATAAAAATAAAAACCTATTTCAATCTATTATTAGTGATTTTTATTTTTCATTGCTACGATCTAAAAAAAATATTTAATTTTTTTTTATTTTTCTTATAAGTTGCATGAAAATTAAATATTCTAGAGTAAAATATTTCTTAAATAAATATGAAACATTATTTTTGAGATATATTTTGTTTGTAAAAATGTAACACTTCTTATTTTATGTTTTTCAAATACATACATATCTTTTAAAGTTTTTTTTAAAATGTTAACGAAATAAATTGTGATCTACAATTTTTTAATATTGTTATATTAATAAATAATTCAAAAAAATCAAATTAATTTAACATATTTATACGTCAAGTAAAACTTTTTGAATAAATATATAGATTCTTTAAAAAATAATATTTTTTTTTTGTAAAAAAGAAACAATTCTTATTTTCTTTTTTCAAAAAACACATATTTTTTAAAAATATTTGTGAGATAAGTTGTGTTCTACTAGTTTTATTGATATTGGTATATTAATAAATAATTTAATTTTTTTAATTCTTCTAATATATTTATTAAATAACATGTAAAATATCTAAATATTAAAATTAAAAATACAATGTTTAATAAGAACTAGTAGATGCTATAATAAAATAATTTTGAAAGTACAATTATGTAGTAAGAAAGTCACATCACTATAGTATATGTGGACAGCCTACGTGAACAATGAGGTGGCATGTAAACCTGGTATAATGGGTAAATTTAAATCAAAAGGTTACCAAATGTTATAATGGGTAAATTTTTCAAAGTACAATGTTCTAATAAAAAATAGTTTAAAAGTACATTACTATAATAAAAAAAACTGCAAGTACAAGGCTATAATAAAAAAATTTATGAAAATAGATTACTATTTTATGCATTTTACCCTAATTTTTAAACAAACATCTCCTCATTTCTTAAGCTAACAAGACTATATGCCACTATGTCAAGGGCAATTCTATACTAGCTAAGAAAAAAAAATGATATATTAAATTATATATATATATATATATATACACACACACATATATATATATATATATATGTATGTATATATATAGGGAACACCTCCGATTTATGTAAATGTTATAACTTTTGTAAGCTCATCATTCTGTTTAGGGTATTCATCGGTTGGAATTCAATTGATTTAGTTGGATCCAATTCGATCTAATCGTTTGATTTTGTCATCCATTCAATCCAATCCAATGGATGATTGGATCGAATTAGTTGCCTCCATTGGATATTACTATTTGTTATCCATTGGATTCATCAAATATTTTAATACAATTTTCAATCAATTATTCATATATTTTCTTAATTTATCAAAAACACTGCATATCAACTAAAAACCAATATCATAAAATGTTAACAATTATATATAATTATTAATTGGATGAGTAATTGATGGTCATTGGATGAGTAATTGGATGGTCAACTAATTAGATCGATTTGGTTTTAGCAGATTCTAAATTGTCATCCAAAATCCGAACAATATAATTTGGATGTTGAAATTTTAGATCCAATCCGGTTCAATTACAATTGAATATCCGACTATCGTCAGTTGGTTTTAATTGGATCGGTTTCCTTGCCAAGCTACATGAAAGGGATTTCCAAAAAACGCCGGGAAGCAGGCTCCGAAGATATAGAAGCCCGGGATAATGGCTAGGAGGATTTGAAAGGCATTATGATGTTTAGTTTCATTCAGGATCGACATGTTGCACACCCCTAATTCTGTTTTAAGTCACAATTTTAGAAGAATTGAGGAAGCAGTAAAGTATTAAATTAATATTTACTGTTTTAGGAATATCAAAGGCAAATAGGGGTAAAACTAACAAAAACTACCAATCACATAACGAACACACTGAGCTAATAATTGTGAACGTGATCATCATTGGTTTTCCATTTATCACAACAAAATCACATTATAAGAAGTCTTCGATTTATCAAAGCATTATAATATTATTATCATAACAACATCACATAATTATCATAACATTATCAACAACGGAGGCATCAGCATAAGAAGCCTTTGATGATACTAGCAACATTTAAAAAATAAATACAAATCCAATACATAAAATTGTTGATAAATACTAATTTATTTTCATTTATTCTAATTTTTTTTATTATGGATTAAATAATCTGGAGGTCCATAAGTGTTTTCATATTGTCGTAACAGAAGGTGCTCTCGTTTGAACCCCGCCTACATATATAAACCACCCTATTGGTACACACTACATGAACAAATTAGTTGAGATATTTGTAGAAATGATGAAAATTTATTTATTATGATTTGGATATTTATAGAACATTTTCGTAGTTTATTTATTATGATCGACGTTTTATATATGTTCGAGATATTTATTGAATCAAATATTCATTAGACTAGATGAAAAAGTGATATTGATTTGTATGGTTTATATGAATGATTGTGTTTGTAAAATAAACGCCCTATATGTGTGTATTAGTAGTTTAAGGGAGGGGGGGGGAGGGTTTAGGATTGCTTATAAAAACAACTTATTGACTTATTCCTTTGTGGCACTGGTAATAAGCACTTTTGAGTGTTTTGATAAACAACTTATACCGGTGTCAAACTGGTAATGAGGGGTTTTTGAATAAGTTAAATCCTTCTGACTTATAATAAGTTGATAAGTGTTTTTGTAAAAAAACATAAGTTGTTTCAAATAAGCAATCCCAAACACCCCCTAAGAACAAAAAATGAAGTATAATTTGAATTTAGAAGAAACCCAACGTTTTTACAAAGTTGATATAATATGAAAAGTTGAATGAAATACGTAAAATACGTTATCGTTAAATGTTAATGGACTTACGTCGGAAAATTGTGGAGTATTTTTCCTTATGATTCATGTTCATTTATCCCTTTTCTATTTATTTCAAGAGTCGATCTATTTTTGATACACGATTGTCGTATAATGATATTTTTGATGTTTTACGTTTTTTTTTCTATTTCTTCCAATTTTAACATCATGGGTTGAGTCGCTTTAATCAGTAGGTCATACGCATCACAAAAACTATAGATAAAAATCAAAAAAACATCATGAATGATGCTTGTAAATCTCAGGTGCGTTGAACACGTAACGTTATTGGTTGAATGACACTTACAAACAGTATCAACCAATGACATTTACAAACAGTATCATACTAATTATTATAACATATCATCCTACATTAAGATTAAAAATAACTTAAAATTAGTTTAGAAGCCGTATTAAATTATTAGGTGGTGATTAGATCATTTCGGGTCTTTTAAATTGAGACACTAAAATTGATATCTAAACGATGACTTGTCATGATTTAGTAATTTCGTTTCATACATCTCTACAATATGATATGCTTCAGGGGTTTCGGTTTTTGTAAGTTTAAGGTATACCAAAAAGATAAAGATTGTGCGTTTTACGAAAATGAAAACTCTTATCCAGATAAGCGTTTATCGAATAAATTGTTGCATACAATACATTTTTGATGTATTAGTACTACAATCTTATTCAATATAATAAATTATATTGTTAACTCTTTCTGGTAAATAATTACTAAATAAAGTAAAGAGTCACAAAAGTAATTTGGATTTTGAAAAGAAAAACAAACGTCACTTTCTACAGTTAAAATGAATGTTATCATGGGACATTAAGACACCACTTTTTCATGTATAAAGGGCAAATTTTCTGCATCCATATATGACGTCATATTTCAATCGACTTCAAAATCTTCGAGAATCAATCATACAATAATAATTGATCCGAGTTTAAATTTTAAAAAAACAATTAATATTATATATATAAAAGAGCGATCAAATACAAACCACATTTATTTGTATAAACCGTACAAATCATTCTCATCCGTCGATTTCATTGTTTAATCTTATAATTTTTTTTCTCATAAAATTGTTTATTCTAATGAGATTATTTCATATAATATTTTTTTTGGGAGGTTGTTTCATATATAATTATGAAATTGTTTTTTATGATACTTATGAAATTTTAATGAAACTGTTTCATGTATTTCTCTAAAATTAATATAATGAAGATGATAATATCCATGATCAACACTCTGCACAATAAAAATGATTGATCAACATATCATAATTACAAAAAATGAGCAAAAAGAAAAATTATGATTGGTTGAATGAGGTTTATATGGTTTGTACAAATAACGTGGTTTGCAATGTAAACCTCCTCTGTGTGTGTGTATATATATAATAATAATAATAATAATAATAATAATAATAATAATAATAATAATAAAAGTTTGATGTGTGGCATAAGCTTAAAAAATGAAAATCAAAGATACCATCATCGTTAAATGGAAGGGAATTTCGTGTCCACAAGTTAAAAACTTCATGGGATCTCAGTATGACACCACTATTTATGATATTATGGATTCTTTTTTTTTTCTTTTTTTACCGTAAATATAAATATAAAAATATATTTGTAAAAAATATTACAATCGGAATTTCATTTGTCTGTAAGCCAAGTGGAAAATATAGTAACAAATGGTATAATTAACACACACATATATATATATATATATATATAGAGAGAGAGAGGTTTAAATTAGAACACTTTCATTTTATGAAAACTCAAAAATATTCTTTTGTTGTAGAAAAAATCAAATGTGATAATACTGTGGTGGTGTGCGGGTGGTTGTGGTCGCTTGTGTCTGATTCATTAATTATCAGATGTAATTCACTATATTAAATAGGTATTCTTGTGTTTTCGTATAATGAATGTGTTCTCGTTTGTATGCATATATATATATATATATATATGTGTGTGTGTGTGTATGTGTTTATATGACTGATATAGAAGCTTAATATATATTATTAAACACATTTTGCATTGACAATACAAAAACTTTATTATATTTGATTAAACTTAATCCAAGAAATGTAATCATATATGATACTTAAACTTCTTGCATTTTGCCAAAATGATTTGACTTCTCGCATTTATATATGTAGATGAGGTTTACTTTGCAAACCATGTTATTTGTACAAAACTCACTCATCCAATCATAATTTTTCATTTTTTGTAATTATTAGAGGTTAATTAATCATTTTATTATGGAGGGTGTTAATCATGGATATTATCATCTTCATTATATTAATTTAAAAAAAAACATGAAACAGTTTCATTAAAGTTTTATAAGTATTATATGAAATAATTTCATAACCATATATGAAACAACTTTATCTAGAAAAGTATATGAAACAATTTCATAATATTAAACAACTTCATGAAACAAAATCATTAAATTAAACAATAAAATTGATGGATAAGGGTGGTTTGTACGGTTTGTACAATATAGGTGGTCTGCATTTGAAGAAGGAGAAATTGTACGCAAAACTGTACAAATGTGAATTCGGATTGAGGGAAGTCCAATTTTTAGGTTATAATGTTTTTGAAGCAGGGGTAAAAGTGGATCCTGCAAAGATTGAGGTCATTGAGAGATGGAAGTACTGAGGACCCTTACCAAGATTCGTAGTTTCCTGGGTCTGGCGGGGTACTATCCGAAATTTATTCAGGACTTCTCACATATTGCTTCACCTTTGACCAAGATGACGAGGAAGAGTGTTAAGTTTGAATGGGGAGAGGATCAGATTAAAGCCTTCCAACTGTTAAAAGATCGATTATGCAGTGCTATGATATTATCAGTACCAGATGGGTCGGAAGATTTTGTGGTGTACAGTGATACTTTGAAACTAGGTCTGGGATGTGTATTGATACAGAGGGGGAAAGTTATTGCATATACTTCCAGACAGCTAAAAAATCACGAGAAATAGTACCCTACGACCTACGCATGATATGGTTCTTGCGGTCGTCGTGTTTGCATTGAAGATTTGGAGGCACTATTTATTAGGAACTAAATGTCAGATTTACACCGATCATAAGAGTCTTCAACATCGATTTAACCAGAAAGAGTTGAATATGCGACAAAGACGATGGATTGAATTGGTGAACGGTTATAATTGCGAAATTCTTTATCACACTGGAAAGACAAACATGGTGGTTGACACGCTTAGCAGGAAGGAAAAGAGTGCAACGATTAAAGCACTGCGTTAAGAACAAATTTAATCTCTGACATTCTTAATGAGATTTTGAGATGTCAAAGTGAAGCAGTTAAAGAAGAAAATTTCAAAGTTGAGAGAATTGAAGGAATAATAACAATCCTACAAAGAACGATAAATGAATTATATGTTTCCAAGATAGAATTTGAGTACCACGTTTTGGGAATAACAGTGAACTAATTCTAAATGTATGTATGTATGTACTTGAACCTATGACTCTATATGTATGTATGTATGTATTTATATATATGTATGTATGTATGTATGTATGTATGTATGTATGTATGTATGTATGTATGTATGTATGTATGGGATGCCTTCAGCTTAAACGCACCCAATGATTTGACTCCTCAAAAACGTGTGATAGCATGATGGCGAACAACCCGAACTTCGATGACAATGTTGTAGGCTATGGAGCTTAACATGTTTTAACGTCCCTTGGATACTTTGACATCACATGTCAAACTTAATTAACACAAGTTAACGTAAAAATACTCAACCGTAACATATCTTAATATGCATCAACAAATGCAATCATACATGAATATAGCTTAACATTACTCACAACCTTAACCTGTCTTCACATTAACACCTTAATATATTTTAAGATGCAATTTTGATATGCCTTAAAATGAAATACAATGAACATTAAAATACCTTAACATGAATAAGAATGAATATTACATGAAAAATGATGCAAAAATAACATATCTTAATAACCTTAACATGAAAACAATGAACATTGACATAATTGGAAAAACCTTAACATTTCCTAAAATACTTTGACGTATTATGTTAAGGTATGCTAATACATCTAGATTCGGATTACTAAATGACAAAATTGCCCCTGCCTTCACGAAAATTGTGCAAATAAACGTTCTTGGAACAAAACCCACTCATTCCAAATCTACGGTCTTGAGGTTGTTCCTATCATTCCCCTATAATTTTGAATTCCTACCGAAAACCAGCTAGAAGTGTTTTGGTAAGAACACTTCTGAACCATTTGATGAATTGATATTTTGAATCCTATTATTAGATGGAAAAAAATACCATGCGATAGAATACATTGAGGTTGCTTCTCACATGTTATAACATTTTTGTCGATCATAGAATTTGACCCCTGTATATACAAGGTAATTCAAATACAAACCCAATAAATATTCCAAACTTGAAAACCAGATTTTTTCATATATGAAACAACACATGTAAAACAACAATCACTCAAATCGGTTAAACCCCTTATTTTTCAGTGTCTCGTCCCTTAACTGTAATCGCATACTTGAAGAAGCATTGCTTTATACAATGTGTATTTGTCGTGGTGTATAATGTTCGAATGATTGTAGTGAGCCACAATAGCGTATAACCACAGATGCTTTGCATGAAATTGGAAAGAAATTGAGATAAAAGGTGGACGGCCGAGGTGACACAGAAATAGAAAGAAAGGGAAAAGGAAAACAAACCAAAGTACTCTCGTCTCGTGTGAGCGGCACATGATTTCATTTAATTGTGCAAAAGTAATTGGTGTCTGATGTAGGGACCACATGAGCAAGAAAATTAGAATCGTAGTAGTATAATAACTGAGAATGTAATAAACGAATTGTAGGGATGATAACTAATACTTTCAAATAGCATAAAGACCAAAAATACACTTTACTCTTGTTGATTATATTTATAGGTGGAGGTTCAAACGAGAATCCCTGTGATTTACGAAAACGCGAGAACAATCCAATAACCTTAAATTTTTTTAATTAATAAATTAACTTATATTAAATATAAATAAATTAATAAGGGCAGTAATGTAATTAAGTAATTTTTATTTTATTTTAATTAATTATAACTATCATTTTTTTTTCTGCACGTTCGTTTCCACTCTATTATCTTCCCTTGTGATAATTGTGTGATTGTGTAACCATAACCTATCGAAACCATGATCAAATCGAGTGTAACCATAACCTATCGAAAACACGAGTAATCGTTGTGATATATGTGTGATTGTCTAACCCTAACCGATGGAAACCATGATCAAATTGAGTGTGCAAGTGATGTTATAATAGTGATATCACATTATTATCACACCCATATCACACCAAATTGTTTAGTGGATTTCACCCGTAATCGTTGTGGTAAATGTGTGATTGTCTAATCCTAACCTATCGGAACATGAGTAATCGTTGTGATAGTGTAATTGTCTAACTCTAACCGATCGAAACCATGATCAAAGCAAGTGCGCTGTTATGACGGTGATATCACATGATTATCACACCCATATCACACCAAATCGGTAGACGATTTCCTAAGTTAATCCTACCCGAACGGAATCCTTGTGATAATTGTGTGATAATCACATAATTATCACACCCATATCACACCCAAATCACACCAAATCATGTTAAAATAAACGATAATCATAATAGCTCATTATGTTATCCAAATTATTGGGTTTAGTGTGATCGTATTTTTAAAATTTTAGCACTTTGAATTCCAATACTACCCTTTTGCCTTTCAAATTTTTTTTAAATTGTTTTAATTTCATTTTTAATTTAAAAAATCTTTTAATTTTTATTGTTATCATAATGTTAGGTTAATAGGTTGTTCTCGCGTTTTTACAAATCACAAGAGTTCTCGTTTGAACCCTTCCCTATAGGATTCTTGATCGCTTGGTTTCTTAATTTTACAAACAACAATTACAATTAATCATTTGACAATCTTATATTTCATAGATCACTTGTTATAGACATTTTAGTGTTGAATTATTTAACTGTAATATCTAAACAGTTTATTGTATTATGAATACTTTTATCTGAATCTTTAACTTAATCCACTCAGAATTTATATTGTATTTTATACCAAATTAATCACTAAAATTAAGTACAACAACAAAAACGCTAAAAACAACAAAAACAACAAAAACATGGCATCTCGATTTGAAAAAAGTTGATGGTTTGCTGATTATGCAAAACATAAATACTATAAATTGATAGTTGATTTAAAATGTGTTTTACGTTTGGCCAAATTCGTAATACACCTATTTGGTAAAATAGTTGATTGAGAATCTCTTTTATTAGATGATAAAAATAGTAATTTGGTATTAAATTAAGGGGTCGTTTATCCAAATACTTATCCGGTAAGTGTTTACCGGTAGGAATCAACACTATAATCTATTTTACCAGATAAAATTGTAGTATATTTAAAATGGTACGGTATGCAACAATTTACCCAGTAAACGCTTACCCGGGTAAGAGTCTTCACCATCACTTACCGGGTAAGACTCTCTATCCTTATCATCGCTCCTACCGGGTAAGATTTTTGACCCTTGCTATGTGCATCAGGATGAGGAAAGTTACCTGATCAACACTTACCGGGTAAGTGTTTAGTAAACGGCCCCTAAATATTTTATTGTTTAATTTCAGGTAAATCTTTGTCCCACGTACTAAATGTACTAACATTCCATTTGGTTTGTGGGATTTGAAATATAATTTCATTTCAATCTTATGTTTGGTTTGAATGAATGTTTATATTTGAATCTCGGGATCTCATTGAAATCCCAAAAATCGGTCTCAGATCAGGCCGGGTCCAAATCGGTCCTGGTCATGGTCCCAACCCAAATACAAAGGCTTGGTTAAGGTGTAATCAGTCTTGGGTCAGCCCCAAATCGGGTCCCACTTATTTTTTTAATTATTTTTAAAATATTGATTTTTGACATATAAAAAATATTTTTTTAAAGAATTTGGTCAATCAAATACACTAACAATTACATTTTTTAAAATTATAATTGAGTCAATCAAATACACTAAAAAAAGTATGTTTTGTTATAAATAATTTGCTTGATCAAACATACTTTAGAATATTTAATTAGGTCAACCGAATACACTAAAAATGTGTTTTTAACATAATACACTTAATAAAATACATTTTGGTCTTCAATAAAATACAATTAAAATTAAATTTAAAGATATACTTAAAAATAAATTTTAAATAAAAAATGGGACCGGTTACAAAGCCATGCCTTATTTTTAGTGAAATATCATAACTAGGGGTGAGCAGCGAAATTGGGTACCCACTTGCGGAAATGGAACTGCCTTGGAACTGTCGGTTTCGGAACCGGAACCGATATGAGTGGTTCCGGTTCCGGTTCCTAAAATACGGAACCGATGAGAATGGTTCCGGTTCTCAATTTTTCGGAACCGTTACTCGCCGGGTCCCCGCTGGGACCGGTTCCGAGACCGGGTACCCGGAACCGGCGGGTACTTGGTATTTTTCGATTAAAAAAAATAATTTATTTTTTTAATACTAGATTAAATTAAGTCAAGAACTTAGAACTCTAGATTCAGAATTTTAGATAAAATGATCCATATTTTTTCAAATTGTGTGTTTAATTTGATTCATAGTATGTAATCGTTAAACTTTGAACATTTACAATTATAGTATGTAATCGTTAAACTTTCAATATTTACTATTAGTCTATTATGGTTTGTAGTCATTAAACAATATTTGTAACCATTATTCCGTATAATTTGTATTCTTGTTTATTTATTAGTATTTTGACAATATTTTATTTTTAAAATTTGTAAATAACAAAATTTTAATATTTAGGAAGCCGGTTCCGGTTCCAAAAATTCAAGAACCGCTCTATCCGGTTCCGGTTCCAATATCTCAAGAACCGCCGGTTCTGATCCTGGTCAAATAGGGCGGATACTCACCTATGCTCACCCCTAATCATAACCAGTCCTAAACCGTCGGTTCTAATCGGTTCTGAGCCGGTCGGTCCCAAATGGGTCCTAATTCTATGTCGGGCCAGACCCACTTGACCATTGAGATAGATGATTTCCAGACCCACTTGACCATAGACCCACTTGACCATTGAGATAGATGATTTCTATTCCAAATTAGATGGCCCGTCTCTAAAATTATAAAAAGAGAATTTAATTATCCAAATCATATACAAATTCATTTATTAATAATGATTGTTTTATTAAAAAATTAATTTCTGATATTCAGTTTTAAATAAATAAATTATTTGAATTAATCTGGTATTTTTTATATAAATTTTATTAAATAAATTATTTTATAAATTGATACTAACTATTTGTTTCTATAATAATGATTTATATTGTAATTATTGTATTCAAAGAAATGGTTTAATAATAAATAAAATACGTTATTTTTATATAAGACCCGTAAATTTGGTGTTTTTTTGGAGTTCAAATCGTTTAATTGGCTCATCGTTTCTAGTTTTTTTTCCCTGTGTGAAGGTTAGAGATGCTCTTAGGTTGTTTAAACGCTAACATGGTAAAATTTATCAGGTCATTTACCTTATTTGATGAGTATGATAATGTCGAGAATATTATCTGATAAGTGAGGGTGATGACTCTTATCCGTTTAGTTTTTACGGGTAAGCTTGTTGCCTACTATGTTGTCATTTTAATGGCCGAGAATCCTACACAATAAAGGTAAGTAATAGTGATGACTTTTACCAGTAATCACAAGCCACGCTTTCAACAGTGATGTGATATGCCACTAGTTTGAGTCCCTCTAGGGACCCAACTGTAACTTCAAGATTACATCTGGATCAGTCAAAGTATGCATAATTAATCTTACTTAAACACCTACACCTTAAAAAAAGCAGTTAACAACAACAAATAATGGTATAATTAATATAAAAAAACCTAAAGATAGTTACAAAGATAGAGATGCAAATATATGGATTTCATTTTCAATAGATTCTTTGAAAGATACGATTAGTATTTATATATAACAGAAATTACATCTCATAACTTCTATTTATGTTGCAAGAGGAATATTCAGAAAAGGTGGTATTGGTAAGGACGTGATTAGTGTGTGTATAATTAAGTAATTAATAAAGGTTAATTAATAATTAATAATTAATAATTAATAATTAATAAATAATAATTAATAATTAGTGTAATCTGATTAATCAACCTCTTGTGATTTAACTATACACTCAACAATTGCGTGCATGATTATAGGTGTCGTGGGTTTAAGTATGTGGCATACGACAACCGTTTGCATTTACACACTCCATTTTCCACTCATTCTAAACCATTATTTATTTTCACGTAAAAATCTGTGGTTTTCTTGCCGTTGTATAAGATTTTAATTTTAATTTAATCATTTTTTTAAAAGATATTCACCAAAATATATCTGATATATATTTACGAAATAACCAACTTTTACCAAAATTACGAAAATACCCACACGGATCGCCCCCAGTGGGCGAGGGTTGACCATGGGGGCGATCCCTCCCTCTTTGACCAAAGAAAGTACAAAAAAAATATTGAAAAATCAATTTGATTGGGTGACGTGGATCGCCTCCGAAAATAGATTCACCAAAATCGAGGCGAATAACATTTAGTTTCCTAAAGATGATGCATGTGGGATCCACCAAATTATTTTTTTAATATTTTTTTGTACTTTTTTGTCAAAGAAGGGGGGTCGCCTCCCATGCTCAACCCTCACCCCCGGGGGCTATCCGTGTGGATATTTTCGCAATTTTGGTAAAACTTGGTTATTTCGTTAACATCTCAAGTATATTTTGGTGAATTTTTCTTTTTTTTAAAATATAATTTTTGAAGATATATATTTTTGGACGTGGGACCCAAATGCTATTGTAGGTCTCATCTTTTCGGGTACGAATCTAACGGTAGTCAAAACTTTTGTGACCATGGAGTTTCACTTCCGATGACTCCAAGATGTTTGTGGTTGCTCGGGAAATTATTCAGTGCACGTAAACTGACTCAAATACTTATAGTTTAAAAAAGGAAAAAACCTGAAGTTCGTTTATATTCTACAAATAAATATGTATGGAGAAATTTGAATCTGAGAAATACTTTCTTTAACACTGATGTCGTGTCGTGGTATACATTTCTTTTTAAAGTCACACTTTTTGCAAGGTGCGTAGTGGTTTAAAATTCTTGCAAGTGATGACAATATGTTCATAACCAAGTTTCATATTCTAAGAAGAGGAACCTAGAAAACGTGTGATTTATTAAACAATACTTTTTGAATATATATTCCCATTAGTATCAAGAAATCGTATCGATTTTGAGTTTGAATCTTATATTTTATTGTAATTTAGGGATTGTGTTATGAGTACAGTAACGGTGGGAGACAACACTTTAGTCTTATCGGTTGCGATTTTTCGAGTCTTTTAAAAAATATATTAAAAACAATTCTTGTTATACATCATATTTAATTAAAACCCAAATCTGTTATTTACATCAGAAACTACTGATATCAGTATATTATATAAATTATATTATCTCAAGGATTTTTGTTTGAAAGAGAAGATTTCGTTACTTTAGAATCTATGATTAATATCTACAGTCATAAACCTTATTTTTAGTTCTAAACTTTTTTTTTAATTAACCTGGATATCCAACCCGCTATGCGAGTCGACTAATCTCAGGACGACCACCTGTTTTGCACATAGCCCAGAGTCACTGTATTTGAACCTCCGTGGTTACAAAGGGATTTTTAGTTCCAAACTTTACAGTAAAGACTCAAAGAATCTCATCCAAGTATTAGTAACTAAAAGGGGCAAAAGTCTTTATCCATAGTTCTGAGTCGAGTTAGAAATTATTGGACTGGTATGTTATTTTGGGCTTTTGGGATGTAACAAGTGGTATCATAGCCGACCATTGTATCATCGGGATGGTAAGATTAACCTATCGAGCACAATGAGTCCTTAAACGGGGTATTCATAACATCTTAGGCAATCACACATCGTCAGTGAACAAGAAGAATGATGGGTAGGCGTGACGAGTACATCAATAATATAAATATAAGAGTTTATGACAACCCGTCTCACATTAATAGAAAATGGGACTTGTTAGCTCGTTTAAATAGGTGGCAATTGTGACAACGAGTCCCGTCAAAATAGAAAATACGCCCCTTAAACACAATTTATCAAATTAGTTTAGTACTTTAGTTTTGGCGTGTTACACAATTCCTCGTAACTAATCAAATCACAATGTATAACTGTCGTTTACAGAAGTTTGCCGTAAGCTTGTTTCTTTTTTTCTTCTTAACCATGTTTTTTATGTGGCTCACAATATAATCACAATAACAAAATAGAAACAAGTTGTGAGACAAAATCTCAGCCATCGTGATTCGTGAACCAACTTTTAATCAAAACTTTATTCTCAACTTCGGTTTTATTGGTCATCACCATATACCAAGTTGAATCTAAGCAACTTGTTCATGTCTTCAAATGTTTGTCGGTGCACTTTTGTGCCAAAATTCTCGACTCTCATGGGCAATTATGGATAGTCACCAGGGATTTGATCAGAAAACAACTCCGGTCACCGGAATCTTGATTGGACACATTTGAAAATACCATCAACTTTTTTGACCAATGTTTGTCTCTCACCCCTCCCCCTTTTTGTAGGAAAGAATTGATTGAAACGTCCTTTTTGTATCCAATTCATGATAAAGGTCTCAATACTTTAAATTGTTGATGGAATTGCAATTGGATCCTTATGATACCACATCTCTATCATTTTTTTCGTTAACCGTGATGTCCCAGCTAGTTTGTGCGCACCTCGACTAATTCCAGGGACCCTAGAGAACAAGTTGGAAAATCCGCAATGGCCTTGCAGGTTTCGAACCGGTGACCTCTGACGAGAATCCCCTTAGATCCAAGTCTTATTGTCAGTTGAGCTAACTCCAAAAAAATTCATCTCTATCCATTTGGTCACCTAAAGGTTTCGATGTATGAGTTTCATTCACACAAGCGAACGAAAATTTGATTGTATTTGTGGATATGAGATGAAAACGAAAGTGGATGCCACAAATAGAAAAAGGAAGACAATCCCATAAACAAATACATGCTGAAATTGTGATATTAACTTTAAATATGGATAAAACAATAAGAAGACGAAAATAAAGTTAACTTTTATGACCGTTTATCAAAACTCTTATCGGGTAAGCATTTATCAGATGTCACTTATCTTACAAGTAAGTATGACAAAGACCAATAACCTTACTCGGTAAGAGGGATAGCAAGGACCGAGAATTTTATCCAGTAAACACTTACCGAGTAAAAAACACTTGTTACAATCCATTTTGATGGCCACGAACATCATCTAATAATTAAGGTAAGTAAAGGTGATGATGTTTGCAGATAAGTATTGCCTTCCCAATAAACATTTACATAAGCGGCTCCTTGGATTAAATCATAACCACATTTGATTGAGGTTTTCAATTCGGGATAGGGGTGCTCAAAATATTGATGAACCTGACCAACCCAACCTAGAAAAACTCAAAAAAAAACTCAACTCGAGGTAACCTGACACATAGTTGATACAAGATTAGGTCAAACCGCATCTACTAGGTTGGAATTGGGTTAAGGTGGTTTGAACTGAACCCAACCCGATGAATCCGATGCCTTTATATACTTGGATTTAATATGATTCTTAACTCCTTGATGAACATATGTACATTAGACATTAGGCTAATCCGTAATTAGCTATATTAAAAATTATGTTACAATTTTACATTCTTATTTGCATGAACTTTCAACTTTATTTTTTGAGTTTGTTAACCTTTTCGTATGTTACCATTTTGATTTTTCTTTGTTTACACATAAACAACTAGCTAAAATGATGTATCAAGGTTTCAACCCGACCAACGCAACCCAACCTGCATGGATTGAGTTGGATTGGTTTGTAGTTTGCTTGGGTTGGATTGAGATTTTTCAAATCGCAAAAATTGAATTGGATTCTTTAAATTCTTTCAACCCGGCCAACCCAAGGTTACAGTATCTTGAAATTTAAAAACAATTCAGAAAAATTAGAGCAAGAATGGTGGTTGTTATTATTTAGGGACTTTAGTAAGGTTTTATGAAATTGAGAGGGTCCGTTCCGTAATGTTTAGATAAAGCAGGGAGTGGAAGTGAAATTTCCCTTTCAATAGCTTTGCATGACCATACTAGTAGAAAAGTAGCAATAGTAGTACACATTTTTAAAACAATGACAAAGAAAAGGAGAAAGGGGGAATGAACAGCAACATTCAATTATAAGGACAATGTTGTTTATCAGAAAAGGAAAACCATTTTTAGAAAAAAAAATAATACAATAACTTTTTATATATATAAAAAAAACAGTACAATAATAAATCAATATCCAATGAACGATCGTGATTCTGATCCTAATTCTACACGTTATTTCATGTCGACATGAATGAACAAAATTACCATCTTAGGAGTTCTTATTTAAAACCGACGATACATCGTTTATTTGTGCTTTTATCAGTTTTCTTAGAACCGAAGATGCAAAACTTTTGACATACTATGCAAGCCATGTAACTCAGTAGGGGATATATGCAAGAGTTGGATAATAAATACTTGGTGAACATTGAAGGCTTGTTAATTATATGACGAGGCATACATGAAGGTAAAACATGAGTGATAATGTAGGTTGGGTCATCCAAGACCAATGTACAAAGACTATTCAATTAGGGAAAGGAAGTCTTTTGCTTGCATTATATATAAACATGAACATTTTTTTTTTGGAAGGGCATCCCAGATGAACTTGTATAGGTGTGACTGTGATACATCAGCCTTGATAAATTCAGTGAGCCACAGTTGAAGCATCCCAGATGAATCTGTATAAGGTGTGACCGTAATGATGAAACATATGCACCAAAGACTTTTTGGGGTTTGTGAGGGTTAAAAACTAGTAGTGAAATTTTAGAAAGAGATTGTGTGTGTGTGTGTGTATATATATGATTCAGACGTATAGAAGTAAGATAGATGGATAGGTTTGGCTCAGGCTGAATGATAAAATAATTAAACAAGGTAGAGGGTGATCTCAGCTAGCCTCTCTAGCTTTATGAAAAGATCATTTTGATTGATCACCTTTACCATTTTCATAAGTGGTGTGGCTTTTGAAGAAATAAAGTAATCAAATGGGTTTCCATCCCTGATTCCATTAATGACAGTGGAGTCCTGAATTTTGTGCAAACACATTACTTCTCTTCCATTCCATTCCTCTCCTCTCCTCTCCTCCCCTCTCATGCAAACACATTTCACCTCAAAACTATCTATATATAAACCCCCCTCCCCCATCTAGTTTTTTACACCAAACACACCCACACACACATACATAATCACAAATATCAACCCAACAACAAAAATGATGCTTGAAAAAATGAAGCCCTACTTTGCTGTCATATTCTTGCAATTTGGCAATGCAGGTTTGGTTATAATTGCCAAGGCTGCTCTTAACCATGGCATGAATCACTACACATTTGCCGTCTATCGAAACCTCATTGCCACCCTTGTTATCACTCCTTTCGCCCTCTTCTTCGAAAGGTCTCCTATCTCTCTCTCACTCTCTATTTATATATATACATCTCTCTCTCTCTCTCTCTCTATATATATATATATATGTATATATCTAATATTGTTGTCATGACAGCAAAGGGAGGCCAAAGCTGACCATTTCAATCTTCTTCAAGATAATGTTGCTGGGGTTTTTAGAGTATGTTTTCTCATTCCTTGGCCATATAATAATGTGTTCTAAAGTACGGTTCTTTCTAAGCGTTTTCATTATTTTTGCGCAGGCCTGTTGTAGACCAGAACTTATACTATGCAGGAATGAAGTATACAACTGCAACTTTTGCAGTAGCAATGTGCAACATAATCCCCGCCATGACCTTTGTTTTGGCTTGGATTTGTAGGTAATATTTCTATCTTCTGCAAGAACCTGTTACCTAGACCACACTCTTACTCGGTTATAACTTACCCAATTTTAATTTACTTGTTATTTTGTGCAGGTTGGAGAAGGTGAATATCAAGAAAATACATAGCATGGGAAAGATAGTTGGGACACTAGTCACAGTGGGAGGAGCAATGATAATGACAGTAGTTGCAGGACCTACAATTGGTTTGCCATGGACCAAGGGTTCAACCACCGATCATCAGCAACAATCTACGACCCCCCCTGTAAGTCCTGCAGACAATATCAAGGGCTCTATGATGATCATAGCCGGTTGTGTTTCCTGGAGCTTTTTTTACATTGTCCAGGTACCATGTTTCTCAACCTCAAACGACTATATTTATCTCATCACTGCTACTAACTTAAATAGTAAATTTCTAACCAAATTTAATTTCTTTTACAGGCAATTACGTTGAGGTCATACCCTGCGGAACTCTCTCTTACAGCTCTAATTTGTGCAGCCGGGACAATGCAAGGCAGTATAGTGACCATAATCGCTGAACGGGGAAATAATGAAGCCTGGCGGTTACACTTGGATGCTGGACTTGTCACTATGGTCTATGGTGTAAGAAATTTGAATAAACTAATTATAAGCATCAGCTAATGGGAAGATTAATTTTCTGAATCTCACATATGATCTTTGATTGTGTTTAAACGCAGGGAGTAATCTGTTCAGGATTGGGTTACTATCTTTCAGGAATTATAATGAAGGAAAAAGGGCCAGTTTTCGTCACAGCTTTTAACCCTCTGAGCATGGTTATTGTTGCAGTTCTAGGATCTATTGTTTTATCTGAACAGATGAACTTAGGGAGGTATATCATCAGTAACCTCAATTTGATGACTAATATGAACACTTGTTCTGATATGTTTTGTACCACATGCATAAACAGTTGTCCACCATATAAAATGCCAAAAAGAAACAAGAGAAAGACCCTTGATTTGAGACACACACAAAGTGATTCATGAGGTATAAATGGAAAAAACCAATAAGATGGATGTTATTTCTGCAGGGTTCTTGGAGCAGCTGTCATCGTGATTGGGCTATACTTGGTGATATGGGGGAAAAGCAAGGATGAAAGTCAGTCTAATTCCAAATGTGACCCTGATCAACTTCCACCAGTTAATCAACAACAAATACCCATGACAATCAGTAGCACAAAATTAGCAAAGGAGGATCAAGACAGCCTTTCGATAGCAATACCACCAACCAATGAAACAGTTGTGAAAATCAACGGGAAATAGAGTGACAAAAAGTACGTTTATGAGGGAAAAAAGAACACAAACACTTGTACTATTGAACATCACTTCCTTCCTGGAGTTTTTCTATTGAATATGTTGGAAACCACTTTTCATCTCTGGTGCAACTATGATGAACCACCTCATGCATTTCACATCTCAATTGCTAACAGAGTCCAAATTCAATATGTCTACTTTTTGGTTTAGGTGCTTGTCTACACACAATCGTACATGCATGCCCCCGCACTCACAAATAAATGATGTATTATTAAGCTAAGGTTGCAAAAAGAAAGATGCCCAGCGAATATCATTCCATATCTATTTATAGCATGTAAGTAACTAATGAATAATACATCACCTAGTAAATAAACCTGATTCTGCATGCTTATAGCTTTTATTCATAGATGCATTAAAATTCACACATTGCAGCTGGATATGATTCTGTTAGATGTGGCAAAACGATTAGGTTGGGCAGAATTGGGTAACGGTCAAAGTGGAGACTTTATTTCTAGTGGATCAAATGGATTAGGTTGGCCCATCGGAGCCATGATTATTCGTTTGTTTTCTGCCTCTTTGCAGAAAAGGAACATTTAACATGTATACATCATAACAACAAACAATTCAGCTAACAAACATATCAACGCATTAATTTCTTTTCACATGCTGTTTAAAAAGGATTAATTTTCACAACTAACAAAGGAACCTTATTTCATTATAAAGATAACATTATACATCAGCATCAAACTAATCCTTAACGTTCGATTCTTTTTTAAAGAAGTGCATTGATAAAAATTTTTATAAAGTTCAAGTTTTCTTTTTTGAGAAATAAAAACATGCTGCTACTTCCATTCAGCGAAAAAAACAAAACCGTCAATTGTTTTTGTTTAAATTCTTCAATTTTGAAATGACATAGATGATTTGTTTCACAATGTTTTATCATGGTATCATCACTTATATGTGATCTCATTTTATTTTATTTTAGTAATGACTTTTCAAATTACTATGTGCTAGTCTTTGTTCCTTCTACTTGTTTGCTCACTCTCTTGCACAAACTGGCTCAGTTAGGTTTGGTTTTAGTATTTTTTTTAATGTACAATCACAATAATTCTTGTTCATTTTTCTGAAGCGAAAGAAAACAGCATAACTCAGTAAAGAAGGATATTTGAAATAGAAGTACACAAGATCTTGCAAATGCATCCAGCAATAGGTGTCACACATCAAATATTATAAATTTTTATGAGATAAAAAAATAGGATCCAATAGCTTTTAACCAATGGAGAATTGGAAAGAGTTGGCACATGAAACGAGGACGGGTTGGTGTTGTGGGTGAAAAGGGGTTGGAGTGGGGTGGGATCCGACAGGGCATACAAAAGTGCGGTGTGGGTGAGATTCAAGTTTTGTGGACACAGGCTGAGGAGAGATACGCGAAAGATGTACTGGTAGGTGGATAGATAGGCTGACTTGTATTCAGGGAAACACACTGTAATCCAATGATCAAAGATGGTAATCTTTCATTTCAAAATCATCCACCCATCTGACCCATTAGTTAATTTGTTTTGAACAATCATAACTGAAACCTTGAGAATCATGGGGCAAACGAGTTGATTTTGTTTTTTAAGAGTCTAGCTTCCATGAATGAAGAATATAAGCATATACGTTGGTGTGAGATCAGTCGGAATTAATGTCAAGTAGAAACAGAGATATCAGAGAAATATATCAGAAACTGCGCCTGTAGTGTCAATAACTGAAAAGAAACAATCACCTTCCCAAGCATTGAAAATATTCAGATTGAAGAAATACCAGGTGAATGGTTGGATTAAATCAAACAGCATTCCATGTTTAATGCTCTTCAGCTCTTCGGCTACATCAGAGGTGCTCTTTCTGTGTTTTGGTGTTTAGACTTGCATCCAGCATGATCGAAGGGTCAATAGATTTTAATTCAAGGCTGCCAAACAAATATACAAAAAAATTTAGAGCTTGATTAAACCAATAATACTGTCAAAATCAGATACACCGTGAACTGTAGCGCTACTTTATCTTTTCAGATGTTTAAACCAGATTCCATTTGCAAAATTGACCAATGGAATGAAATTCTCAGACCCCTTAATGTAAATAGGGTTGATCAACACCATCTTGTGATCTCATCATTGATCCACTAAAACATAATCTTTAAGGCTCTTGCCAAAAGGTTGGCTCGTAGAAAAGATAATGTTAACCCTTTTGCTAGAAATGGTGCTCAAAGAAATGCTAAGGCTATTCCCTCCCTAATCAAATCACTTCTAAGCGCCTGTGTACTCAGTCGGGTGTTTTTTATTGTATGGTAAATTTTATTAAAACCTAGTTATCTGGTTCAGAAATGAAACCCAATTATTTAAAAGACTGGCAATTTACTATTTCAAACACACATTTCAAAGGTGTACCCATCACTGTACGTACAACAACTAGCATATCCTGCCCTTCAAAAGCTCATGTTCTGGAAACACCCTCATAACAAAGATTTTTACACATCACCATACATTTTATTAAACAACAATGATTGTGGATAAAACATTGAAAGACGGACACTTTTTGGTCAAAGGAATAAAATTATGACCACTTTATAGAGGCATACTTTTTGTAAAGCAGTGAAAGTTGGCACAAAAAAAATCACCAGGCAACAATAAAAGATCTTATAGAGTGGAGAGCATAAAGCCAGAAAATATGCGAGTGAGCTTTAATAGCAACAAAGTTGTGAAATTCATTAGCACTTGTCATCTCATTGAAAAAATATAGACAAAAGAACTGACGGTAAATACCTGGGAGCCTGATAGCATCGTAGGTGTCAGAGCATCATAACAGAACAAATGGTAGGCCAAGTCTCTTTTAACCGTGTAATTTAAGAAACAAAAGTGCAATCTACAAGTAGGCATTTGATTCACTTCTACTAGCATGGAGGTTGTGTGTTCGTATCTTGTGGACAATCGAATGTATTTGATTTAGCTACCCATTTTCTTATCTAAGAACAATACCCGGTTTAGAAGATATTATAATGCAATAGAATAGCAAATCAAAGAATATGCAATTGTTGCGGCTCTGGCCAGTGGTCCGACTAAGGTCATATGTAAAAGTGCATTTGTGATTTCAATTCAACCTTCTTTGAATGGAAACTATTGTTGCTTCACAAACTCTCACCTTAAGAATAAAGAAGAAACATATCCGTTTTAGACTCTTCAATACCCGAGCTCTTAACAAAGTTTTTATAGTTTGTCTTTCAGATCCTTGAGCAACAAGACAAGGATAATGAGTTTCTTAACGTGCCATAAGTTGGTCTAGCTAGGCTTGCTCAGGTGGTTAGGACTTGCATGGGTGGTACTGCTCAAGCAAGGAAACCCTTAAGATATGGTTATTTAGATGGAATATCCAAATACCGTAGCAAAGCTGAGGGAAGCTAAACGTTATTCAGAGTTCACCACAGTAATAAAAGAATATCAAACTCTTGAATCACTAAAGCCAACCCCTCCAGCACTCACACACATGCTGCCTAGCTTGTTTTGTTTTGTTTTGTTTTGTTTTGCATTTCCCCTCTAAAACAAAACAATAGGCCTAGCACACTGGCCAACAACGTATTGCTAACTGTGCAATTTTTGAGTCCATTGTATTGAAACTATCAATCTGTATGGAAGGATCTGATACAAGTTGGGCAGTTCATGGGAGGTTGAGTTCACCAAAAAACAACAAAATGATGCTCTATTCATTCTCTGTTACTTCGATTGTGAATGTCAAACAAACCTCTTTCAATTATAATATTGATGCAAATGTATATAAATTATAAACAAAAAATCAAAAATTACATCAAAAGATGCTACAGTATGATAATTACAAACTGAATAGGTGTCAAAACGATAGACTTGTTGAACATAAGTTTGACATTCAAAGTGAAAAGATATAAATTTAAAAGCGAAGCAATACGTCAAAACATAAACCCTATCGCAATTCCAATTACAAATGGTTCCCTCTCTAACCAGTAACAATAATGGATCTTTTTAAGCTAAAACCAAGTGGAACGATTATAGATGTTGATAACTTTTGCCACCAATCCTCATACAGATTCATTGACATAATCAACAAATTGTCCATTCAAATTGTAATAAAACCTTGTTTGATCGAGCTACACTTACCACTGATGCATGCCCTGTTATACCTTTTGTTTTCCATAAAACAGTAAATCCATCAGATTGTGAATCAATTGATCTAAAGCAATATGATTAAACGCTAACCTTGACCAGAAGATGTAGATGCTCTGTTCTGATTTTGTTCCATGTTCTTCTGCAAATACACACTGGAGTACTCCTCTGGATGGGACAGATATAGAGTTTTATTTTTGTGTTCTTGCGGGAGAATTAAACAACAGGATTGACTTCTGTATTTATAAGTCTCAAAATGGCGCCAACAAGGGATACAACAGTTCCTTCCATCAGGGAACAGGTATTAACTGTCAATCCTCAACTACATCCCATAACTACCTATTTATACCATATATTAAATAGAGTTAATAAAAATAAATCTGAATTATACAAATACGAATGTTAGCTTGATGCTGAAAACAGATAATGGTATGAATGTTAATGATTATTCCTTATAACTATATCTTGTTCCTTTCTATTCTAACATGCCCTGCATTTTGTAATTGGAACAAATTAAATTTCAAGAGCATACAGAAGTCAATCATCGTTGAAAACCACTCCTCAACCTCTACGACGCCGTAAAATCTATGATCTGAAACTAAAAACTTAGAAACAAACAACATCCTTAAAATCAAGCCTGTAGAAATCGATGAGATAAGTTAGATTAATAAGAGTGAAACGAAGAAACCTGTTATGGCGTTGGTAGAAGGTGATTTCCTCTTGGTTTGTTGGTATAAGGAAAGAAGGAGAAGCATGATTCAGTGAAAGGATGCATAACAGAAACCGAGCAGGGGAAACAAACCATTGTTGCATTGTGAGTGAGGCTCTTGGGTTTCACATATGTGAAACACAAAATAAGTTAAAAAAAAATTAACCACAAACCGACCAGGGGAAACAAACCATTTATAATTATATCTGAATTTTTCTAGAGTTTTGCTATATTTTTTTTAATTAACCTAGATATTCAACCCATTATACGAGTCGACTAATTTTAGGGCGACCATCTGTTTTGCAGATAGCCTGGAGTCACCGTATTTGAACCTCCGTGGTCAAAGGGGATTTTTATTCCTCCTTGGATTTGAACTTGGGACCTCCTGGTATTTTTGACGTTTAAAGTCAAGCTCATACCAATCAGGCACCACCTTTGTAGTTTGTTATCTTATTCTTTAAAATAGAGGATAATAGAAAAACAATAAACATAGAGAAATCTCTAAAATTTGATGAGGGAGGGGAGCGAAAAATAATTATTTTATTCAGTTCCATCAATAAATTGAGTTATTAATTTTTATACATCTTTTTTTTAAAAAAAAAGTGTATTTTGATGATAAATTATAGAATATTATAACATATAATTTATGTTAAAAATCTCTAAATAGAAAATCTGTTCGAGATAAATGTATTTCTTTTTAGAAAATTTATATTTTGATCGTTCATTTTAGAAAAATTGTTGGAGATGCTCTCAAGGACTTAATCATTTAAAACGAGAAAGTTTAATAAAAAAATCGTTCAAAGACTTGATCATTTAAAATGAAAAGGTTTAATGGTTTTTCATTTTCAAAAGGTTTAGAGAAATTTAAAATGGAAAACTTACGTGCCGTTTACCAAACGCTTACCCGAGTAAGCACTTACCAAGTCACTTTACTTTACCGGATGAATATGGCAAGGGCTAAGAATCTTACCCGGTAAGAGCGAAGACAATAATCGAGAGTCTTACCCGGTAAGTGAGGATAACGACTCTTAACATGGTTAGGGTTTATCGGGATAAATTATTGCATACGATACGTGTTAGTGAATAAAATCTTACCCGGTAAGTAAGCGATAGTGTTGAATTTTATCAATAAATGCTTACCGAGTAAGTGTTTAATATCTAATCTAATTAAGTTTGATTAAATTATTTATTTTTAATTATTCGAACTTCTTGTTTAGATATGTTTAAATGCATGTGATCCAAGAGTTCTTTTCTTGTCACGTTGATAACAGTCTTAAACATCTTATTTATAATTATAAACCATGACTAATATCTAACATTATTTTTATCACCGTCCAAGTGACAAAATTTATGGTTGTTTTCAATGCAGATATATGTTAGGGGTCATTTACCTAAACACTTATCCCGTAAGCATCTACCAGTAAAATTTAACAATATCGTTTACTTATCGAGTAAGATTTTATTCACTAAAATGCATCGTATGCAACAATTTATCCCGGTAAGCACTAACCATGATAAGAGTCCTCGTCTTCGCTTACCCGATAAGACTCTCGATTCTTGCATTCGCTCTTACCGGATAAGATTATTAGCCCTTGCCATATTCATTCGGTAAGTAAAATGACTTGATAAACGCTTACCCGGGTAAGCGTTTGATAAACGACACCTTAGTCTTTTTTGTCTTTGATGTTCAAATTGAACGTCATACAGTGAATGTGTTTCTTTGTATTCAATCTCCAATTTCTTGATCCTCGAGTAAGTTAATAAACAGATCACAATATTAAAGATATTTATTTTAAATGTTCATAGACCAATTTAAATAAACTAGAAGGGTACTTACGCAATGCAGTAAGATATATCTCGGTTTTAATGTTTCGTTTTATTCTTTATCCGAAGATGTTATAATACGGTTTTCACTACCAAAAAACCCACTTTTTCCGGCGGCCAAATCCGCCGGAAATCCGCCGGAAAAAGGTATTTCCGGCGGATTTC
>NC_037540.1:11212342-11214468 GCF_001531365.2 Cynara cardunculus var. scolymus | reverse complement strand
TGTTTATAATGCATATTACTTAAAACTTAAGATTACAAATAGATTGTGCGTAAATACAACTTATTAAAGCTTTATATCTGAATTCGTATAACTAAAGATAATAATTAATTATTATGTTAAAACTCAATGATTATCCTAATTATATTTTAGATTTTTTATATTTAAAATGAGATGTTTATCCTGTATTTGATTGTGTTTATCTGCATTTAGTTACACGAATTCAGATATGAGATGAAATCGGATAGGGATGAACGGGTTTAAGAGTTTTAGSCAAATGCTTTATAAGATAGTGTAGATATGATATTTGAGCCGGCCCCACAAACAATACACTTAAATTTAATGAGAAGCAGAAGGGAACTTACAGTTATGAACAACCTCTTGAGGGAAGTGCAAAACTTCAAGAAACAAAACAACCAGTTGATGTTATGATCATCCATACAGCTATCAATCCACCACAAGTCCTCAAGTCTGCTGAATCTGAAATGTTCCTCATGTTCCTCTGAAAACAGCCATGGTCCAAATACTTCCTAAAACCCATAAATTTAACAGCTTAATTATGATTCTAAAAAGTCTTTATTAAGCCTTTCAATTAAGCACTACAACAAAATTTGCTAGATTCTTGGTCATTTCCATTTCCATTTCCATGCTTACTAGTAACTTAAGTAACACCCATATAAGCGGGTAAACGGCCCCTTACACGGGTTTTTTGTATCTTATAAACCCAATATTGTTGTAGTGAAGAGAAACGTACCTTAAACATCCATCCACGGAGTGTAAGCACCTTGACATCTCGAATAGCTCGTAAAAGCGGATCATAGAGCTGGTGGTTCAAGTGTTTGAACCCTGGACCTTCACAATCCAAGATCACGTCTTTCAAATACATTACATTCTTGAACGAAAACCAGCATAAACGCCCGCGATATCGAAGAGATTTGAGCTCCAACGACTCCACAAACACCGACTTAAGATCATAACAATCTCGAACAATGAGGGTCGTAAGCTTAGCAAGACCTTCAACTCTCAGAGACCTCAATCCATCACACTTGTCAATGATCAAACACTCAACATACCGAAACTTGTTTATCAAATTGGATACCAATTCACAAGTTAAATAGTTAACCGAAGTTAATTTCAGGGTTTTCACAGAGAAAAGATTTGGGGAAAATTGGGCGAAATCCATGGTGTTGAGCACAATCTCCCATCCAAACTGCCTTGGGTAACCTTGATTTCCTTTGGAGAAATCAAGATGGAGTTTGTTTTTCAACCCGATGGATGCTGTCACGATCAACCCTCGATTGAAATGGAATTCAAGCTTTCTGGGACTTTTCAGAGGCTTATTTTCATCAAACATAAGGAAATGTTTTCTGATTTCGGATTCAAAATCTTGAACTTGGACTGCTGGTCCTCCATACTTGATGCAAGTTCTGTTACACAAACCTGTGAGGAGAGCTACGAACTTTGATCCAGAATCCAAGGGGTAGATTGAAAGAATATCCGCAAGAATTTCATCTGGTAATTTGGTGATCTCCGACCTGCAAAATTTTCGCTGTCCCATTAAGAAGGAATCACAGAGAGAAGGATCAGAGATGGAGTTTGATTTACCTGGAGCATTCATCAATGGGGTTGTTCTCTTGTTGTTCTTCCATATCGGGATTGGAGTCGAAAATGGAAGTATTTTGGTTAATGAAAGATTAATTGTTAAATAATGTATGTGATCAAAGACTTGGAGAAGAAGGTTTAAGGAGGATGACGACGACGACGACCAGGTCTAAAGAATGTTGTATCGACGTTTTCTTATTTTATTACAGCACCTCAATAAATATTTCACACCAAATTTGGTATTATAATATTTCCTTGAAAAACAACGTCAAATTTGGTATTTTCTAAACAATGTTGGGTTTGTGAACTAGAATTTGACTTTGAAGAAATTAAAATTAGTTGGATGAAATCGTTTTAGGAGTTGAATTATCTATATTATATATAAAGTATTTGACAAAAACTCTTAAAAACCATTTTTTATGTGTAAAATACTGTTTATAATGCATATTACTTAAAACTTAAGATTACAAATAGATTGTGCGTAAATACAACTTATTAAAGCTTTATATCTGAATTCGTATAACTAA
>NC_037540.1:11210089-11211382 GCF_001531365.2 Cynara cardunculus var. scolymus | reverse complement strand
AATTTAACGTGACATGTTAAAACGTATTTTAGTTAATATAAAATTATGTATTTTAATGTGATAATGATGTAAAACAAAAATTGAAAAAACAAATGACATATCATAAATTAAATAAATAACTATAAATGTAAATATTAAAAATATTTTTTCATACTATATAATATATAATTAAGTCAAAAAATATTCAAAATTGGGCTTATTTCAAATGTATTGACGCGACGATTATAATGGTGTAACTTGTTAAAATTAAAACGTATTTTTAAACATATTTTAATTGATATACGATTATGTATGTTAATTTGATCAGGGTATAAAATGAAAAATTTAAAAGGAAAGAACGTAAAGTAAATTAATTAACTAATTATAGGGGTATAAAATGAAAAACTTAACCGAACACAAACAATAAACGAACGAAAATCTTTGTGTTCGTGTTCGTTCGTTTAGAAATCAGGTGTGTTCGTGTTCGTTTATGTTCGTTTGTTAACTAGAGAATATGAAGTATAATTTAAAAATTAACAAGTATATTAAAAAATGAGTATGTAAGATGAACAAGATCAATAAAGAGTATGAAAATGTTTCATGCAAGGTTAATTTAGTTGTTAAATCTAATTTTAGTTAATATAAAATTATGTATTTTAATGTGATAATGGTGTAAAAATAAATGATGTATCATAAATTAAATAAAGAACTATAAAAGTAAAAATCATAAATATTAAAAGTATTTTTTTCACAGTATATATAATATATAATAATATAATTAAGTCAAAAACTATTTAATATTGGACTCATTTCGAAGGTATTAACGAGACGATCATAATGGTGTAACTTGTTAAAATAAAAATGTATTTCTTAAACATGTTTTAATTAATATACGATTATGTATGTTAATTTAATAAATATGTAAAATGAAAAATTTAAAAGTAAAGGACGTAAAGTAAATTAATTAACTAATTATAAGGATATAAAGTGTAAATTTAAAATTATTATTTTAAAAAAATTCGTTGAATGTTAGAGAGGGTGGGTATGTGAGAGAGTGAGTTTGTTAGAGAAAGGGGGTGAAAAAGTGACCTGAGGGGGTATGAATATCAACTTTTTTTTTTTTTTTAATAAATTGATATAAGATGTGATTTTATGATGAAACTTTTCTCGCAAACTTCATAACTGATATATTGATTTGTTTTTAATCTATATATATATATATAGGGTATATTTCTTTTACAACCTTGTGCATTTGTACAACCTTTGCAACCCAATTAATTGAGATATTTATAGAAATGATTGGAGTTCATTTAT
>NC_037540.1:11204750-11209591 GCF_001531365.2 Cynara cardunculus var. scolymus | reverse complement strand
GGGGGGGGGGGGGGGGGGGATTCAGCCCTCTTTGCCAAAAAAAAAGTACATAAAAAATATTTTGTATTTATTTATGGGACCCACATGTATTTGATTTGAGGGACCAACATCTGATATGTCTTAAATAGTGGGATCGTCACCACCTACCCCGGGATTTTCCGACTTCAATTTTGACTGTTATTTTGTTTTTTAGTGCACAAAATATCACTATATATAACTTGTGACATTTCATTCATTTTTCTTCACACCTCACTCCTCAGTTTTACTCTCATATCTTCTAAATTGACAAAGGAAAAAATGAAGATTTTCCTCACTTCTACTTTCACAACCATTAACCCTTAAACACAATCTATCATCATAATCATTAACCCATTAAACACAATATACCATTACAACCCTTCACCCTTAAACACAAATATGAAATCACGTCAAAGTGATAATATTTTCATGTATGTTTAAAGTGGCGATTCATTACAGGAGATAAATGGTGCCTTAGAGTATATGCCGTTAAGATCCCCCATACGTGTATTACATTTGCCTTCGTCAATAACACATTCTGGTTTGGTTAAACGTGTTACGAAAAAGTTAAGTTTACGTAGTCTTTTCATGTTATTTTATATAATATAATTCCTTACAAAAATTATATGAGTTAAGCGACGACGATGATATTCCATAACGTTGTTCATCAAAGTTTACCGGAAATATTAACACTCTTTGTTGTTGACGATGTTGTTGACGATGGTGGTTATGGTATAAATCTATCAAAGTTTACCCGACGGTAGTGGTGCAAACCCATACGGTCCAAACACTTTTTACCCCCGTGGTAGTGGTGGAAATCCAAACAGTTTTTCCCCCGGTGGTGTTCATATTTTGTACCGAAAAATCTTGTTGATCATGACAGTTATTTGGTTCAAGATTTGAACCAGTATCCGAGATAGTCTTCGAACCAGTACCTAATCCAGTCTCAGTACCAGTCTTTGGAACAGTCAAAAACTTTATGGGGGGTAGATATGGATGAAGATATTTCTGTTGTAGCAGAAATTTTGAATATACCAGAAGACGATAACTCAGATGCTAAAGAAATCCAACCGGTAAGGAATAGTTTTTGGGATATGTCCGACCCAACACCTTGCCCAGACTCTGTTATCAAACCTAGACAAGGAAACATTTCCTACCTGCCTAATCCTATGTAAAAGTTCTCCAAACTTTTGACTCGAAGGAAACACTATAGATCGCATTGGGACTAAAATGCGTTTATGAAACAAGGTTCAAAAAATCAACCAAACATCGGTACGAGGCAGTGTGTCACTCCGCTTCAGACTGTAATTGGCGTTTAATGGTTGTTTCTATCGATGATACCAATATGTTTCAGGTTTGGAAATTGCATGATGAACACATATGTTCAAGGTCCCAAGTCCACCCATACCACCGTAATGCGAATAAAAAGATTTTGGATCATATATTGGCATTAAGTTTAAAGGATTGTAGGAGAGTGTATCGTGGAAAAGAAATCATGAAAGATGTGAATCAACGGTTTAATATTAGCATCTCCTACAGCCAAGCATGGCGAGCAAAGATGTATGACTTGCAACTGTTGAGGGGGACATCTGAATCATCGTTCAACCTACTCCCAGTTTATTGTCAAAATCTGAAGATAGCAAATCCGGGGACTGTGACAAAGATCGTTGTTGATGGACAAAGACAATTCAACATGTTGTTTGTCGCACTCGGTTGTTCGGTAATAATTTTTGTTATATTCTTGAATTCATGTCATAATTTTATGTTATGAAATTTATATTTGTAACCTCGTTCATCTACATATTAGCTCGTTTCTAGGACACCTGCAACCGCTTATTATAATTGACGGTGCCCATCTAAAGGGGCCATACGTGGGCACCATGTTCTTAGCGATCAACATGGATGGAAACAACCAGATCGTACCCATTGTAATGGGAGTGGGGAAGACATAAAATGGCCCGTCATGGACATGGTGTTTACAGAAGCTGAGGCTATGTATCGATGAAGTGCCCAATTTAACCTTCGTAACCGATAGGGCTGCCTCTATCGAGTTGGCCATAAGAACTGTATTCCCAACGTGCACCACAAACTTTGTTGTCGGCGTTTAAGCCAGAACTTGCGTCTAACCTCGAGTAGAGACAAAAGAAAAAGATGAGTGTTTTGGAAGGCATGCAAAGCTTATAAGGTGTCGACTTTGAAGCTACAATGGATTTGATGTGACACAGTCTACCTAACGTCGCTCAATATCTTGAGGAAGTTGGTTACGCTAGATGGGCAAGATCGTACTTCCCTGGATTGCGTTACAGTGCAATGACTTCCAATAGTGCCGAGTACGTGAACTCAAAAACCCGGTTTGCATGTTACCTTTCGATAACAATGTTGATTAAATTTTATCGGACGACATTACAACAATGGTATTTTATATGTTAGCATAACGGAGGTAAATGCAACCATCCAAAACTATATGTATGATTACGTAACATAGGCTAATGTTATCATTTATTTGAAGCTCAAATGATAAATGCAACGACATCTTGGGCAGATACAAAAATAGATAAGAGAATGCATAGGAGTTCAAATTGGAGGGTATATACCATTAGCAAGTTGTTGTTTGAAGTTGATGACAGGTACACAAAGTTTTCAAACAAACTTATTTTTTTTATAAATGAAATTAAAATCCACCAAACAAATATTTTTATTTACATCAATACATATATATTTTTATTTACATGATGATTAAAAATGCATTATATATGTGTGTATATATATATATATATATATATATATATATATATATATATAACACCAAAGGTAAATGATGTGGCACAATGAGGTTGGAGAATTTCTCGAATCTTGGATTCTGGTGTTAAATTGATTATCCCACATTGATATAGGGAAGTAAGGGTGCTCATGAGTTGGGTTGATCTAGTTGAAAACATTTGAACAACCCAACCCAATGCTTTCGGTTTGAAAAATCTTAACCCAACTCATCCCAAACCGAAGTGCAACTTAACCCAACCCAAACCGTACGGGTTGGTCGGGTTGATACTTTGGTACATTAAAATTTTCTTCTAACCTTGAATATGTTATTCCTCTACTTATAATTTCTTTTTCATCATCAATTATTTGATACAACTTATCCATACTTTTTACATATATYACATTCAGTTAATTTTCTCAATTTATATATATATATATATATATATATATATTTACAGTGACTGAACGTATATACGAGTGAGTTATATATAGATGTAAATAGATTGAAAATATGTGTATATGAAGAGCGTACGTGATAGTGTAATTGTTTAATGTATATATTAATAGAAATTCAGTAATCCTATTAAATCCAAGAAATAAAAAGGATATCAGGCTCATCAGGTTCAAATAATAGTAACTCAATATCAACTCAATACCTACGGTTTGAAAATTTTACAATTTGATAGACATCAAGTTGAGTTATTTCG
Organism: Cynara cardunculus var. scolymus; assembly: GCF_001531365.2. NCBI lineage: Eukaryota > Viridiplantae > Streptophyta > Magnoliopsida > Asterales > Asteraceae > Cynara > Cynara cardunculus. Next base: position 11,206,106 of record NC_037540.1, on the reverse strand, counting down.
GGTTGGGTTGGGCTGATTGGTTTGATCGGGTTGGTCGGGGTTTTGAGCACCCCTAGAGAGAAGAAAGTTTCACAAATACTATGAGTATATAAGAAGGAGATGATATGTTGAAACTTGAATGTTTGGGTTGGTTAAATATAACTTCGAGCCACCATCTTTTTTAGGAAGTTAGCTATATCACATTAATAGAGAAAATAAAATTTGACAACTGTTAGTAGCAAAAAGGAGTAGATAATTAATTGAAATTTGAAAGATATTGGTTGGTTAATTTAAAATTTAATCACTTTTTTTTTTCCAATTTTTTTTTGATTAAACTAATAGAGTTGCATCACTTTAGCCTAATCTTTTTTTTTTTTTGCAAAAAAGATGTATTTATTTTTTTAATACAAGTGTAAATGATGTGTACAATGAGGTTTGAGAATTTCTTAAATCTTGGATTATGATAGTAAGTTGATAACCCCACAATGATGGAGACAAAATAGATTTACAAACAGTATGGGTATGTAATAAGGAGATGAATAATTGAAATTTGAAAATCTTTGAGTTAAATTTAACATTTAGCCACCATCGTTTTTTAAAAAGTTCTTCAAATATTTGATTATAATGTTGAGTTGATTATCTCACATTGATAAAGAGAAGAAAAAAGTTTGACAAAACATTACAACTATATAAGGAGGAGATGATAAATCATAAAGTTTGATAAAAAAAAAAAAATTAGTGTTGGTTGGAGCTGGTGTGAACGAACAAAAAAATTCACATATGAATTTTTCATAAAATGAACACAAAAATTTGTAAAATAATATTTTAAATCATTGTTTTTTATGAAAACATAAAGTAAAAAATTATTTAGTTCTCATTGATTATAATCCCCTAAAAACACACACATATATATATATTTTGAAATTTCAATATTTCTCCCTCAAACAAATATTAATCACTCTCTCTCTCTCTCTATATATATATATACATATATATATATATATATATATTTCATTAATTAAATTTTATTAATTTTTTTAAAAATTATTTAAATACTATTTGTTGATATTTTATTAATTAATTATCTATACTATATTATAAAGCATTTGGCTAAAACTCTTAAAAACTCTTAAAACTCTTAAAAACTTTTAAAAACTCTTAAACTCTTTCATTCCTAAACGATTTCATCCCTATCCGATTTCATCCCTATCTAAATTCGTGAAACTAACTGCAGATAAACACAATCAAATACAGGATAAACATTTCATTTTAAATATAAAAATCTAAAATATAATTAGTATAATCATTAAATTCTAACAGAATACTTAATTATTATCTTTATAAAATTTATAATATTAAACCAAAATTAAATTCTAA
>NC_037540.1:11200169-11201665 GCF_001531365.2 Cynara cardunculus var. scolymus | reverse complement strand
ACATTTTTTACAAAATATTTCACAAAACATTAAAAAAAACATGATGTGCATATAAAACAATGTTTTATTAAAAAAAATTAAACCTTACATTTTCTTATACTGCTCATTATATATCAACAGAAAGTATTGTAAGACAAATTTCTTATTTAAAAAGATATTATATTCGAACTCTCTCTGATAAAAGCCTATAGATGGTCAACACATAACTTTAAAAATTGAAACGTATCAGTGATAAATGTTATATATATATATATATATATATATATATTAAGAAATAGTATGAAGTTTTCATTTACAAATATTTTGTTTTCTCCGAATCTTTGAAAAAACCCATTTATCTTTGATTATTTGGTCTTTATCATGTTATTATAATTTATAATAAAAAAATCTGAACTGAGATGAAATCGTGTTATCTAGAAACATAAAAAATAACAAATCGTATGGGAATTTCTCTTGTTCTACCCTACCTAGTAACGACAAATAAAACAGTAAATGTGGACTTTTTTAGTTTTTCGTCAATTAATAAATAATAAAAATAATACATTTTGATACGGGATTTTATTATTATTTTAGTCGTCTGTCAGGAATTAAGATATAATATCTATTAGAATATAAAAAAATCATAATAAAACATTATAGCTTCTGCATATGTTGTACGCTTTGCACAAATTTGAATGTGGAGATTGCACATCATCCCCTAATCCATGGTGTACATAGTTCTTTTCATCCTTTTGTATACTTAGGCATAAGAATGGGGCGTAGATGGGGGCGAGGATCCCAAATTCCATCACCGTCCTCGATCACGATCTCCATTTCCATCCCCGTCCCCATCTTTTTCGAGGAATATAAACACATCCTCATCCCGTTCTCAACAGGAAGCAGGGATCTCCAACGGGGGATTGGGGGTTTCCCCGTTAGTATAAGATATTTTAAACCGAATATGTTAAAAACCACAATTGATCGATAAGGTCTATGTTTAAATCTTACGTATTTTCAAAATTTGCTTCTATAGAAAATCAAATATTCATATGTGAACAATATCACAACATCATACGTAATTGTTTAAACAAACGGTTTTGACTTTTCAACAATTTTTATTTAAAAAAAAAATAAACAACTCAGAAAAGTGTATATAAAAAAAATGTTAAAATACAAATTCTAAATTTAAATGATATTAAATCTAATTACTTGTAAATAATATATATATATATATCTATACTATATTATAAAGCATTTGACAAAAACTCTTAAAAACCACTTTTTATACGTAAAGTACTGTTTATTAATGCATATTACTTAAAACTCAAGATTGCAAGTAGATTGTGTATAAGTACAACTTATTAAAGCTCTATATATGAATTTGTGTAACTAACTGCAGATAAACATAATCAAATACAGGATAAACATCTTATTTTAAATATAAAAAATCTAAAATATGATTAGAATAATCATTGAATTTAACATAATACTTAATTATTATCTTTATAAAATTTATA
>NC_037540.1:11197252-11200154 GCF_001531365.2 Cynara cardunculus var. scolymus | reverse complement strand
TTATAATAAAAGAATAAATTAAAGAAATTACATAAAAAAAATAGGACTTTAAATAGTTGATTTAATACTAATTTCGCTTTTTTTAAAAAAAAATTATAATATTTCATTCAAAAATAAAAACATTTTATTTTTTCTCAAAACCACATAAAATCGCATTATAACATCGATAGAGCCAAAATATAAAACTAAATATTAAAATCAAAATGTATCTCGCTGCATTGCGTGAGTGTCATTCTAGTGTGTGTGTATATATATATAATATATATAAATATATATTATATATATATATATATAATATTTAGTATTTAGTATTTAGTATTTAGATATAGGGCGGGAGAGGATCACGTTACCTGGCCTCCTCCTCATCACCGGTCCCTGGTTTTGTGGGGAATCCTCGTCTCCGTTGGGGCAGGTACGCCGGGTTCCCAAGGGGACGAGTCTCATTCATAGACCTATATGTACTAGTTACAGATCGGACCACGTTTTGTTTGGAACAATTTGACCAGGCCATATTTTTTTAGGACCGGTTTGTGCTCATTTATAGTCTACCTGCTTCAAATGTCCTATTACTCCTCACTCGTCACCGACGCTGAAGCGAGTTTGTCTCATCCACTTTGCCTAGACCATGCAATGTCCCAATGCGTTTGGAATACATATGAGATTGGACTGGACCGGATAAATGAGACTTTGGTCGTTAGGTAAAAGAATTATACAAAATTTTATGATTTTAATTTGATATGAGCAATTTTGTAATTTATCAATTTTGTTTTATCTTCCTGATTTTGATGGGAAAAAATATATATTTTTTGTTGTTTTATATTTGTCGCACCAATTTGGAACAACAAAATCTTATTCTGTGATTTCCTTTGTAATAAACACACTTTTTTATGTGCGAGAATGTTGTTTCTTGCTGGTACATTTGTGTAGGTGTTTCATGGTGGTTTGTCACATGCATGTGATATTTATGACCATTATGTGTTCTTATCCTAGGAATAAAGTGTTTTTGACAAGTACGACATGTTTATTTGAAAAGATGTTGGAATCATGTTTTTTGGGGTAAACGTTGGATTTCGGGACAGTTTATGTGCACCGACTAATCCAACGGGTGACCACGAATAGCCTGGAGTCATCACAGGTAGTGATGATCAAACCGGCTAGGGACCGGTGGAGGACCGGAATCGGGACTAGTAAGGATCGGTTATGGGACCGTCGGTTACATCCGGTTATGGATTTTGTCGGTTTTGTGGGACCGAGACCGGTAATGGGACATGTTAAGGTCTGGCCCGGCCCGAAATGTATGTATAATAAATTTTTGAAAGACAATATAATTTTAATTATGATAAAACGTATTTTTAAAGTGTATTTGAGTGACGCAGTTACAAATTTTATAATGTATTAAAAATATATATCATTAAAAAAATTAATTTTTAATGGGCAGGACCGGTTGTGAAGAACTTTGACCGGTCTTATCATTTTCAACCGGCACCGGGACCGGTTATGAAAAAACTTGGGACCGGTTGGGACCGGCCCGGACCGACTTTTGGCCATCACTAATTGCAGGTGAACCTCCATGACAACAACCAACACTTGGTTTCGAACCCAGGAAAGATGATATTTCCACTACATCTCCCTAAATGTTAACCAATGCACCACAACCCAAGTGGTTAGATGAAATCATGTTGCTTTAAGTTGTTATTTGTTATTGTATACATCAAAAACTGTGAAATCATTAGGCCTTTCAGACTACAGATTTGTTCAAAATGTAATTCAAACCTTCTTTCAGTTTTGAGTTAATATTTAGATTTGATAGTTGGTATTATGAAGTTTGTGTATTGGATTTTATATTAATATCAATAAGGTATGCTTATTCTTTCGTTGTGATATATTTTGAGATGTGTTCTTGGAGTTACTTTGAAATTCGGGATGTTAAGATTTGGTACTCGAGCCTAACAAAAACAAGTTTATCCCTCTATCATTTTTATATTTATTTTTAACAACTTCTATAAACTAAAGAGTGAAAGGTTTAAACGAGAACACATTCATTTTACGAGAATGCCAAAACATCTTTTTACTATAGTCAATCACATATGATATTATATTCCATCACATATAGGAGACATGTGATACTGAATAACTCTTGGCTTGACCTAGGTTGTGGCCTTGCAGACCAAGTCGCTCGTACACCACTCGGCCACTTCACATGTATTATCACATATGATAAAGGTGTTCTTGATGTGATACTATAATCCATCACATGTGATAGTAAATCAGATACGTAAAAGACCTTTGGCATGACTTAGATCACAAGACACGTCATCTGCACACCATTCAGTTTCAGTCTCCTCATATGTATTATCATATGTGATAAAAGTGTTCTCACATTTTTATAAAATAAATGACATATAATTCACTCTAAAATTAAATAATAAACAAAACATAAGAAAGAAAACGGGACATCCAATCAATAAGCTAATAAGTGATACCTTGATTTAGCGAAAATATAATTATAATTATAATGTTTAGAGATGAGATGATGCTTTACTGTTACTCATTATTAATCTTTTAAATAAAATGTGATTTTATAAGGAAACTTTTCTTGTAAGCTTCACAACTCATAAATTGATCTATTTTTTATATTTTACAATGCAAAAACAAACAACATCTGAAGCTTCCATGATTTTTAAACCCTTGTTTCTCATAAATATTTTAATAGATATATTTACTTGTATTTTGGTCTTATTAACATGTTAAAGTCTTAGAGTTGAAAACGGAAAAAAGTGATGAATAAAAGCATTGATTGTTGATTATCATATTGAATAAGACAGATGTAATTAATATAATTGTTAAAAGTAATTTCTAAAGTGTTATAATAATTTTAGAAATTATTTTAAATTATCTTTTA
>NC_037540.1:11180730-11196233 GCF_001531365.2 Cynara cardunculus var. scolymus | reverse complement strand
ATAGCTAATTTAATTTAAATTTAATAATGAAGTCGCCTATTTTTAGTTTAATAATATAATTCTTTTATAAAGATAATATTTAGTATTTTGAATTCAACGATTATCTTAAATATATTTTAGATATTTTATATTTAAAATGAGATAATTATTCAGAATTTGATTATATTTATCTATAGTTAGTTACACTAATTCAAACATGGAGCTTTAATAAGTTGTACATACGAACAATTTACTTGTAATATTGAATTTTAAGTAATATGCATCAATATACGGTACTTTATGCATAAAAAATAGTTTTTAAGAGTTTTTATCAAATGTTTTATAATATAGTATAGATTTTGTTTTCTCTAAAACTAAAAAGAATCTTTGAAAAAACCCATTTATCTTTGATTGTTTGATCTCTTATCCTGTTATTATAATTTATAATAAATAAATCTGAACCGAGGTAAAATTGTGTTATCTAGAAACATCAAAAATAACAAATCGTATGGGAGTTTCTCTTGTTCTACGCTACCTAGTAACGACAAATAAAACAGTAAATATGTATTTTTTTAGTTTTTCGTTAATTCTAAAGAATAAAAATAATATATTTTCATAAATGATTTGTTTTGATCTTAGTCATCTTTCAGGAATTAAGATATAATATATTTTAGTTTCTTCAAAAACTAGTCGTGATCTTTCATCCATTAAAATATAAAAAACCATAATAAAACATTATAGCTTCTGCATATGTTGTACATTGCACGAATTTGAATGTGGAGATTGCACATAATCCCCTAATCCATGGTGTACATTGTTCTCTTCATCCTTTTGTATGTACTTAGGCATACAACATCTGCTGTTTGATCACCTGTTGCTGACTGTTGTTTTGTGTTCCTGCGAATAGAAGTCATGTATCATCTTGACCTTACACTACTACCACAAACGGTATCATATGGCTACTTGAAACAGCATATTGACCTTACACTACTAACAACTGCTGTGTGAGTTTGAAACAGAAGCTGTCTGTAATACAAGTATACAACAGGCAACAACTGCTGTTTGATCACCTGCTGAGTGCCTACTCCTGTATTTCCATAGAACAATGTTGAATATTAAATGGCTATTTGATCTTCTTATTTGTTCATATTTAAGCTAACAACCTAACAGTAAGCATCCAGCAACCGTGATCAACAATAATCTTAAAAAGCATTTGACATTTGCTCTTCAGACATGAACAACTAAGGTATCATATGGAATCACATCACTTTGTTGTAATCGTAAGAAGGATCGATTGAATCCCTAGTAGGCTTTTTGCTTAAATCAGGTTTCGGGCGGGTTCAAGGGTAGATATTGAGATCCTACCTAATCCGTCTAACCCGATTTAGTTTTCGGATTCGGACATCGGATTAGTTTTGGTGATATAGTTCGGATCGGTTTTCTTCGGTCGGGTTTTCGGGTAGGGTCGAGTTTTGCACAACCCTAGCAGTCAGCACCTGGTTTCGAACTCATGAAAGATGATATTTCCACTACACCCCCCGAACGTTAACTAATGCACCACAATCCAAGTGGTTAGATAAAATCATGTTGCTTTAAGCTGTTATTTGTTATTGTATACATCAAAGTGTACGAAAACTGTGAAATCACTAGGCCTTTCAAACTACAGATTTGTTCAAAATGTAATTCAAACCTCATTTCAGTTCAGAGTTAATATTTAGATTTTATAGTTGTTATTTTGAAGTTTTTGTATTGGATTTTGTATTAATATCAATAAGTTATGCTTATTCTCTTGTTGCGATATATTTTGAGATGATAGCTTGTTTTTGGAGTTATTTTGAAATTCGGGATGTTACAAGTTGGTATTTGAGCCTAACAAAAGCAAGTTTATCCCTCTATCATTTTTATATTTATTTTCAACAACTTCTATAAACTAAAGAGTAAAAGACTTAAACGAAAACACATTCATTTTACGAGAATGCAAGAACACATTTTTACTATCGTCAATCACATATGATATTATATTCCATCACATATGGTACATATGTAATACTAAATTAGAGACACATACGACTTTTGACTTGACCTAGGTTGAGCCCTTGCGGGCCAAGTCCCTCGTACACCACTCGGCTACCTCACATGTATTATCACATATGATAAGGGTGTTCTTGATGTGATACTATAAATCTATAATCCATTCACAAATAATAGTAAATCAGATACATAGACGACATTTGGTGTGACTTAAGTAACAAGACACGTCGTCCACACACCATCCGGTCTCCTTCGCGTTTATCATATGCGATAAAAGTGTTTATAATAAAATCGACCACACTTTTAGATATGCATAATAATTGCAATTTTTTAGCTAATTAAATGTCAACTTTACTCTCAATTATTTTCTAACTCTTGAATATTTATTATGCATTAATTAAAGATAAATTTGAGAATTTAGTTATGTAAGTGCTTACAGGATAAATTTCCTAATCGGATGAACATGACAATGACAAAAATCTTATCGGATAAGAGCGATGAGAAGGATTGATAGTCTTACCCGGTAAGTAAAGATTACGACTCAACTACAAGAGTGGTGCCTGATTGGTTTGAGCTTGGCTACAAAGATCAAAAGTATCTGGAGGTCCCAGGTTCAAATCCAAGGAGGAATAAAAATCCTTTTGTGACCACGGAGGTTCAAATACGGTGACTCCGTCTGCAAAGCAGGTGGTCACCCTAGGATTAGTTGGCTCGCATAGCGGTAAGTGTTTACCCAGTAAATTGTTGCATTCAATACGTTTTGATATACTAAAATCTTAAACATCAAAACAAATTATAGCATTGACTTCTATAAGTAAACATTTACCGGGTAAGCATTTGAATAAACAGCCCCTTAGTTTTTTTTTTTTTTTTTTTAGTTGAAAGAATCTTGGTCAACAAAATCTAAACTAATCCGATTGTTATTAAGTAAAAGTTAGATTGCAGAATAATGAGTATGATGACAACTTTTAATGGTTCTCATAAATTATCTAATAACGTTAAATGATTGTTTGGATGTTTATGGAATTCTTAATAGATAAATATTTATCAGGCGTTATTAATTTTACTGAGTGAACATGACAATGACCAATAATCTTGGTAAGAACTAAGAATCATAACAAGTACGAAGAATATTAATCCAATAAATAAGGAAGAAGACAATTATCTGGTAAGCATTTACTAGATAAAAAAATCTAAAAACAATCAATTTTAATGGTTGAAAATGTTACGATGATACAGTTACCAATTTGAACAAGAAAACGGAGCCCATGTTCTGAGCCCCAATTTGAAAGCCCATCAATTTATCAAATATTTCCTAAAAATAAAAAATAGTAGTTACTGAAAAGTAAAATATAAAATATGAGAACAAAAAAAAAGTTGTATAATATTTATACAGTAATTTCAAAAAATAAGCTAAGTCATGGTTGACTAAGGATGGTGATTTGTCTCGACTCGGCGGAGAACCCAACTCATGCAACTTGAACGGAGACGGGGATTCCCTGTTAAAACGGGTCCCGAGATCCCTGGTAGACTCAAACTAATGGATATTCTTCATGGGGTTTGATCGAGGACGAAATATTAATCCTTGGAAGTAATGGAAATTCACATAACAACTTTTTGTTAAAATAGAACCTTATACGAAGGATCAAAAGCAAACTTCCCTAAAATCCTTGACCGACTTCACGTCTAATATCCAAACAGATAATTTTACAACTTCCCTTTTTCTTTATCCCTTAATGCAGTTGCCTTGAAATACATATTTCTTAAAACAAAATAAGGGTTAGACTAGTGAGGAAATTTCTATCAGTTTATCAATCCAGTATAAGCCAATTAATATAAAAATATTTAAATCTATTAGTCATAAGTTGACACCGAGACTCAACATCCCTCCCAAGCAACTAACCTCAACGGTCGCCTTTCAAATATCACACACATCCCAATTAGATTACAATCAATATCAGTTGTGGTCCATCATACAAAACAAACTCGTGGACATTCTTTATCTATAACCATCCCGCATGGACCATCACTGTCCTAACGCATCTAGCTTCTGTTGTGTAAGTCCTTTTATCCTCATAACCAATATTCACCACATGTTTTAATTCCCTAACAACATGTGCTCAGAAAACGCATCACATTTAACGGTAATAATTCAAACGTACCAATCTTGTAGAATGGCAAAGTAATAACCATTTAATAATATATGCAACATGTCAGTTTGAAAATGGTTAAAAGAAAACACACCTTGATAACAAGTATGAAGATATAAACTCTAGTTAAAATGAGATATCACACCCGAACACTGAAATCTGAATCAGGTAAGCCAACCCATGAAACAGAAGTAAACTCTACTTGAAAGCAACAAATAAAGATCCTCATACCTGCAGATTGATTCCAACCAATATTAGCCCAGTTTAGAAACAACCAATTTGGCCCATAACTAAAATATGGTCTGCAATTTAAATGTCGGGCCAGCTCCATAATCATATTAATTCAATCTAGATCTAGAATCGTATTGGGGTAGATGAGCAATAGGGTGGTTTTTCTGAAATCACAATTGCTTGGATCGTGTATATCACTTTCCAAATCAGATATTTCGACCCCATAGCATTGGGTTGTAGGAAATTCTGAATATGAGATAGTCCAAGAAGGAACAATCTAATTTTTTAGGCACAAAAATATATTACCTTACTGTTGTGTTTTGAATATTCTAAATCCTTAGATCCGAGAGCCAAAAACGAGGGTTATAGACCCAAGACAGTTATGGAAGATTATGAGAAGGTTAACAACAGTTAAGAACCAAAAACATCGGTTAGGAACTAACCATATGTCAAGAACCAAACGAATCAGTTCCAACAAGCTGCCTACTGTGGCTGTGATGTTTTCCATAACACTTCTTCCATAGAAACTAAATTCTGGTTCGGGGCGCTGCCCCCTTGACCCCTGTCTTTTGGTCGTACCAGGATCAATCTAGTCTTATACAAATGTGCACTCCGCACATCCTAACTTGCATAAAAACTAAGTAAAGATCGCCTTTAGCTCTCATATATTTACTTACCCCTTACACCAAATGAAAACCGATGACACTAAAATCACCAACAAAGCCGCCCCGTTTGTGATTTCTTCTCTACAATCTACCTGACTCACATGCAATGCTTGAAGCCTAAAGGGTTAGATCTTGGCCGACTTGGGTTGATTTTCGACCCTTTTTCATGGAGAGTTTACAACAATTAAAGTACAGACAACCATATTCCTGACGTTTTAACACTAATCAGTAAGTAAAATTTGACCGAAATAGTTGAAGGTTACGTAACTAACACTTACGCAACTTGCATAACCACATCATGCAAGTTACGTAAATGCTACTTGCATAATGTCTATGTAGACAAACAAAAAATAGACATTAAGCCAGTTACGTAAATATTATTTTCCCGAATATTATATTAAAAATAAATTATACAAGTTACGATAACTATTATTTATATATCAATTAATTTATTAAAAAATAGCTACAAAATTCAATAAAATGAGCTTATCAGCTATTTTGGTTGATTCCCCCCCAATCAAGCTCTGGTCCTCAAAATTTTTACCCATGGCTGCGACGTCTCATTTGAGAGACAACACATCAACATCTATCATCCTTCAGTTTTCTAGAATTATTGGACCCTGACTTTGCACATATTTTCACGTTGGTCCTCAACTTATTAGTTTTTATACATATATTTTCTTAAATTTCTGGTGTTACATATAATAATTTAAAACGTATTTTTCAAGTTGATTTGACACTTGAAGAAAATGGTAAAACAAGTATACAATTGTAGTGATTAAGGTGATAACTTAATAGGTATAAATTACAGCTCATTGATTTGTATCAATGATGAAAACTTGGTTGGTATATGGTATCAAAAGTCGTGTACCATGGTACCAACTTATTTAATTTATCTTTTTGTTTAATTAACTAGTTGTGTACCTGTGTAATTCGGCGGGAGCTGTGAATTTTAACGATTTTGAAGTTTTACTGTTTTTATTATAGAAGATTTAACGACGATATAAGTTACACTTGGTCTTTACATATTAATACAATTTGAATAAAATAAAAGTTATGGTTCCAATTACAGTCTATCGATGAAAAAAATTGTATGACACGTTTAAAATCCAACATATTTAAACGACTCCACATATGTGTTCGATTTGCACCAAGAGCAAAGAATCAAGAGATCGAGAGTTCAAGAACAATTGAATGAAAGATGAATCATAGAACTTTTAATAACTCATGGTGAATATCAGTTTGAATCTCACCTTGAGGGATGAGAAGAAGACATAGAGGTATGAGTGAGTGAAATGTGTTAAAAGTATCTTGAAAACATGAAAAAAAAAAAGGTAATAATGTGCATTGGTAACTTGTGCTATATATTATTTTAATTGTAGATTGAGAGATTTTTAAGACTAAATGCATAAAGTAGTAATACTTATTGCATTATGAGTTGTTTTTAAGACTTTGTGTGCATTAAAAATTGTTTTTAAGACTTTTGATAAATCTGTTTTATAAGGTAGTATAGATTAATTATAAAAATAGCTATAGATTTTAAAGTTTTATACTATCAGCTTTTTTGTTTATGTATTTGAATGCTTGGAACTGTTATTCATCATAATTAGAAACCCTTAAACCTGATATCTGTTACTTAAAATATCATTCAAAATTTAAACAAAATAACAAATTTTCATAAATATGATTAATATTAAATATATGATTTTACATACTAATTATAAGCGGTTAATACACGGTATTAAAAAAAATTGACGTCGTATCAATTTGATGTAATGGAATGAAAGTTTATTTAAATCATCTAAACCTGTGGAAATGGAAATCATTGATGGTGCATGTTTGATGTAATGGAATGAAACATTTCTTAACAAATTGTCAATTTTCATATTTATTATTCTATATTTTTTTTTATCATTACCTAAAATAACCCAAGCCTTCTTTGTTAAAAATTCTGGTTTTCGATTCTTTGGATTCCACTAAAAGTCGTGTATCACTTTCAGATTGAAGTATTTCGATGGTACAATAGAAATTCAGTGGTTTTCCCGAACAAAGAGTTTTTCGTGTTATGAAATCTGTGTACCCAAAATCAAATGACCAAATCGTAGCTTTTCCCTCAAACAGTCGAAAAACTGCCATACGACAATTAAAAAACCAGGTTTCAAAACAGAGTCAAAATCGGGTTTAAAATTTCAAATTCGGATTTTTGAAGCATTTTTCATAAAGCTTGACCCCAGCCAGGGGCTCTGCCCCTTGGACCCCGCCACCGGGGGGGCTGCCCCCAGACCCCCATCGTTTAGGGCTTCGCCCCTAAATCAAAATAAATTCAAACAAGTGTGCACTACACACCTTCTTTACTTGTTTGATATTTATCATGATTACATTGGTCAACAAATTAATCTCATTACACTTATATGATATTAATGATACAAATCACCAACATTCTTATCATCCATAACACAGATTTTTATCGAGGTTTCTTTTGGGGTATTACATGAATCTTCATTTCATTGTGAAAAATAGAAGATTTTGTCTAGTCACATGTTCATATTAGAATCAGATCTTTAAATATAAACTCGGGTTCTTGCATATGTTCTTTTTCATTATTTTTTATTTATCATTTTTATTATTTCTTAACCATTTTATTTTATTTTTATAAATATATAAACAAATATAATAAAACTGATAAAAGAATATAAATTAATTACCATAAAATAAATTTTTTTTATTTTGTTTTATTTTTTGCTTCTTGTAAATTTTTATCCAAGTTTTTGTATTAATAAATTTAACTTTTAATTATCTCGTTATATTATTACGATTAGATTATTTTTCAAATACTTATATGTCTTCCAACGAAATATTAGTGTTAATGTCTCAAGAAATGATGAAGAGTTTATATTGCCGTCACCAATCGAAGACTTATCAATTCCCCGCACATTCGACGCAAATAGGGTTGGATTCACTTTGTGTAATTTTGCAATTTTTTTAATTGTAGTATAAAATTATATTTATGTTTTAATTGTTTTTCAAATATGTTATCTAAATATATAAATTAACAAATTAAAATAAATATAAAAAAGTGAAAATTAATAAATTATATCTGAATATTCTATAATTTTCTATAATATATATGTGTATATTTATTAAATTTATACAGTAATCTATAAATAAAATTACTTTTTATAAATTAGAAAACTGGATGTAAGAACCTCCATTGTAGAGTTTTGTTGAAGTTCTTAAATTTTGTGGAAGTGGCAATGATGTGACATGAAAAACTATGGCAAATGAGGTTCTTAAAGGTTCCACAATTGTGGATGCTCTTAGAGTATTCAAAAGAAAACACGGGCGGAAAGATCAACATCGTGCTTCACTGAGTGCTGCTAACACCAAAAGAAGAAGATCAGACGAAAGGATCTTACTGCTCGATCAAGAAAAAAAGTATGTAACTTGATTATTGATAACGGTGGTTGCGTAAACCATCTCCTCATCTTAATAAGGTTCGATGTGAAATGATGACGATACGGAATTTAAAATAGAATGTTATGAAGAAAAGCACTACTGAGATCAAGACGTTTCATGATTTATGCACATCCACACATTTTATGAACAAAAACAAAAACTTGTCCCATGCTCCCATTTGGGATCTTTAAAATGGACAAAATGTATCAATGCAACCAAATGATATTTGTTTTATTTATCCAATATCGTTTTCATTAAATTCATTATGGAGCAGCATCTATGTGGATGTACTTAATCTGAAAACTACTGATTAATGTTTATTTTGTAATTTCATGTTTGGTTTACATGCAGTTCCGGATTCAGGAATTTCTGTGATAAAGGTCGAAGTATTATGTTTTGTCATTATTAACTATTAAAATTTAAATCTAGGTTTCGACATGTTACTGTAGCCTCTCTTTTTTTTCCGACGACGATGACCAATGAACGTTATACTGCTAGACTGATGTTTTATGTTTCTATGCGAGCCGATTAATCCCAGGGCGACCACCTGCTTTGCAGAAATCCCGGAGTCACCGCATTTGAACATTCGTTGCCACAAGGGGATTTTTATTCCTCCTTGGATTTGAACCTGGAACCTCCTGGTACTTTTGATCTTTGGAGTCAAGCTCAAACCAATCAGACATCATCCTTATGGTTGAGCTTACGCAATTCTTTGTGGGGTTAAACATTTTTTTTGGGTGTAAACATGACATATATTTATAGAAGATGAAATATAGTATAAACTATTTTTCTATTTTTGAGAAATTTATGAGTATCCATTGACCCTCTTTTGGAAGACGTTGGTCAATGTTAGACGTATGTGAGATCAATGTTTTTGGTGATAACAATGAAAACGTTAACTTGTTTGATTGGTTTGAGATTGAGCTCCAAAGGTCAAGAATATCTGGAGGCCTCATGTTCAAATCCAAGGAGGAATAAAAACCCATTTGTGGCCACGGAGGTTCAAATGCGGTGACTCCGAGCTACCCGCAAAGTAGGTGGTCGTCCTGGGATTAGCCGGCTCGCATACCGTGTTGGATATCCAGGTTATGAAATTTTTTCATGAAATTGTTTAATCATGTGAAATTGTTTCATATAATACTTTTTTTGATGAATTTGTTTCATATATGGTTATGAAATTGTTTCATATAATATTTAATGAAATTTTAATAAAACTGTTTCATGTATTTCTCTAAAATCAAAATAATGAAGATGATAATATCGGTTAAAAAAATGGCTAATAGATAAGTTCAAAATCAGAAATAACTGCTTTAATTAATTCGTCTATTAGAAAATGACATGTAGAGCTACACGAAGTAAAAGATTGTGTGGCATTGCATAGGGAATTAGGGATTCACATGATCCATTCACAAATGTTGGGTTTTCAAAATCACAGGAAACAAGTGATCCTTCTGCGTGCCCACATTCACTTGTTCCTTCTAAAATAATGCATTTTGTCTCATTTTTTTATTCTTATTATTATTGTCTTGTGACACCAATTATATATGTATTTAATAACCAATTTCAGAATCTCATATTTCAATACCTCAAAAATTAGAGACCGTTTATTAAACATTTATCGGTAAACACTTATCGGTAAAATTGAATACTATTATTTACTTATCGGATAAGATTTTAGTCAACAAAAAACGGTTTTCTATGCAACAATTTACCCGATAGGAGTTGACTGTGGTAAGAGTCATTACCATCATTTACTGGGTAAGACTCTCGGTCTCTGCCTCGTTCTTACCGGGTAAGATTTTTGGTCCTTACCATGTTCATCCGGTAAAGTAATATAACTTGGTAAACGCTTACTCAAGTAAGCACAGTCTCTTAATTAATAAATATAATTACATAGTTTTTTAAAATCAAGGTTTAATTATGAATATTTATTTTGAAAAAAAGAAATATATATAACGGTAATTAGCATTCTTTAACCAAAAGTTTGGTGAATGTTTTTTTTTTATTAACCTGGATATCCAACCTGCTATGCGAGTCGACTAATTTCAGAACAACCATCTGTTTTGCAGATAGCCCGAGGTCATCGCACTTGAATCTCCATAGCCACAAAGGGATTTTTATTTCTCATTGAATTTGAACATTAAACCTCTTGATACTTTTGATTTTTGAAACCAAACTCAAACCAATCATGTGGTTAGTTTGGTGAATGTTGATGCAAATGAGTATGGGTATGAGTCAGATAAATTGTACGATTCCAAGGGTGTAAATGAATATGGGTTTTAAATGAACAGCAAATTGTACGAGTTGGAGGACAACTACACAGTTAATAACTTGGAGTTTTTATATGTACACATTTATTTGTTTTTTCGATACGAATATACATATTTAATCTCAAGAAAAAAACTAGTGTTTTTGGTTTCCGTGTTGTACGGATATTAAAAAAATTGTATATTTTGATTTACTCGTTTATTTTTTAAAATCTATTTTTAAATGGACTATATTACAAGTTTATATGTAATATTTATAGTGATGAAATCGTGAGTTTGAAATAATTATTGTTGTCAAATTTGGTTTATAAAGATTGGTTTCAAACTTACTGAATTGAAATATAATACTATGAAATATGTTGTATGATGAAAATTATTGGTAACAATCATAGTTTAATTATCTACTACTTAGGTTACTATTAAATGATGTATTTTAAAATAAATGAATACTAAAAATGACATAAAGTTGATAAATAAATCAAACCACATGCATAGTAAAAGTTATAATTCCAAAATATTATAAGGCTGTTTATTACCAATGCATTGATTTACGACTATAACAAACATATATATCTTATATTAACAACTCCTCTTTTTGAATACATGTATAACAACTACAAGTAAAACAACATTGTGGTTTATGTGACATGAGATGATTATGTTATTTTTTTTATTTGTTTATTTCATATATAAAAATAACAATTATAATTTTTTTTTGAAAGAAATAAAAAAATTGCTTTTTTTCCTGTGTTTGTAGCCCCATGTAAGGATGGATCTAATTTAGTGGCACCGTATTATTTACCTATGAAAAGGTAAAAAAAAAAGGTTCACGAAAGATGCAACCGTATCAATATATGTCATTATATATATTTTAAAATTACAATAAAGATACAAGTTTTTCCTCTATAGAGTTGGGACAGACATGTGGGTTATATTACACTCTCATCCTCCTTGTAAGAAATTTTCTTTTCTTTTCTAAATTCGTTAACTAAGGCGGGACAAACCTGTGGGTTATATTACACTCTCATCCTCCTTGTAAGAAATTTTCTTTTCTTTTCTAAATTCGTTAACTAAGGCGGGACAAACCTGTGGGTTATATTACACTCTCATCCTCCTTATAACGAACTAAATGCCACTTTATAATAAAACATAGGATATCGCTTCACTTTTTCTTCAATGGCGTCAAGTTCCAGAGTGAGGGAGGAGCCATTGATCCCTAAGAAGAGTTGGCCGCGCAATCATAAATCTGTAAATCGAGGTGTGATCATCAACAATTGTCCTGATACAAGTCCGGATTGGATTGAACCTAATTCAAAGACGAAGCCGGCATCTGCCAGAAAAGTTCCTGTTCTGTACTACCTATCTCGGAATGGTCATCTTGAACATCCTCATCTAGTCGATGTCACTCTCTCTTCTCCTCATGGTCTCTATCTCAGAGGTAATCCAGATCTCTATGGTCAAATTTAACTGGAATTGTTGGAATTTTCGAATTTCATACATTAAAATGATAAATTTCTGAAAGGATTCGTGAAAACCTAGTAGTTCGCTTCTTTATCAAGTACAAATCCTTGCTGTTAATCTCCGTAATTTGGCTTTCAGTGATGTATTTACTGCGTCCTGTTTTGCAGATGTTATGAACACTTTGAATTATCACCGAGGAAAAGGAATGGCGAACATGTATTCGTGGTCTTTCAAACGGTACAAACATATTTGACAAATTAGAAGATGATGAGTAGATAAATCCAGTTTTTCTGTTGATTTTACTTCTCTTAGTTTCATAAATTGTTTCGAAATTTTCTGAACCAAAATTAGGAGCTACAAAAGTGGATACGTATGGCACGACGCCTCGGAAGAGGACTTGATTCAACCGACGAACGGCCACGATTACGTCGTCAAAGGATCACAGCTTCTCCAAACACATGCATCTCGAAATCTGCCGGAAACCTGCCATACCGGCGACAATTGTAGCTCGACGAACACCGCCGCCGCGGCCATGGTCGTAAAAAGGAATCAATCATGGAGCTCATTCGACATTCCACAGGACTATTTAGTTCTCAAATGCGAGTCGAACAGAGAGCTCGGCACGAAGTTCGCCCCCGACGCAGCGACGCAGACCGTAGAGTTAAGTAGGGAAGAAATACCGTCTCCTCCGCCGTCGAATTCGAGCTCGGACGTGGTGAGTGGATCGAGATCGAGATACATAGATCAGAGGGCGAAGGTGAGAAATGGTGTTAAGTCGGTGGAGGATGAGCATGGTTGTAATGGGAGGATGACAGCTTCACAGGTTCTGTTGCAGCTAATTACTTGTGGGGCCGACTCAGTTAGACATGTCGTTCCAGTGAAAACTAAGCACGATCAAGGGTGTACGGTAAGCGTGGCGTATGGTAAAAGTTTAAGGGGTGAAGTACTGAATCAGTAAATTGTTGATATAATGTAGTTCACATAGACCCGTACTATGGGTAGATGCAATGTCACTCGTATCTTAATAATAATTAATAAATATATAACATAATTATATTAAATGTCCGTTTATCAAAATGCTTATCGGTTAACTTACTGGCAATGGTCATCATCGTCTAGACATCCTCGTTCAATGGGTGTGAACTTCGGTTGTTACCATGATTCTTAGTCTTAGGAGCTGTTTACCTAAATGTTTACCCGGTAATCGTTTAATGTTAGGAGTTAACACTATAATTTATTTTATGAGGTAAGATTGTAGCATATCAAAGTGATATCACATGCAACAATTTACTCAATAAGCACTTACCTGGGTAAGAGTCATCATCCTCACTTACCGAGTAAGACTCTCCATCTATATCATTGCTCTTACCGAGTAAGATTTTTGACCCTTGCCATGTTCATCTGGTAAGGAAAATTACACGGTAAACACTTACTAGGTATGTGTTTAGTAAACGACCCCTTAGTCCTTAAGATAAATGACCTAGTAAGCGTTTTGATAAACAATCCCTACACCAAATATGTTAGGTCAAAAAGTTAATTAACAATTATTAGATTTATTTTTTGGACAAAAAGTTGATTATTGACAATATCACCGAACCCACGATACCAAATTGAAGGAACATCTTTTTGTCTCATTTAACGGCTAAGGTTAACCTTTTGATTTATAGTTTGTATTTGTTATAAACTAACGGTTATACTTCTTAAAATATACAAAAAAATAGACGATCTTATATAATTTAAGGGCAAAATGCATAAAATAGCAATCTACTTCCATAAATTTCTTTATTATAGTATTGTACTTTCAGTTTTTCTTATTACAGCAATGTACTTTCAAATTATTTTTTATTAGGACATTGTACTTTGAAAAATTTACCCATTATAGCATTGGGTAACCTTTTGATTTAAATTTACCCATTATACTAGATTTCCATGCCACCTCGTTGTCCACATAGGCTGTCCACATATACTATAGTGATGTGACTTTCTTACTACATCATTGTACTTTCAAAATTATTTTATTATAGCATCTACTAGTTTTTATTAAACACTGTATTTTTAATTTTAATATTTAGATATTTTACATGTTTTTTTAATAAATGTATTAAATGAATTAAAAAAAATCTAAATTATTCATTAATATACCAATATCAATAAAACTAGTAGAACACAACTTATCTCGCTAATATTTTTTAAAAAAATGTGTTTTTTGAAAAAAGAAAAATAAGATTTTTTCTTTTTTTACAAAAAAATATTATCTTTACTTGACGAATATATTATATTTGTTTAGAACTTTTTTACTTGACGTATAAATATATTAAATTAATTAGATTTTTTTGAAGTATTTATTAATATAACAATATTAAAAAATTGTAGATAACAATTTATTTCGTTAGTATTTTAAAGAGAACTTTAAAAGATATGTATTTATTTGAACAACATAAAATAGGAAAAGTTGTCTTTTTTACAAATAAAATATATCTCGAAAATAATGTTGCATATTTATTTAATAAATATTTTGCTCTAAGAATATTTAATTTAAATGCAACTTAATAAGAAAAAGTAAAAAAAAATTAAATGTTTTTTTAGATAATAGCAATGAAAAATGAAAATCACTAATAATAATTTGAAATATGTTTTTATTTTAATTTTAGTTAAGTCATCAAAATGATGTGTCATCCACATAACCTCATTAAAGTCACACAAGCAAAAAAGTCAAAGGGTTAACCGGTTTAAAAGGTAACAGGTTACTCATTGCTATTATGAGTAGATTTTTTAAAGTACAATGTCTTAATAAAAAATAATTTGAAAGTTCATTGCTGTAATAAATAAAAACAAAAGTAGAATGCTATAATAAATTTTTTTGTGAAAGTAGGTTACTATTTCATGCATTTAACCCTTGTTATAAACTAACGGTTATACTTCTTAAAATATACAAAAAAATAGATGATCTTATATAATTTAAGGGAAAAGTATAAAAAACCCAATGGACTTTGATGTTTGGAATGATTAAGTCATTGGACAATTTTTTGAAACAAATAAGTCATTGGACATTTCAAAACATTTTAAATAACTTCTTGGACTTTCTAAAACCTGTTACATATATCCTTATGACATATAAAACCGGTTAATGTGATAAAATAATGGAAAAAGTCCGAAAAAACCCAATGAATATTCACATTTTGAACGGTTAAGTCCCTAAACATTTTTTGAACTAAAAAATATTTAGATCTATAAAATTAAACAAATATAACAAAAAAGTACTT
>NC_037540.1:11170743-11180305 GCF_001531365.2 Cynara cardunculus var. scolymus | reverse complement strand
AATAAATATAATCAGTAATCCTTTTTAAATTTTTATTATTTTTTTAATTTAAAAAATCACTGACATATTATCTTTTATTTTTAATTAAAATACATTTCATCAATAATCTTTTTTAAATTTAAGTATTTTTTTGTTATATTTGTTTCATTTTATATAATACAAGTATTTTTTTGGTTCAAAAAATGTTTAGGGACTTTATCGCTCAAAATATGAATGTTTATTGGCTTTTTTTTCATTCTTTTTCCATTATTTTACTGCGTTAATTAGTTTTATAGGTCATAAGGATGTATTTAACAAGTTTTAGAAAGTCTAAGGAGTTGTTTAACAGGTTTTGGAATGTCCAAGGACTTATTTGTTCCAAAAAATTGTCCAAGAACTTAATCATTTCAAACACTAAAGTTCATTGGGTTTTTTTAGACTTTTTCCATAATTTAAAATAATAACTTGTAATGAAACTAACGATATAATTACCAAAGAGCCTTTAGTCTAGCGGTATCGTAGTCTTTCATCTCCTAGGAGGTAGAGATTCAAACCTCATCAAAAGTGAGTAGGGTGTGTGAGTTTATTTGTTGCATTTGCCCTATATAATATATAATATTATATACTTCAAAAAAAAACTTATGCTATGATTGGAATTTTTCAACCGCTGTAAATTAGTATTAAGTCTGATCGATATGGGACTCCAAGTTAGACGGGTACAAATTGTCTCATAGCTCTAAGAGGGAGTTAGAAAGGTGAGGGTCACGGCGATTATAAATTTTCCCAAAGTGTTAGTAGACCATGATTTTGATACTATATGAAAATACGCTTAACCCTCCAAAGTGCTTTTCAGAAATAACCGATGAGAAGAGAAAAAAAGTTCCAACATATATATTATAGGTTAAATAATCCAAATCTAACAGATATGAGATTACGAGAATACAACAAATGGCCCTCGGTTACGACCCAATCCATATTTCGTTAGTACCGTGGCGTGGCTTGTGGGATAATTGTTGATTTGTGAACCATACTCGAATAGTCCAATGGGATAAGCCCAACCCGAGAATGTAAGGCCCAAAGCCCAAGAACTTGAAATAGACTCAAAACCTTTTTCTTTGAACAAAGATAGTCACAAACTTTAAAAACGTTATAAAACTGATTTTGAATAGCAAAATATGTGACTCTTTTTTTTTATTAACCTGGATATCCAACCCGCTATGCGAACCGAGTAATCCTAGGGCGACCACCTGCTTTGCAGATAGCCCAAAGTCACCGCATTTGAACCTCCGTGGTCACAAGAGAATTTTTATTCTTTCTTGGATTTGAACATAGGATCTCCTGGTACTTTTAACCTTTGCAGCCAAGCTCAAATCAATCAAGCACCACCCTTATGGTTAATATGTGATCTTTATCGACATATTAGAGCGTTTGGTTTGATGGAATTATTTGAAAGGATATGAATTTTGTAGAAGGATTTAGAATTGAAAGGATTTAAAATGTTTGATGCGTTTGGTTTTTATGATTTGAAATGGAATTAAACTGAATTCTATTCTTTTCAAATAATTTGTAAAAAAATTATAAAAATAATTAAATTACGGTATTTTTAATTGATTACTGAAATACAAACGTTTTTTTTTTAACATATTTTAAGAAATTATTATACATAAATCCTTCAAAATCCTTTGAAATTCAAACCACCTATGAAATTTCAAAATCCTATGTTTGAGAGAATTCAATGAAATCCTAATATTACAAACCCACTAAATCCTACAAACCGAACATGAAATTAGAATTAAATTCAATTCCAGATCTCTGCAAATCCAATCTAATCATACAAACCAAACGGGATATTTGGTAATTTTCAATATCGAATTTGTAATCCTAATGAAAATCAAAACAAATTTTGGACCGTAAAACATTAAGGGGCCGTTTACCAAACACTTACCTAGTAAGTGCTTACCGACAAAATTTAACACTATCGACTGATTGGGTAAGATTTTAGTCCACCAAAACGGTATCGAATGGAACAATTTATAAACATATTCATGTAACTCCTCCAGCATAAGTGAATGTATTATGATCCAATGGTGTATTAGAATTGTTTCCAAATGGGTACTTGTAATAGAAAAACTCTACAACATCAATGATGATATGTAAAAATAACTCCATTAGCGCTTAGAAAAATCAATATTCCGGCATAACCAACACCAAGATTCCGGTCAAGTTGGGAGTAAGGTTCAAAAAGTTGGCTCAGGTGATTTAGGTTAAAATTCCAAACCAATGATGAAAACGGAAGGCGAAGCAGAGTGGATGATGATAATACTCGTTTGAGACGCCTCGCACCTCTCCTTTCCTTCGAGGAAGTATCATGAACTAGAGTACTACACCCTCGTTAGAAGAAGCTCAAGCATTGAGGACTTTGGCTAAGGACATTAACAGTAACTTATACACATCATCGCTTTTTTTCAACCACATCTTCAGAATTAGTGTTTTTCCCCGAAAAACACCTCTACCTTTTTAATCATACAAGATTGAGGATGGGTTATGGGTAGAAAAAGAAAATCACGCCACTGACCTAGCAAGTGTCGATCCCATCTTTGTTTTGAGTCGGTTGTTTGGTCACCAATTACTGAATTTTTTTGTTTTATCGAAAGACTCAGATCTTATTAAAGTAAAGAGAGGTAAAAAAAGGTTAGTAAGAAGCGTCTTCCTTTTGTTTGTTCAATAAAGGGCTGACTGTGACAAATTGACGTAATACATGGTTTGTACCTTTTTATCAACATGATAAATGAGTGGAAAGCGTGTAAGATATGTTGTTATTCTATATGGGTTTGTAAATGACCTTTGAAGCAGTCAAAGACCAATGTGTGTGCATACACACACTTGGTTATGTGGGAAACAAAAAGCAACCGTTGAGAATTGATGGATGTCCTCGTCAAGGATAAGTGGACGAAACTACAATAAAAGGAACTCTGGTTTTAACCGTAAATTTAAATAAAAATTAAAAAAAAAATATATAAGAGACAATGAAATACCATTCAAATGGGGTTCCAACCAAGTTAGTAAATGCTTCATGTTGCTTCTCTAACCTCAATAAAAGAAGTATGGTCCCAATAGAAATGGACACATACAACCAATGTACTTGTACTATCATCACTGTTTTTATGTGAAAAGACTAGGGGTGAGCAGTGGAACCGGGTATCCACTTGTGGTACCGAAACTGCCTTAGAACTGTTGGTTCCAGAACCGGAACCGATATGAGTGGTTTCGGTTCTGGGTCCTAAAATACGGAACCGATTGAGAATGGTTTCGGTTCTCAATTTTTCGGAATCGTTACCTGCCGGGACTAACTAGTTCCTTTATTGAGGTAAGTCATAAGTTACGAATTTGTGCAGTTTTATTTATATATTTTGTGTAGTTTTTTTGTAAAAAAAATTTGTGCAGTTTTTATATAATTTGTGCAATTTTTTATACAAAGTTTGTGCAGTTTTTTTTATATAAAATTTGTGTAGTTTTTTGTTAAAAATATGTACAGTTTTTGGGTAAAAATATGTGCAGTTTTTCTAACACTCAATTATTCACAGGTACCGTACGAGGTTGAGGATGCGATGGGTATGCAAGAAGTTGAAACGAGATTCAGAATTTGAGATAAAATGATTCGTATTTTTTCATATTGTGTGTTTAATTGGATTCATAGTATGTAATCGATAAACTTTGAACATTTAATAATATGTAATCCTCGGAGAGTAATAATATTTTGTCTTTTAAAAAAACAATGAGAATCGAACTCAACGGATAAGATAACAAATAAAACACAGTTAAAGTATTTAACCCACTTATCAATCAAACTACAATACGAAACGTATAAATTGATGCATCTTTAATCGCCCCTCAAATATCTATACAACATTTGATTAAAATCAAAAAGGTGGGAAGTTGATTAATTCTTGTTGACAAGCCAAAAACTGCATTATGCACGAATGCTCCAAAGTCAACGTTATTTAATGGTCGTTGCCAACATTTCATTTATTATTTGCTTACAACTTTTTGAACCCAAATTGATATGGAATTAACTTCATTCGCAACTAGTATAATTGAATCAGTACTTGTTTGTTAAACATTGATCAGATAAATATTTATCGGATATCATTTATCTTTCAGATGAGTATCACAAAGATCTAGAATTTTATCTGATAAGAAACATAGCAAGAACGACAACTTTTATATGTTAAATAAGATGAAGACTTTTATCCTTGATTGTTTCGGTCTAACTAGATCTCAACGGACTTTTTAAGCTAACTAAAATACTTAAAATTTATATATATATATATATATATATATATATATAAGATAAAGGTATAATGTAGATACCGTAGATTTGTTGTATAAAAACATTTAAATACGAAAGAATAAGAAAATTAATTATTGGTTAATAGTATATATGATATTATTTTATCTTATTATTTGTATATACTAGAAGGGTACTTGAGCAATACAGCGAGATACATCTCAATTTTAATTTTCTATTTTATTTTTTGTCTCTGTCGATGTTATAATACAATTTTGTTTGTTTTTAAAAAAGTAATAATGATTTTATTTTTGAATAAAATGTAAATTTGAAAATATCATAAAAATTTGAAAAAAATATATCAATATTAGTATCAAATCAACTATTTAAAAGTTCTATTTTTTAAATAATTTTTTAATTTAATTTTTTATTATAATTTAATTTAAGTTCAAAAATTTATTTTTGGTTTAATAATATAATATTTATAAAGATAATAATTAAAGATTCTGTTAGAATTTAATAATTATCATAATTATATTTTAGATTTTATATATTTAAAATGAGATATTTATCTTGTATTTGATTATTTTTATCTATAGTTAATTACATAAATTCAGATATGAAGTCTTAATAAGTTGTACTTACGCACAATCTATTTGTAATATTGAGTTTTAAGTAATATGCATTAATAAAAAATATTTTATGTATAAAAAATGATTTTTAAAAGTTTTTGTCAAATGCTTTATAATATAGTATAAATTATTTGTATTTTTATTTTTCCATGGGTTAATTTAAATATTACTAAATCAAAAAAAAAAGAGGCATTTGGATTTGGATTAAGGAATTTGGAGGTCAATTACTTGCACGGAAGGACGATTGCAAGTTGCAACTATACAAGTGTACGGCACCTAAAAATCTTACGTCATACGACTTTTTTGTTTTTATTTATTTATTTATTTATTACACATTATTTTACAAAATATATAATTATTAATTCGGTTAAAATGTTATAATAATTATTTTTATAAAATAAATATTTAATTTAATTTAGAATTAAATAAGATAGCTTTCATGATTGTTTTGCTCCCAATTGTAGTAAAAGTTTAAAACGTTCAACCTTAAATTTGCAATATCAACTTTTGTAAATGTATAAAATATATATCAGACGTACACAGTAATTGTGACGACTAAGTTTATCAGTATTGATTTCTTGTAGTTACAATTTGTCGTTTAATCTAAACATAGTATGTGATATCTTTTTCAAAAAAACTTCAGGTCATTCGTAATCATCTGGGGATTAGTCCAAACGTATAAGTTGGTCGAGATACACACGATTATTAAAAAAAACCCTGTTATATAATGTTGGTTATTTAGGGGGTGTTTGGGATTGATTATTTGAAACAACTTATGTTTTTTTACAAACACACTTATCAACTTATTATAAGTCAGAAAGGTTTAACTTTTTCAAAAACTCTTTATTACCGGTTTGGTACCGGTATAAATTGTTTATCCAAACACTCAAAAATGTTTGTTACCGGTATTATACCGGAATAAGTCAATAAGTTGTTTTTTAAACAATCCCAAACACCCCTAATATATAGGTGAGTCATTTTGTTGTTGGTTGGAAGAGAAGTCGCATTTACGTTATGTGGAGGTTGGATAGCCCTAAGCTTCTCCAACTGCCCAACTTAATTTTTGGTCAATACATCTTCTTTTGACTTTTATTTAATAAGAAACAATTTATATATTTATTTATTTATTATTAAACTAAAATAATGTATATATTTTTATATGTCGTGTCCCTTAGTTTAAGTGAGATATATGAAATCATTTAGATGCCGTTTATCAAACGTTTACTCGGGTAAGCACCAAGTTATATTACCTTACTAGAGGAATATAGTAATGAACAAGAATCTTACCCGGTAAAAGCAAGAAAAAATACCAAGAGTCTTACCCGGTAAGTGAGGACGACGACTATTGCCACAGTAAGCGTTTACGGGGTAAATTGTTGCATAAGATACCGTTTTGGTGAATTAAAATCTTATCCGGTGAGTAAATGATAATGTTAAATTTTACCGGTAAGCACTTACTTGGTAAGTGTTTAGTAAACGGCCCCTTAGTTTGATATTGCATGTAATTTTGATTTTTATATATTGATTATTTATTTTAACGTGCTAAACAAATAAGATATGTGTTGTCGTAAATGAATGATATGATTTAAAGTGATTCACACTTTTGGTTTACTAAATGTTGTCGTAACTATTTTGGTTGTTTATGGAAAGTTTTGTTGATATAATGACGTGGCTATATAGAATTTCAGTTATGAAGTATTGTAACTGATATTTTTATGTTTGAACTGCGTTTTCTGTGTTACACATATACAAAAATTACTCCATCACCACACGTGAGGCACTTCCATCCTCTATCTTGGTTCGAAAATATGTTTCCTTGATTTCCAAGATCGGGTTCACCTCGCTCCTCGTGGATCCGTCTGGCTTCACCCTTGTAGATTCATCGCATAGGGCTTTTTATTTGAATTTTGATTCAGAGGTTTAATTTAGTTTTTGATTTTAGGGTCATAATTTGGGGTTTTTGATTTGCGTTATGACTTTGGGGCTGTTTATCATATATATACCGACTAGAGTTATCACCTTCACATACCTTATCGTGTCTCGACCATTAAAATAAATTGTTGGTAAGTGTGTTTTACCCTTTTAAGCACTAACGGGTATGCGTCTTTTCCGTCACTTATCGATTATGATTGTCTGTTTAGGATAAGATTCTTGGACCTTTTACATTTTCACTCGATAAGATAAATAAAACCAGTAAACACATATCTGATAAACAATTATACTAATTATTTGCAACTTATTGTTCTTGTGTAACACCTTTATCTTAAATTAACATTTGCATATAAACATATATTTTTATATATCAAGAAATGTAACTTTACACATTCGGTCTCAAATATACACAAAAACCATAATATAAAAGTAGCTACCAAATTTTTTCAATGGAAAAAAATAATTATCTCATATGATATGCATATACAAATTATGAAACGATGGGTTTATTATAATTTAAACATATTCATAAAATAAATCTCTTAACTTACCATCATTATTCAAAAATAATCCCGAACATTATAACCGATAAACCCGATTATAATATCTTATTAAAGTTTTTATGGTTCAACTTTATGCTATATTATCAAAATTAAAAGAAATTAGTTTCTTTTTTCAAATCTAAAATATTTAAATTGTAATAAGAACTTTAAATTAAAAAAATATAATATTTAATCTGATATTTACTTTTTGGGTACATCTTAAAATTAAAAGGCATGTTCCACCATTAATTAGAATTTATATTTTATTTAATCACGGGTTTGGAAATTTTATTTTTTAATAAAAAATGATAATAAAAATATGAATCCGGAACAAGTTGTAAAAGTTAGTTGCATGGCATGACAGGCTAATAGCGTGTGGAATAGCTATTGACATAACTCAAATGTCCATGTTCTTCGGAGAATAATTTTTTAAATAAATCTTTATATCCTCGTATTAATATTAAATGATTGTTTGACAATTACTGAATGATTTAATATAAAATGATTAAGAGGTTCTTATGATATAATACAAAATAAATATAATTATTTACAATGAAATTAGGCTTTGAATGGTTAAGGGAGGCTCAAGATACAAAATCATTCAGAGAGTTTTTGAACCATTAAGAGGCAAAAATAATTTTTATGTCAAACAAGATTCATTTCTTAACGATTTATAGGTTGTCTCTTAATGAAACTATTAATAGGTAAACAAACAACTAATAAAAGTTATTTTTTTATATATAATTAAAATGTATGGACTTATATAACAATACATTTTTTAAACATTAACATTTCGTTATTTTCACTTTAAGTTGTTTTTAGATTTTGACTGTTTATATATATACGGGCATGTTCAAATGAAAACTGTGCATTTCTAAGAAACCGTCTAAACTAATTTCGACCAATAGATAAATTCCATTTTTTTAAATTAAATTTAATCAATAAGGTTATTCCGGTCATTCACAATATTTTCAATTAAATATGAAAATTATTAATAAATCTTAATTAAGGAAACGTAATAAAGAAAATTTTATAAATGGTAACATTTAAATATTTAATTATATTATAATTTTAAAAWTTTGAAYTAAATATATTGTGATGCGATTGAATCTGCTGGTGAATCTTGAAGATTGTAAGGTATAATGTAATGAATTCATCAAATCATGATTGAAAAAAGAAATTAATACAAATGAAACAGGTTTCATAAAAGTGAAACTGGTTCATGTCATAATTGAACAATGAGTAGTGAAACATTTTCATAGTGAACTCATTTCAGTGATGGTGTAGTTGATCCATTTAGTAGGTGAAGTGGTAAATGAAACTGGTGCATAATGTATATGGTTCGTCATGAAATAAATGCATGATGGGTACATGATGAATCTGTTACAGAATCTTGAAGATTGTAATCTGCTCCAGAATCTTGTAGATTGTAAGGCTTAAAGAAATGAATTCATCAAATCATGGGTGAAATAAGAAAATTAATGTACACGGAATAGGTTTCATGAAGGTGAAACTGGTTCATGGCGTAATTGAACCAAGAATAGTGAAACGGATGCATAATGTATTTTGTTCGTCATGAAATAATTGTATGATGAAACGAGTACATGATGAATCTGCTCCATAATTTTAAAGATTGTAATCTGCTACAAAATCTTTAAGATTGTAAGGGTTAAATAAATGAATTCATCAAATTAGGAACGAAATAAACTAATTTATGTACATGAAACAAGTTTCATGAAGGTGAAACTAGTTAATGGCGTAATTGAACAATGAATAGTGAATTGGTTTGATGGTGAATCCCGTTTCAGTGATGGTGTAGTTGATCCATTTAGTAGGTGAAATGCAAAATAAAACGGGTGCATAATGTATGTAGTTTGTCATGAAATAATTACATGCTAAAATGGATTCATGATGAAACCGGTGCGTCTTGAAATAATTTCATAATGAATATGATGCATATTTACATGGGTGTGTGAAGGACATTGAAACAATTTCAGGATAAGGAATAAAAAGGCTGTTGCATTAGCGAAATTATTTTCTAACAAATATAAATTTTTAATTTCGTAAAATAAAGAATAATGTCCTTCAATAGGATGTTGCAGAATATGTATTTTTGTTTACCATTTTGCTTTTATTGCTAATATAAAATAAAATTTTAATATATATATATATATATATAGGGGCCTATT
>NC_037540.1:11162071-11169738 GCF_001531365.2 Cynara cardunculus var. scolymus | reverse complement strand
CCTTTTTTATTATCTCATTAAATATCATTAATCTAATTTGCCCATTTTGCCCTTTTTTATTATCTCATTAAATGTCATTAATCTATTTTTGGAATCACATTAATTAAGATTCTTTTCAATTTTAACCATTGATATTTAAGATGTGTGGTTGAGATTGGTTCTTACAGTTAGCACAAACAACTCAGTTCTCATTTGATTAAGCCCCTATATATATATATATATATTTTTTTTTAATTTCCTAAAATAAAGTAAACTAATCTTGACCATTGATCAAGAAAATAGATGGATGAGATTGGTTTACACAGTTTACACAAATGATGACGGTTTTTATTTGAACGTTCATCTCTCTCTATATATATAATCTTGTGAGACGTACTATACATCTAATTTAAATAATGCTTTAATAAGGTTGACATTAGTTCACTTCTAAGAGAAAATAAATCAACTCTAAAACCATGAAAAACTTATATCACATCCATTTAAAATATATTAAAACAAAACTATTATCTTTTCGTCTTTTTGTTAGGTATCATTTTATCAATTATGAACGGTTGAAAAATATTAAATTTATTCACACAGAGGACTAAGGAGAGTTCATCAGGGAATCAAAAAGACTGAATACATGTTCTCATTTGTCTTCGTTCATCATGAATAATAAACATGATTTTTTTACAACATTCATGATTAATGTTACACTATTCATAATGAATATCTCATGATTATCCAGGAGATTCCAGGTTCAAATCCAATGAGAAATAAAAATTCTCTTGTGGCCACAGATGTTCAAATGCAGAGATTCCGGGCTATCTGCAAAATAGATGGTCGTCCTGGGATTAGTCGGCTCGCATAGCGGGTTGGATATCCAGGTTAATAAAAAAACCCAGTTTAACAGTCGGTTATATTTTTTTAATACGGAGCCCAATTCTTAGAATAATATATATTTATTTGTTTTCCTTTATTGATCACATACGTAAGATACAAATTATAGAGGATAGTCAAATGTTCTAAAGATAGACTTCTTCGGTTCTTCCACCTAATTAATTTTCACGTTGTGATTGAAGACTTAACGTGCAAAAATAAAATAGTCCATCACAGGGGCTAAAACTGTCAATAATTTAAACACTGAGGGTCGAATAACAACTTATTTTTTTAAAATAAAGAAGGGTAGTAAGTGTAAATAGACGATTTTGGTTTCTAGATTATGACATCACATGTGACGTCATCATGATATGATATCCTTGATACTTGTAACTAGACTCGGTTTCAAAAGTCCATATTTGGACCATTCTAGGATGCCATGAGTCACTGGTTTAGAGACCGTGAAAATCTCATCCCATCTCATTTTTCTCAAGCAATTACGACTTTAAACACATGAAAATGATGAGTTGAACCAAATTACAAGTTGAATATGCCGGGGGTCTATTTTTATTAATTTCCAAATAAATGAAATGAAGTTATGTTAACCACAAGAATGGTGTTTGATTGGTTTGAGTTTGGCTCAAAAGTTCAAAAGTACCAAGAAGTTTCAGGTTCAAATTCAAGAAGGAATAATAATCCCCTTGTGCCCATGAAGGTTCAAATGCGGTGACTTCGGATTATCTGCAAAGCAGATAGTCGTCCTGAGATTAGTCGACTCACATAGCGGGTTGGATATCCAGGTTAATCCAAAAAAAAAGTTATGTCAAGTTGGTTGTGTCGAATCAACTCGTCAACAATTCTTTAAAATTTTGGTAAGTAACTAAAACATATAAAATATAATCAGTAAAATCATCGTTACAATGATTGTTCAGTTATTCATCAGATAAGTTATCAAGAATTGTAAACATGTGTATCCTTCGTGTAAGATTTTGGGTATTTGCCATGAGACGGACCTACGTAAGCTTGAGTGCGGTCCCATGTACTAATTCAATTGATTTTTCTTAACTAGAATTTTGTTGATGCTTCAGGATATTAAATAATATAAGGAACATTAACTGAAAAACCAAAAACGTTCCTCCAAAATGTAAATCAACCAAAAAACTTAAAAGATCCCTCGAAAGAAACACAAAAGACTCAAAAAGATCATCAAAACGATGGGATTTGATTAAGAACATATCGAACAACACTGCATGCTTTTGATTCACCTTAAAAATGACGCACCCACTTGATGAAAATCTTGGGTCCAATGTTGTTTTCCATGCTCGTCTGGTAAAACAATTGACACCCGATAAACATTTACCTGAAAAGCATCTTGGTAGAAAAACCGTATGTTGTAAACATTTTCAAATGATAGACATTTTGATAATTATAAGTACGAGACTCTTCTAGATAACCCGTACAAGTCATACATTTGGAAACAAAGATGAACTTTTGAACCATCCGGCGGCCGCGGCTCCATGACTTAGCCGTTAGTTGGGTGGTCATGCTTACATTGTCCATGACGGCAAGTCGGCTAACTATTTTCACTTCCGTACAACACTTTCTCTCACTTTTACACTTTACTACCCTCACTTATTTCAACTAAATCACACTTGTACGTGTTCAAACTCCCCCCCTTTACCATTCCTACAAGCAACGTCTACGTGTCACTGTCGTCATCCACACTCTTTGGTCAAACTTACATAAGTCAACACTTGTCATCTATAAATACCCAAAGCCCTCGTTTCATTCCACCATTCAAATTGCATAAAAAACCTTACTTTTCAAGAAATCTTTCCTTTTTTGTGGTTAAAACACACGATTTTGGAAGAAGAAATCGCAACAAAAAGACACCCACTTTCTACTTTGTTAGTTTTCTTCAGAAACAATGGTGTATCTACCGATGAAGAGACCGAGAGAAGCCGAGCTAGATACAGCCATAAACAATATGGCTAACTGTTTGATGCTGCTTTCGAGAGGATGTTCAACCAACGAGCGGTATGAGAACTCACCGAGCCGAGTCTTTGAGTGTAAGACTTGTAACCGTCAGTTCCCATCTTTCCAAGCTCTAGGTGGGCATAGAGCTAGCCACAAGAAGCCTCGCCTCAATACTGATGGTGACTTGGCTCACGGGACCAACTTGATGCCGGCTAAACCCAAGGCCCATGAGTGCTCGATTTGTGGGCTGGAGTTTGCCATCGGACAAGCCTTGGGTGGACACATGAGAAGGCATAGAACCGCCGTAACAAACGAGAAAAAGTCGTCAGCTTCATCGCTGGGCTCAACTACAGCTCCGGTGGTGAAAAAAGTTAACAGCCGGAGGGTTTTTAGTTTGGATTTGAACTTAACGCCGTTAGAGAATGATTTGGAGTTTGGGTCCGGTAAGGTGGTTCCGACCACCGTTGAGTTATTTTTATGATGATGGAATTTTGATGTATTTATTGTTTTTATATATACCACACTTCTCTTTTTTCTTTTATATATATGTAAATTAATTACAAATTATAATAGATTTTAGATTATATTATTTGTTTAAACACGATGTCAGATTTTTTTTTATTAACCTGAATATCCAATCCGCTATGCGAGCCGACTAATCTGAGGACGACCATCTGCTTTGTAGATAGCTCGAAGTCACCACATCTGAACCTACTTGGATTTAAACTTGAGACCTTCTAGTACTTTTGATCTTTAGAGTCAAGCTCAAACTAATCAGATACTATGGTTGAATGTCATAATTGTTTTAAAATCCTTAGAAAGAAGCGTTCAATTACGTGGGAGATGATGGGCAATATTATTTGTTTTATTTTTAATCAAATAAATGTTTTAAATTTAATAAATTTAATTATAATAAAAAGTCAATAGTTTAAGCTGGAAATTCGGGTGAGATCATTATTAAGCCAGCTACGTCTTAATTATCTCCTTATTTGGTGCAGTTGTATGGATAGTTCAATGCTACTTTATGAAGTGTATTAATTTAATGAAACCTATTTAAAATAAATTGAAAAAAGCATATTAGTAAATAGGCTAGGTTTATAGATAGACCGAACGGATACGATGAGATCTTGTTCATGTTCGTTTGTTTAAGTTAACTGAATAAATAAACGAACTCAAACATAAATGAACAAAAATTTGGGTGTTCGTGTTCGTCATGTAAAAAGTAGGCGTGTTCGTGTTCGTTCGTTAAAATGATAAATGAACGTAAACGAACGAACATAAACGAACAGACTTAAACGAACATAAATAAGGTAATGAACTAAGTTTAAATAAAATCCCACGTTGGATTAGCCCAAAAATGTCAACTCTTTATAGGTCAAGTTTTAAGATTTAAAATTTCCTTATATGTAAATAAAAGTTTATATAAATATATTTTTATATTAAACGAACATAAATAAACGAACGCAAACGAACATAAATAAACGAATGCAAACGAACATAAATGAGCGAACATTCATGAATGTAAACGAACATAAATGAACAAATGTTCACGAACGAACAAGACCTTTGTTCATGTTCGTTTATCTAAACAAATAAAAAAAACCTATTCATCTTCATTCATTTATTAAATAAACGAAAATATACAAACTTTTTACTGAACGGTTCACAAACAGTTTACTAAATGTTCGGTTCATTTACAGGACTATATATAGTTATGCATGCATCATGTCCCGAATTTATGATTGCTATATAATTGAATTTACTTTTAGAAAATAATTTTCCATATAAAAAAACATTTTTAGTTTTTTTTGGGTGAAAAGTTTTTTGTCTGTGTTCTCTTGTGTGCGAAACAAACAGGTTTGTAACAGGAAGAAAAAAATGATTTTGTGATTTCTACTTGAAATTGTTAGTGTGTTAATTCATCCTCATATCATCTTCATCTACATAAACACATAAGGTGAGTTTAGTTTTTATAAACTTTTCTTATTTGAGAATTGGGTATAGAACCGTATGGCTCTTTATATGAGTTGCTCTTATAAAACCATTTTGAGGCCATAATTGGCAAAATTGTGGAACTTTGATATGTTTATATCATGTGTTGGAATAAGGGTGACATATCAAATAGATGTGTATTTTTTGTTATAAGGGTGACATATCAAGGAGAGATGTATACTGGAATAAGGGTGACATATTAAGGAGAGATGTATATCAAAATAAGGGTGACAAAATCATGAGTTATAAAATCTGGGTTTTGATCACACATTTATTGTTATCGCATCCTTATGATGCGATGATTTGGGGTTGTCCCATCTGTAGGATGCAATGACTTAAAGTTATCACATTCTATTGATGCGATAAGAAGTGGTTAATCGCACCTATATGATGCAATACGACAAGTTGTTTTAACGCATCCTATTGAGGCGACAAGACTGGTTTATCGCACCAGTGTGATGTGATGAGTTGAGATTCTCGCACCAGTATGTTGCGAGGAGATGAGTTTGTCTAACCCTAATTTTGTGTTTCAAAAATGTGCATTACAGATCGGGTTCAACCAGATAACAAAGGGAAGGGGAAATTGTGAAGTGTTGTATATATGCTTGCATGAGTTATGGGGCTAACATGTCATTCTTTTGTATATGAATACTTGTTATGTATTCATGTGTAGTATAGAGATTTTGTGAAAAAAGTTGTTAGCTATTTTGTAATATAGCTTTTGTAAGAGATTGAGACTGAATGTGTAAATTATATTTCTTGATACATGAAAATATATGTTTATATGCAAATGTGATCTTAGGGTGTTACATCTTGAATGAAAAAAAAAATGAATATTCAATTCAATAGACTATTAAACTTTTATTTTGAATTAGTATCTAAATATTTTTTTAATAAATAAATCATTAAACTGTTAAAATTGATTCAAAGCATATTTTTTTTATCCAAAGAATTAGCTGTAATCAGCTAAAAATTTGTAAAGTGAAAAAAGAAAGTTAAATCAGTTTAACTATTTTGAAACCTTACATCATTCAAACCTATGGCACTCAATGTCATGCTAACCCTCGCCGCCCCATCATTATTGATTCTCTATCACTACCCAACAACCATCATGGTTGTTGG
The DNA here is from genome assembly GCF_001531365.2 of Cynara cardunculus var. scolymus. Classification (NCBI taxonomy): domain Eukaryota; kingdom Viridiplantae; phylum Streptophyta; class Magnoliopsida; order Asterales; family Asteraceae; genus Cynara; species Cynara cardunculus. The sequence continues at coordinate 11,163,789 of NC_037540.1, read as the reverse complement.
CATTTGTCATCGATCTCCCTTTTTTGATCGTTCTTTCTGTCTTTCGATTCTCCATCTTTTTTGATCTAGCTGTACATACTCCATTGATTGTTGTAAAACAAGGACAATCGGTAGACAAAACAAATCAAAAAGAGGGATATCGATGGTAGACGAACAACGATCATGTGCGATATGAAGAACATACGCTGATGAGGCAACAAGAGGTGGCGAAGGGGGCAATTGCAAGAGTCTGAATGTCATAGGGCTTGGGAACGATAAAACTGATATTATGTTTTTTTTTACTTTAAGATCTTCATAGGATTTGAATCTCATGCTGTTGTTTTACGTTTTGTGTAACGTCTTTGTTAAGGGTTAGAATTGCAACGAACATGGAAGTTTAACATGCGTTTTTATTTTGTTGGTATGTCAAATGTTGAATCGTTACCATCAACTCTAGATGTAGCCTAGGGTTCAGATTTGACTTTTCTTCGACTAAGCTTTTGCGATACATGCTTGTCATGAATTGAATTTCAAGGTTGTAAGCCTCAATTATTCGGTCCATGCTAACAAACCAATAATTCAAAAATATAAATAATCACATATGATTAACAAAAATATCTACGATTATCACATATGATTATCAAAAATATCTACAGTTATCACGTATGAATTGATCGTAGATATCACATGTGACATTTGATAAAAATTGTGAAATTATTTTATAAAAAGTGTATCTGATTTTTTTATAAAAGTTGATAAAAACAATTATTAATTATTTAAAATTTAAAAATGGATAACTCTAGTAGATATAATTAGATTTTTAATGATTTATACAATTCAAAATGATAATTATCCCAATTTCTGATTTTTTATTTTTATTTTTATTTATTGTATTTTTTAATTAATAGATTTTGTGATGCATTTCTTTTTCGTCTTCTCGTAAATTGATCGTCTTCTCGTAAATTGATCATCTTCTCGTTTGAATCTGCCCTTAACGATATTAGTATCCAACAGTTAATTAATTAATTAGTAAACTACAAATTTGGTCTATGTGGTTTGTCAAAAATAACATTTTTTGTTCCTATAATTTCAAATTAGAAGATGACCATTACAGTTTGTCAAAACTTTCGGATCTGGTACCTCTCTTTAGCTAATCATCTAATGGCCGTAAAAAGTCTCGTTAAATAAGAGGCATTTTTGTTGTTTTATCGATTTTTTTGTCTTTTACCTAATCAAAATATATTTTATGATTTTGGTCTATGTGGTTTTTGATTGGGTAAAAAACAAAAAATCGATAAGAGAGCAAAAATGCCTCTTATTTAACGAAATTTTTTAACGACCGTTACGGTGAGGGATCAAATTCGGATGTTTTTACAAACAATGATAGTCATCTTGTAATTTCAAAAGTATAAGGACGAAAAAGTTATTTTCGACAAACCAAAGGGACAAAGTTTGTAGTTAACTCAGTAATTTATATACTTTTGATAAGGTATGGTTATTAAGACATTGTTTGACAAATATAAGCTGCTTTATTTTTTTTAAATACATGTTTGGATGAATATAAACTAACATATTGAAATAGTATTTGGAATAGTGTTTTAAGAGTTTATTGTCGTTTTTCCAGTTATTACCCTTATTAATAGTAATCATTATTTAGTACTATTAATTATAAATACATATTAGTTATTACTAATATTAATTAATTGTAATTAACATTAGTTGAAAATTATTAATTAATT
>NC_037540.1:11158677-11161889 GCF_001531365.2 Cynara cardunculus var. scolymus | reverse complement strand
ATGATATGTGATGTTGACCAATTTTACTTTATTCATATTATATGTAATAGTATTTAAAAAATCATAAATTAATGTAGATTTTTTCTCTCTAAAAATTGTTTTAAAAAAATCCAATTTTTTAAGATATATATAAAATAATTAACTTAGGAAACTCCATTAGTGACCTACCCCAATTTATTGTAGAAATTTTCGGGATCAATGGTTGGACTAATTAGTTTTTCTTTACTTATTTGTATTAATTAATATTTTATATTATTAGAGACATGCAATAATTATATTATAAAATATTGTAATTGACTAATTTTTTAAGATATCATTTTTGGTCGTTTTACATGTTTATTAGCTAGTTTTTGTCAACCATGATTTGTTTAGCAATAAGCTTATCAGCTACGAATTAATTTATCAGTTATCAACTAACTTATCAATTAGTTTGCAAATGAGATGTAAAAGTCTCTGTTAGCTTAGTTAAGGAAGTGTTAAGGTCATTAATGATGGAAGCTAAAAAGTCTAGAAAGCCCCCGACTATGTTTGAATTTTTGGATTAAGTTGACTTTCAAATACTGATGATTTTGACTTTTTATTTATCTACAGGAGAACACAACCATTTGCATTCCTTTTTATGCTCGATAAAACAATTTATTCTGGAAAGCAACATGAAATTAAAATTAAAACTAAATGACATTAACAAGATACTACAGAAGGTACCGCAAGATGCAGTAGCTTATCAATAGCTAAACGATCTTATCAAATCGCCAGTGTTATAGATTTGTAAATATTTATAGTTTTCAAATACATAATCATCTGTTAGCAGATTTCAATCAATAAATTACAAATGTCATTGTATGTTAATCATGACTTTAGTTGCCTTCTGTAATAACGTGTTTTAGATGTTATGACAGTCAACGAATAATAATTGAGATTTGAATCACAACCTATCAAACACGTTGGACTTCACTTGGGACGAGTAACCCCTCCACCCCTTTTATCTCCTCGAATCCATGCAATAGATTTTCGTGGACCAATTTTGCGTAAACGATTATCTTTTGATTTTCGCCAGCTGATTATTTACTACTGCCATAAATGTCTAAACATATATTGTTCATCCAATGATCTACACTTGAATTTGCTAGTACATATACATTTGAACATACATTGGAATTTCTCAAACATCTGATTTTCAAAGAACATACCTCCTTTTCATACCATGCATTGTCATTCAGTAAAATCAGTAATAATGCTCATAAGCTTCTCAAATGGTTAGATTTCTTGACGTATTATAATACAACTACATGAACCCACTGGGGGAATTGATTAAAATTGAATATGTAATCATGATTCCGAATAATCATTAATCAACCAAAGTTTATTCTTAGGATAACAATGTCCTCAGTAGGGGTGTTCAAAAAAAACCGCTGGACCGCTCAAACCGGTCGAACCAAGTCAAACTAGACTAATTTTGGCGGTTTGGAAAATAGCAAAACCGGGCGGTCCGGTCTGGGGTCTGGAACCTTTTTTGGGCGGTTTGGACCAAACCGACCGCCAAATATATATATATATATATATATATATATATCTAGGGGAGCGTTCAAATAAAAACCACTCAATTTATACAAACCGTGAAAACCACATTCAACCAATCATAATTTTTCATTTTGTTTATTTTTTTGTAATTATGATAGGTTGATTTACCATTTTTATTGTGGAGAGTGTTAATCATGGATATTATCATCGTCATTATTTTAATTTTAGAAAAATACATGAAACAGTTTCATTAAAATTTCATTAAATATTATAAAAACAATTTCATAACCATATATGAAACAAATTCATCAAAAAAAGTATTATATGAAACAATTTTACAAGATTAAACAATTTCATGAAAAAATTTCATAAGATTAAACAATGAAATCGACGTATGGGGTGGTTTGTACAAATGAGAGTGGTTTTCATTTTATCGCTCCTATATATATAATTTAATTATTTATTTTAGTATTAGCAAGTCCAATTTTTTTAACTTATGGGCTATAGCTCATATATATACCTAAACCCAACATAAAGCCTAACATCTAACATAATCGAGATGGATATTTAATATAAGGTTATAAATTATATATGTTTTTTTAAGTTTACTATTTAAAGTTCATTAAAGGCCTAAACCAGTCAGACCAGACCGCATTTTCATGGTCTGGTTTGACCGGTCTGGGCACTTGATGTCAAATAGCTCGGTTTGAAAATTTTATAACCCGCCATTACGATTTGGTTTGTGATCTGAGGGGTTAAACTGCCCAAACTAAACCACAAACACCCCTAGTCTCCAAGGAGCTATAAACCTTTGTATCTCATATATACCAGTTGAATCTTCATCGACTTTAGTTGCTGAAAAATTGGCACTACCTTGTTTTCATTTGTGTTGCCATCTAAGTGTTCGTATATGGCCAAACGTCAGCGGTAATTTCGAACATTAGATCATGGAATTTATCAATAAAATGTTTCTCCTAATTTGTTTGTATTTTATATATGTTACGTATTGCATTTAAAGACGATAATAACTATAGCATATTAATATATTCCTATGTGTCCTTAATCACATATATATTACTTAGGGTTTCAGTTGAGGTAATACGGTAAACGATCTATATATGTATATATTGGTATTAGCTATCCACATATGGGTAAATGTTTGAGAATTTGTATACCGGATGAACCCGTCATGAAACATTACATACTATAATACAAAATCATAAGTTCATAACGCGAAAACCGTGAACTACAATAAAAAACTCAGTGAGTTGAATAAAAATAAAATAAAACGTATACGTAATTCCACTGATAATCAATCGGAAGTGTTAAATTGATTGGTTATTTCTAATCCATCCACACCCTTTGATATTTTCTCCTCAAACGATGATTATCTTCATATCTATACTATATTATAAAACATTTGATAAAAACTCTTAAAAACCATGCTTTTTGCAGGAAGTACTGTTTATTAATGATATTACTTAAAATTTAAGATTACAAGTAAATTGTGCGTAAGTACAACTTATTAAAGCTCCATTTTTGAATTCGTATAACTAAATGCAGATAAATATAATCAAATTCCGGATAAATATCTTATTTTAAATATAATTTTTTTAAAATATAATTAGAATAATCATTGAGTTCTAACAAAATTCTTAATTATTATCCTTATAAAAAATTATATTATTAAA
>NC_037540.1:11136783-11158577 GCF_001531365.2 Cynara cardunculus var. scolymus | reverse complement strand
GGAATATTTGTGGAGTGGCTTTCATTTCCTTGAACAAAGAACCCAGGTTGTTTAGGAGAAGGTAGTGAACCTTCACCAACCAACATAGCAACCACAGCCGGTGTGTTAGGTCTATCTTCTGCTCGTTGTTGTACACATAATAGAGCAATGTGTATCGATCGCAACACTTCACTRACAGAGCACGAGTTACTTAAAGATGCGTCAATTAGATCCAGAGACTTGCCTTCTTTRTAAAGTCTCCATGCCTAAATGAATCCAAGTAACAACCACCAATTAGTTCCCACCAGAAAGATAAACCCATATATSTACATGCAGMCATGCATATATTATACATACATATGTAGATATATGTGTRTGTAKATAGAGAGAGATACATATACATGGATGTGTTGGATCTTMCCTAGCTATATCATCACTCCTAGCTAATCACTTATATGTAAATATATTTTATAAATACCAAGGCTGCGTAGTTAATTTTCATTATTGGATGATCATAATCAGCACACTTACATGTCCAAGAAGGTTATCATGGTGKTCTTCATGAATGAAACCTCTATTATATTTCCCACTCACAATCTCCAACACCAAAACTCCAAAGCTAAAAATATCCGATTTTACTGAGAACAAACCATTCACTGCATATTCTGGAGATATGTAGCCCCTGAGTAGAAATTAGGACCATGCAAATCAATAGACAAAAAGGMAAATATTATAAAATTTATCAAACAATGTAAGGTTGAGGAATATAATTCTTACAACGTTCCCACCACTCTTTTCGTATTTGCTTCACTCTCATATCCTTTAARCATTCTAGCCAAACCGAAGTCTGATATCTTTGGATTCATGTCATTGTCGAGCAAGATATTACCTGCTTTTAAATCCCTATGCACAACTCTAAGTCGGGAATCTTGATGCAGATAAAGAAGACCTCGGGCAATCCCATGGATAATGTGGAAGCGTTGTGGCCAATCAAGTAATGACTTCCTTAAATTGTCTTCTCAAAATGCAAAAAAAAACCCTTAGTTTGTTAATTATATTGCTTTATAATACGCTAAATATTTTTTAATATATGGAATTGAAAGGGATCCCAACCAAATATAAACAGGTTGAGGCTTTTGTTAGGCATGTATTCATAAATGAGCATTGTCTCGTCGCCTTGAATGCAGTATCCTAAGAGCTTCACAAGATTCCGATGCTGAAGCTTAGCAATGCATATAGCCTCATTCTCAAATTCATCAAGTCCTTGTGTAGAAGACTTTGAGAGCCGCTTTACAGCAATCTCTTGTCCTTCCTCTAGAACACCCTGAATAAATATTACCATTAGTAGTGCATGTCTTTGTGTTAAATGTAAATTCAAAGGCAATTCAATATCTCATTTAATATTAGATTAACTAAAAATTTAGTTGACGTGATTACCTTGTACACGGGACCAAACCCGCCTTCTCCGAGGATGTTATCAATAGAAAAGTTGTTGGTAGCCCGAGAAATTGTTGATAAGCTAAACAATGGCACCTCTATACTTCCAGCCTTGCTGTTACTTTGGTGACCTTTAACAAGGACCTTACCTGCTCTAGCTAGAAAATATGAAGGTGGAGAGGACGATCTTATTTTCAAAATTTGATGATAATTGAAATAGCAATTTTAGATCCATTATATTTCACTTACCTTCTCTTTCGGTATCTGATCTCCTCTTCTTACCCCAAATGTAGCGTGCCAATATCAGGCCCAACACAACTACGCCTACTGATATTGGCAAAATAACTTGGATAGTTACTTGTTTCCTTCTGTGGGAGCTGGAACGGTGGTCTACGATCATAATGAGAAATCGAACAGAAATGCATCAATTTGGTAGTTGAAACCACAAACAGAAATCAAACCTTATGATTTAAAAAAGTTACTAAGGGAATGAAAACAAAGATCATAATCAGTGTAATTAATATTGTACATTAAAATCAACATGAAATGCATCAATATGGTAGTTACCTAACAACTCAGAGGCCGCCTGTCGAACATAGAGATCTTGCCCGTTTAGTGTGTACACTCGTACGTCAATCAAATCACCAAACCATAGCAAGCATCCAATTCCACCTTGAGTGATGTTAGGATTTGCATAGGCGGTGCATAAGCAATTAACCTTGCAAGCTACCTCACATTCTTGGAGGCTCATGTTGCCATCAAACACAGCATTCTGCGTGTCTGGCAATTTCATGCTCGAATACTTGAGAAATCCCTCTCCAGGCCCACAATCCAAGGCTCTAATCCGGCGACATCCACTAGTCCAATTATCATGACTCAATTCTTCTGGGTTTGTTAGTTCAAACCCTTTCAAGCAGCCACAGTTGGGAGAAGCTTCAATAYTACAGCTTCCATATGGACCACAGCGTCCATATTTGTCACAATGATCCAGGGGTAAGGTGAAATGAACCTGCATCCATTCTCGGGTCTGCAGATTTAGCTGCCAGGTCTCAATCTTGCCACCAGGAGTTGCTATCAGCCTTAGCAAGTATCCGGTGCTATTAAAAGTATACACAAAATACATCTCCTTTGAATTGAAAACCATATCAACTTGGGATGGTGGCTGGCCAGCAAACGCTATACCATTATACGACCCGACCCTTGCTTCAATTACCGAGTTTTTTCTAATATATTGTTGAGGATATTTACCCTTAACCATTAAAAACCTGACTGTATACTCACCTGGGGAAGGATCATCTGCACTCCTCCATGATGTCAGGTATACATCTCTTCCCGTTATGAGGTTCTTGCCCAGTTTCATTCCTGATATGAAGGTATCTCCAGGGTAATCAAAACTTTGCCATATGAAATTTTCGTTGCTGACATGATTTTCATCCTTAATTACTAGATTGCCGGTATCCAAGAGTTGCATAATGGGATTGACAATATCTGTGCCAGATGCTGAGGAGTTGGATGACCAAATGACCGTATCGTCGCCATTGACTAGAGACAGGATCCCTTGGCTGTCCAACCTGGCCATTCCCGAGGTGTTGATAAGTGGAGTTTCTCGGTTAGCAACCCATAAAACTGTAAGAGGTAATGTGTTCTTAAACCATATCCCCAGGTATCGTTTTTTTGAACTTCCAGGGTTAAAGAAACCCATCTCAAATGTTTCATTCTCCGAAACAATCGTCTCGTCGTCTGTGATGTTTTGATACACAGTTATGGTATCTACTGAACTACAAGTTCTTACTACCAATATTAGAAAGAAGGTAATAGAAGGAAGTAAGAGTATGGTTTGATTCATATTGATGCAATGATTCTTTGAGTTGCTTCTTCCTCGCAACTTATTGTCCTTCATGACTACAAAAGCTAAACTTCAACCACTATTCTTTTTATAATCATTCTCCCAAGAAGGAAGACTTGGTTTACCAAAGAGTGATGCCAACAGAAAAAGGCGGTTGCGGTTTTTTTTAGAGAAAATTACAAATTCTCCTTATGGTTTGCAAATCATGTGGTTGTGGTCCCAATAGTTTTATCAATCACAAAGTCGTCTTCTTTGTTTGGATTTTGCTTTGGTATTGGTGAAGGGCCCTAACAGTCGTTAACTCGGCCCCGTTAAGTGACCCTCAGCATGCTAGGGTAGTTTTGTCTTTATTTTTATTTATATATATATATATATATATATATAGAAGGAAGATCAAATGTTAACCAACAATTTTGTGTTAACTTTGCAAACCATGTCAACCAATCAAATTTCATTCTTCTAGTAGGTTTATGTCATGTTCACAAGTTAATTACAAGGGTATTTCAGTAAATTGATTTGATATTTAACTTCCAAACAATTAATGGGGAGTTACAAATCATCAAATCCCAAAAAATATGCATTTATAATATATATATATATATATATTAATCTTGATCTTCTATGTTCATTGTTTTATGAGTTTTTAATTCGCATAGGAAACACCGTAGTAAAATTTTCGGTATCGATCAAGTTAATATGGATAAACGCAATGGAAAAGAAATCGACAACAGTGAGAAGATTAAAATGGTTTATGATGACATTGAAGTTCGAGTTCGGGAAATGAAGAAATTACCCAAAGAGAATGTCTTGGTAATAGATTAATATTTTTGATACTCGAACTTTTTTGATAATCGGAGTTCGAGTATATATATATATATACTCTTGTTTGATAAGAGGCCGTGGAGGTTGATTTTTGAACATATTTTCAAAACACACCTCTTAACTTTCAAACAATTTTAAAAACAACCCCTCAAACTTTTCAGCCATAAACTTGGTTACAACATACTAATTTATAATTAATAATAATTATTATTAATTATGGTTATTAATTATGGTTATAATTAAAAGTTTTGACAAAAAGCTCCTCATAGGCTACTCTAAGTAGCGTTTCAATAAACTAGCTTATGGTTATTCAAACGTGTATCCATAAAATAAAATAGTTTATAAGCTAGCTTATGTTTGCCACAAGATGCTTTATTATTATAACAATACTTAATATATTAAACTTTTAGTCAATATATACATATATATATATAATATACATATATATATAGAGAGGTTGGTTATTATACAACTCTTGACATTTGTGCAACCAATACAACCCAATCTCAACCGTCCATTTCATTTGATGAATATGTGATTTCATAGAAGTTTTGATTGTTTCCTAATATAAAGTATTAATCATAATTAATGAACTCTATTCGTATTCCATAAATATTCAAATAATAATAAATGAACTTCCATCATTTCTATAAATATATCAATTAATTGGGTTGCAAGAGTTGTACAAATACACAAGGTTGTAAAAGAAATATACCCTATATATATATATATATATATATATATATAATTATAAAAAACTTAATATTATATTAATATATATATTTATAGATGCCTAATTTATTGACCTTTAAATATTGAAGACCAATATTTTTTACCTCTTTTTTTAATGTTTTAGTGTTACGTTATAGATGAAAACAGTTCCATTTTTATGTTTGTCGTATTGCATTGAAGATGTTAACACCTTTATTTATTTTTATGTTTTTAATATTTATGATGTTAGGTTAAAGTTCCACTTATAAAATGATAGAGCAATAAAAAAATAAAAAAGTTACTTATTTTCCAAAAATTATGAAAACGCAGGCATCTACACGTTACTTATATTTTTATGGTGCGATGCACAAAGTCTTTTGAGAAAGTTTTCACGCCATTACTTTTCTTTATATATATTCATCCTCATTTCTACCAAATAATATTAATCCTGAAACATGAGGTTGAAAATTAAGACATTAATTTATTATATTTATTGAATGTGATTAATTTTATTTAATATTTTGATGTGGGTTGCCTTAGTTTGACATAGAGATGGTTGACCGGAACCGTTTAGGACCAGTAGACATGGCCAAAAACAGGTCTGGGGCCCATTTGGCCATCTCTAACTGGACCGGTATATCTTGACATTCTCTAACCGATTACACTTCTTATGGAGTTTAGTTTCAAGACTCGGCCCAGGACTGGGACCGGTTAAACAACAAGCCAAAGTTGATATAAATTATATAACTTAATAATTAACCTCCCTTAGGCAATAACTAATTAGAACCCAAAGTTGATAAAAACTTGCATTTCTAGTATTATCTTGTTAATGGGCTAACAGCAACCAACAAAACAACAAGCCCAATATTAAGCCTAGGCATAAGGCCCAAAACACATTCCAGCCTAGAGGGCAGAGGCAATCGCCAAGCGGAAAATGGGAATTTGACTATTGCCAAAAAAAAATCTGTCTCTTAATGGTTCTAAAACTCTTTGAATTATTTTGTATCATGGATTTTCCTTAACCATTAAGAGCCCTAATTTCATTGTACACTACCAAACAATTATATTTCATTTTGCATTATATCATGAAAGTCTCTTAATCATTATACACCAAACCATTCAGCAATTGACAAATATAATAAAAACCATAGTAGTTGAATGCATTATAATAGAAGTTGAATAATTACATCAACATATTCGATTCAATTAAATTAAAAGTTAAATATCTTAATTAAATTAATCGGTTTAATTAAATAATTTGCCTATAAAATAGATATATGATTGTAAACCTGTTGAAACAAATAAATTAATATTTGTCTAAATATATCCATTGCTTCAAAATTCAAATTAAATTATTGATTTAAATTTGAATACAATTAATTGATCATAAATAATTAATTTTGAAAAATGGATTACCATAATGGCATGTAAATGGAGGTAGTGACCTTGCTCAGTTCCGTCGTCTCTTAATAAAATATTGTTTATTAATGTATATTATTTAAAATTTAATATTATAAGTAGAATGCATGAGTACATTTTATTAAAACTTTATGTTTGAATTTGTGTAATTAACTGTAGATAAATATAATCAAAAATTTGATAAATATTATTTTAAATATAAAAAATCTAAAATATGATTAAAATAATCATTAAGTTTTAATATAATACTTAATTATTATTTTAAAAAAATATTTTATTAAAACAAAAATAAATTTGTTCCTTATTAAACTTCAATTAAATTATAATAAAAAAATGAATTAATAAAATTACACAAAAACGAGAACTTTTAATTAGTTAACTTGATAGAAATATCAATTATTTTTTTTCAAATTTATATTTTATCAAAAAATAAAAACATTTTCGTTTTCTTAAAACCACATAGAATCGCATTATGACATTAAAATGTAAAATAAAACATTAAAATCGAGATGTATCTCGATGTATTGTACGGATACCCTTATAATAAATCTATAACAGATAAATCACAAATCACTTGATTAAAATATAAATTGTCATTATCAATGATTATCTCACTCAAAAGACCAAAATGTAGATTCACAAAGAGGTAAACCTAAAATAAATAAAATAAATAAACAAACCATTTTTTTAGACGGTTCACCATATATAAATTAAGAGTATAATAATTAAGTTGTGAAACCCAAAACCAAAAGCTATCAAAGACCTCTTTTTTTAATTAAAATAATAGTCTCCATTAGATTGTGATTAATGAGTCCTAATTTATCTATACATTTGATTTTTAAATAATACATATCCAAATATGTAACTAATTATATATAATTCTCTCAATAAATATAAATATTTAAACAAATAATGATAAAATCTATTTTATTTCCAACAATAATTAATTAATTATAAAATGAACACATGTATAAATTGACCTAATTACACAACTGAAATCAACATTCTACCAAACAACTTTGAAACTACACAATTATTTAATTACTTGTAATTTTGAATTTTAAGTAATAGAAAGGTTCGACTCTTATTAATGCACTCAATTATTTAATTGCTTCTTCTTCGCAACTTACTGCCCTCAAAAGCGAAACTTCATTGTCTATTTTTGTAATCTTTAATCTCTCTCAAGAATGAAGTCTTGATCTATGAAATGTAAAATAAATGTTTACAGTGAACAAATTATCACATGGGATATCTTGGACTAACGTGTACATGTTATATATTTGACTTTTATCAGTAAAGCCGATGAAGTTAACCTGTATTGAGAGAGAATGTTTACTTTGCAAACCACGTTATTTGTATAAACCGTACAAACCTCATTCAACTAATCATAATTTTTCATTTTGTTTATTTTTTTTGTAATTATGAGAGGTTGATTAATCATTTTTATTATGGACGGTGTTAATTTTGGATATTATCATCTTCATTATTTTAATTGATATGATTATTAATAATTCTAAATAATTAAATTAATATATAATGTATAATTAAGATTAATTAATAATTTTTAACTAATATTAGTAATACTTAGTATTAATTAATAAATTACTGGCAAAACATACATTTAGCAAACTCATGTAACATTTTTCTCCAAACTAATCAACATCCATAAACTAGCATAAAAATCCAGAAGAAAAGGTTCAACTACCAACAAAAAAATATCTCAAATACTATTGTAATTTTGCATAAAAAATAGCTTATAAAACTATATAACCTAATAATAAGTTGAGGAAAAGCTAAGTTATGATCTAAGAACCATATGTTCAGCTTACAAAGTCTATATATTGTTGAAGATCAGATCAGTTAGCTTTGCATATTCAGTTTTCCAGTCCTCATTGGCACCCACTTTTTTGCAGTTTTTCCATCATCACACATCTAAGCCTATAAACAACTGTTATTATGATCAAAACGAGCATTTCACTTAAAACCAATTCATTAGGACTCGTGGTAATGAAATAAAGTGACGTCCAACTTCTACATTTCAAACTAGTTATCTTTTAGGGACTAATGGGAATTATGTTATGAATGTCAAAGCAAGTCCTACAAGTAGAAAGTCTAAACGCATACCTATCACTACCACAGTTTACTCTCCGTCATGCGGTTCAAAGTGAATGATTGGCCCACAAGGCAAGCCATCTCCTCCTGTTGTTGCAATGTAAAAGGAGTTTCAGTCGTCCATGTGTCCTCTATGTGTGTGTGTGTGTGTGTATATATATATATATATATATATATATATATAAATGCTCGGTTCCCACACTGGTGTTAATAACTTGTAAAACCATCTTTATAAATGTGTCCATTTTGCTTCAAATGAGTTAATAATGGTTAACAAAAACGAACCCTTCAATAAAGTTAATAGAACACTTCAATAAAGATTTTGACACAAATGTAGTGAACTTTATTCAAGGTGTCGACGATAAAGGTTAACACCTTCAATAAAGTTACTATGACACTTCAAAAAAGTTTATAGGACATTTTTGAGAAATTTAGTGAACAAGTCTATAAGAAGTGTCCTGTAAACTTTCAAACGTAGTGAACTTTAATTAAGTTTTTTAAGAAGTGTCCCATGAACTTTATGACACAAATGTAGTAAACTTTATTGAAGGTGTCAACGAGAAACACATTTCAAGATTTTGCTCTATGTTTGTTAAATTTTACATTCACGTTGGTTATGTTCATTGCTATTCGCTAGAAGTTTCTATTTTGCTATGTGATTCAAAATTTGTGTTATTAATTAGTTAGATTGCCAATTGTTGAGCAAACATTATGCTTGATTATATTTGGAGATATTCATTTTATAACCGTTATAGCTCCGGAATTTTAAAAAACCTAGGTTTGTGTTTTAAGCTCATTTATTTCATTTCAAAACATCTCTCTTTAATTTTAACCTACGATTTTGACTTTCAAATAGTTATTAAACCAGACCCGTATAAAAGTTGTATATCCATTTGGGGCCAAAGAAATTTTTCTTCACAGCAATTGATCAGTACAATGTGATCCAATACATATCGAATAATCATACAATGAGCATATATAAAACCAAATATTAATTAGTTGCCTTCTTTGTAAAGTCTTCATGCCTAAATGAATACAAGGAACAACCAAATATTAATTAGTTGCCACCAGAAAGATAAAACCCATACATATATAAATGCAAACATACATACATAGGGTTGGGTGGGTTCACGTGAGACCAAGGGTTTTTCGGATAAGGTAAAGTGACCCCGTACACACTTATCGGATAAGTGTTTAGTAAACCGCCCTAAATATGAGAATTATAAAGGGAAAAAAAATTTATTAAAAGATCTGTTAAGAAAATATCTTCCATAAAAATGGTAATTATAAAAAGAAAAAGAAATTATCAAGAGATCTGCCCAAAAAAAATATGATTCTTTAAAGATTGAATTCTTATTTTAACACTTCATTTGGTGAATGTGTTATGAAACAAAGATACTGGACTTATTTTATAGTTACATAAGATTGTTTTTAGCCAAATAAAATTCAACAAGACATAACTTTTAATATATTACTAATTTTATTTAATCTATATCTATACTATATTATAAATCATTTGATAAAAACGTTTAAAAATCATTTTTATGCATGAAGTACTGTTTATTGATGTATATTACTTAAAATTCAAGATTACAAGTAAATTGTACGTAAATACAACTTATTAAAGCTTAATGTTTGAATTCGTATAACTAACTTCAGATAAACATAATCAAATAAATTATAGATATTTCATTTTAAATATAAAAAAACTAAAATATAATTATGATAATTATTAAAATCTAATAAAATACTTAATTATTATTTTTATAAAAAATTATATTATTAAACCAAAAATAAAAAAATTGATTAAAGAAATATACAAAAAAAAAGTAAAATTTTAAATAGTTAGTTTGATACTAATATCAAAATTTTTTTATTTTTTATAATATTTTTATATTTATATTTTATTAAAAATAAAAACAGTATCGTTTTCTCAAAATCACATAAAACCGTATTATTATATCGACCAAGACAAAAAAAAAGCGAAACATTATAATCGAGATGTATCTCACTGCATTGCGCGAGTACGATAACTATAAAACATTTAATAAAAACTTTTAAAAACCATTTTTTATGCATAACGTACTGTTTATTAATGCATATTACTTAAAATTCAAAATTACAAGTAGATTATGTGTAACTATAATTTATTAAAGTTTCATGTTTGACTTTGTATAACTAATTTCAGATAAACATAATTAAATATTGAATAAACATCTCATTTCAAATATAAAAAATCTAACATATAATTAGAATAACTATTGAATGTTAACAGAATACTTAACAACTATTTTTATTATTAAATAACAAATAAATTAATTCGTTATTAGACTTAAATTAAATTATAATAAAAAATTGAATTAAAGAAATTATTAAGAAAATAAAAACTTTTAAATAATTAATTTAATAGTAATATCGATATATTTTCTTCAAATTTATATTCTATGCAAAAATAAAAAATTATCTCATTCTCAAAATCATATAAAATCATATTATAACATCGACAGAGACAATAAAACGAAACATTAAAATCAATATGTATTTCGCTGCATTGCATAAGTACCATTCTAGTAATTCATAATTGTTGTATTATTTAAACATAAAGATTTTTAAGAGTTTATCTAGATAGAGACGTACCATGATTTTTGCACAAAAGAAATATCATAATATAACTTTTTATTATAAAAATATGAAAAACGATAAACAAGTAACAAAAAATTCAAGTGAGTGCACTATTAACCCATAAAATTGAAAATTATAGTAGAGTATTTGATTTATTGCTCCCTTTTGTTAAGGATGGTAGTTGTTTCTACTTGAATTCAACGATTTACCAGGGTGGTTGATTTATGGGCCAATACCAACGAGTCACACGCTAAGCATAGCAATTTTATCAAAATAATAATTGAATTTTTATTTAACCCCTAGCGTATGTATAACATTGAATCCATTCGATTTCTAAAAAAGATTACCATGGTATACCCATGGATTGGCYGGTTCCTATTTGGAAGGCTRCAACTTCGACCATTCTCCTTGCCGCYATCGCTATCTTGATTTTCGCTAGAATYTGGAATCAAACCTACAACCTCTCAAAGGGGAAGCATTAACCTGGCTGTATCGGTTCGAATTTCTATTACAAGTTTAATTTTAAAATATTTAAGGCATCTCTTAAAATTAAACGGATGCACTTTAAAGCCCCTAATTATTTTGCATTGCAACTAGACGATTGAGTAGTAGCCCGTTCATTCCCTACCCCACTTAGTAGGTCCGCCCTTATATCTAGATACTGTATAAGATAATACAGATAGTTTAATAATAAATGCAATATTAATTCAAAAACTTCTCATAATAATAGTAGTTAAAGTGACTTACATGCATCACCCCTTCACTTTTGTTTTTATTATAGTTTGCCAATTTGTCATATTATTTTGTATTAAATGGTATAAAAATTGCAAATTAATTGTATCAAATATAAAATAGGGGTGTAGTTTTTCCGGACACATAGACATAGTCACATTCACATAGCTATATCTTTTGATGGGCTAAATTGGGTTTTAGCCCACAAGTTGAGTTAAATAGTTATGAGCAAAGCCCAAGTAGAGAAGTGGCCCCAAGCCCATGCATATGACTATATTATATTATGTAGTGATGGTCAAACTGGCCTGGCCTGGTCTGGAACCGTCAGAGGACCGAGACCGGTGAGGATTTGTTATGAGACCGTCGATTACATCCGCTTATGGTTTTTGTTGGATTTGTGGGATTGGGATCGACCGGAACTGGTTATGGCCCGGCCCGRCCCAAAATATTCATAAAAATTGACCTTTTTTTAAATATAACTGTTAACTAGTTGTTTTTGACCTTTTTTTGTATTTTTTGGCATCTAAACACTATAAATATGTTACAAGGTTGATAGGTTTACATACAAAGTTCTCAATTCGCAAAAAACATTCACAATTCTCGGTTTCTCGTTATATTTTGTGACTCTTTTCATTTTACAATTTGCATTTCTTTCTCTCTTTGCCTTACAAAATGACCGGTGAACGAATGATGCATCAAATGAATAAGTTGCTCAAGTTCTCCTCAAACACGAACGAAAACCCGAGCTTTGGAATCACTACAACTTGGTGGTCCTTACGAATGGGAAAAGAAAGGCACAATGCAATGTGTCAAGCTCTCCTTACGGCGGAAGAAAATTCTACCTTAAGAAGGCACACCGAAAAAACGTGCCCGGGATTGAGGTCGGGGGGTGATTCAAGTCAACCGATACTTGACACTCAAGGTCAAAGATGGTCGTATGATGCCGAGTTGAACCGACAAATAACAACACAATGTGTCATTCAAGTCGGGTTGCCTTTCAGACATTTCGACAACCCTCATGTTACGAAGTTGATTCAAAAGACACTACAACCACGATATAAGCCGATAAGTCGTCAAACTCTTAGACGTGATGCAAGTAAAATGTAGAAAATTGTCGAGCTGAAATGCAACAAATGTTTTTTGTTTTGCCTAACAATATTTATTTAACGTGTAATGTATGGAGCGCACCATACAGATTGCCGGTTTCGTATATATGCATAACGACGCATTAGGTTGAGCCTTCATCGTGACATTTATTCAAATGTGTAATCGCGTTTGAACCGTTTGGCACGCCACATTCGGGTGCACATCAATTTTCAGTTAATAAAAAATGTCTTGCATTTTATAATTTAACTGCTAAAATAATTAGCATTTCATTTGATAACGCTAGTAATAACAATCTGTGTGTGGAAAAACTAAAGTGTCATTTGACACCTATTTTACACGTTAAATTATTTCATACACATTGTTGTACACACATAATAAATTTAGCCGTTCAAAACGGTTTAAGTACTTGTAAACCCGTAATAGATAAGTTTAGACTTATGTTGCGGCGAATTTTCACAAAGGGTAAGAAAATGAATGCGGAATATAGAAAGTATTGCGAGAACGTTGGTTTCAGAGCTTTGGGACCGAGGTTCGATATGTMCATTCGTTAGAATTCGACTTATTTTATGATTGAAAATTTGATAAAACAAAAAAATTATATTTTTTCATTTTATAGACACCATTACCCACAAAATTCTATTGGAAATCTTAATTGGGCCGTGATTGTAGGATTGTACGATATTTTAGGYGATTTTARAAATACGACAACACWTTATCTGGTATTTATTATCCAACAAACCCTTTAGTTTTAAACCAATTATATATTTTGGCAAGTAAGATTGCCCAATACGAAGACGATCACGATTGGGGAAGGTTGATGTCTTCAATGAAAAAGAAATTGTTAAAATATTTTATGAGCATCTCATTTGCTTTTCTTTGTACTGCAGCGTTAAACCCGTATTTAAATGTTATTCGTGTTGAAGTTTTAATTATATCAATATGTGCGGATTTTGATTTAGATACGGCTACGCATAATTTTTTTTCAATGGAACAAAAAACGTTTGTTTAATCGTAATTTTCAAGATTTATTTGATCATTACAAACATTTTTACGGAGGAGGAAACTAACAATAAAGCTTTTCAAGTCGTGGGTTTGCGGGTTCTAGTTCTTCTTCTAGTGGTCATCGACAAAGTCGGAAAGAGTTGATGACTAATTTAATGAACGAGGTTTTAAATGAATCAAGTAAAAAAAGTCGATTTGATAACGATTTGGGTAAACTAAATATGTATGTGCATACTAACTTTATGGCCGCACGCCCCGCAAATGATATCGAAGATTTTGAAAAAAATGATTTATTAGATTTTTGGAAACAAAAACAGCCTCAATTCCCGGTTTTGGCGTGCATCGCACGTAATATACTAACAATCCAAGCTAATATCGTAGCTTCGGAGTCTGGTTTTTCTTTTAGTGGTATGATCATTTCCATACGTCGGACAAGACTAAGTCTGGAGTCCGTGGCGTGTTGCATCTGTTTGAAGGATTATTTGGATAGCGTTAATAGAATTCAACAGATGACATCGTTAGAGATGGATATTGAAGCGATGGAAGAAAATTTGGAAGAAAATGAAATCGCCATGGGACTAAGCATGCCGCCAACTATCAATACCGACAGCACTTACTCACAATATGACGATGATGAGGAACTCGACATTGATGACCACGAGGCTATTAGAAGAATTCAAAACACCGGAACTCTTCAAATCAATCCGACATGGGATACCGATGAAGATTGATGAATAAATGTATTTTCAAATAACTTTATAATAAATATTTGCAAGACAATGTAATTTTAATTATAATAAAACGTATTTTTAAAGTGTATTTGAGTAACCCGTACCACAAATTTTATAATGTATTAAAAATATATATCACTACAAAAATTAAAAAAAAAAAAATTAATCGTGGGACCGGGACTAGGACCGGAACAGGTTACAGAAGGACCGGTTTTCAAAAGGTGTGGGACCGGCCCGGGACCGGTTTTTGGCCATCAGTATTGGAGTTGAGAATAATGTCGGATATCAAATGAGTGGGGATTTGGAAGATTGAAGCATGAAGTCTGGTTTTGCGGGTAAATATTCATTTTCAAACTCAAAGCATGTGATGAGTATATGTATAATATGTGATTTTGATTGGTTTCCAGTAGAGTTTTAGCCTTATATAAGGAATTTGGTATGCATGTGATGTGAAATGGAATTGAAGCCTAGGATTTCTAATTCTTGGTTATGCTTTGTTAAAATTATAGTATGGAATGTTGTTAAATGATGCATTATCATCGCTCAGGACGTAAATTCAGTAAATMTGTGGAGTGGAGAGTTTTGTTGATAGAAATGTRGAGAATGCGCATTTGAGTAAAAGTARTCGATGCATGCCAATTTGGGGAAATATGCACGATATAACATTCAAATAGGGATTATAAAGCTGATATGATGCTTCGGTGATATTGCATCTCAAAGATTTGTCAAAAGATGTTGCTCGATTTAGTCTCATTTTGATGTGTTCGAAATATATGAGAATATAGCGGACATGTTGTTTGTTGGGTCAAAGTTGTACTCATACTATGGCCAAATGGTATCATTATACATATAATTGGAGAGCTACTGACAAGTTGAAGAGTTGTCTTTGACAACCATTTTTATCTTTTTGGGCTGTACAATGACACTATTGACTATACAAGTGAATCAATATTCTACCAAACAATGTTGAAACTACACAATGCTTAAAAATCGTCAGTACGAGTGTGACATCCAAGATGAATAAATTCCCGATGGAAGTTATTATCCACCGTCTATTTGACTTAATGTTACTCCATTAACCGACAATGGTGAAGAAATAATTAAGGCGAAACTGCTTTTGTTACCTTGAATAAAGAAACCAGGTTCTTTGGGAGAAGGCAGCGAACCTTCACTGCCCAACATGTGGACCACAGACCGTATATTAGGTCTATCTTCTGCTCGTTGTTGCACACATAATAAAGCAATGTGTATCGATCGCAACACTTCAGAACAAGACCACGACTTACCTACAGATGTGTCGATTAGATCGAGTGACTTCCCATCTTTGTAAAGTCTCCATGCCTAAATGAATACAAGTAACAAACCACAAATTAATTCCAACGAAGAAGGTAAACCTGTAGTCTTCAATGTAACAACAGATGTATATACACATTATCCACACTCTATCCCCAAAAAAGACTTCAAGTTCATTGAAATTAGATAACTAGTAACATGTTTGCAGACTTTGGATTTCCAAAATCGTGTATGGAAGTAGCTATAATACAAGAATCTAAACTAGACGGTTTTGATTTCAACACAAAATTTAGTATTTTTGTGTTTAGAGAGTAGATTAGGGAGCTTTCCTCATAAAAAATGTTGCATAAAAGAGAGTGTTTCCCACTGACGAGTCAGAGTCAAGCTCTGCCACTCTAGGGACTCGACACTCCAGGGGAATGCTTAACTCGTCTAGCCCCCTCCCGACACTTTAGCACAACCTATGCCCATCTAGCCTCAGTGGAAGGGGCATGTTAGAGTCACACATCGACTAGATTTGGACCATTTGTCCTCAATTACTCAATGTATGTTGGAACCTCCTTTTTCTCCTCAAGAACTCTTTTTGGAGAGTACTCTGGGAGTTCTACATATTCTCACAATATCATGATTGTGCATAATCATATTCAACACACTTACATGTCCTAGAAAGTTATGGTGGTCTTCATGAACGAAACCTCTATTCTTTTTCCCACTCACAGTCTCCAACACCAGAATTCCAAAGCTGAAAATATCTGATTTTACTGAGAAGAGACCATTTGCTGCATACTCTAGAGATATGTAGCCCCTGAGTAGAAGTTAGGACCATGCAAATCAATAGACAAAAAAGGCAAATGCAAAATGTAATGAAGAAGGCAAATTTGAGGAATTATTACAATGTTCCCACCACTTTCTTCGTATTTGCTTCACTCTCATGTCCTTTAAACATTCTAGCCAAACTAAAGTCAGATATCTTTGGATTCATGTCATGATCAAGCAAGATGTTTCCTGCTTTTAAATCCCTATGGACTACTCTAAGTCTGGAATCTTGATGCAGGTAAAGAAGACCTCTAGCAATTCCATGGATAATGTGGAAGCGTTGTGGCCAATCAAGTAACGACTTTCTAGAATCATCTGCTCAAAATGCAAAAATTAGTTTATAGAGTTGTCTAGAATTTCAATTCGATAATTTAATTGAAAGAAAGCCCAACCAAATATAAACCAGTCTAGGCTTTTGTTAGGCATGTATTCATAAATCAGCATTGTTTCATCGCCTTGAACACAATATCCTAAGAGCTTCACAAGATTCCGATGCTGAAGTTTAGCAATGCAGATAACCTCGTTCTTGAATTCGTCAAGTCCTTGTCTAGAGGACTTTGAGAGCCGCTTTACAGCAATCTCTTGTCCTTCCTCTAGCACACCCTGGATTACCATTAGTAGCACGTATTGTGTCAAGCGTAAACTGAAAGGCAATTAATATTATGTTTCCCTTACACAACTACACTAGTTTAGCCATAATCAAAAGGGCAAGGAATAGTTCTTCCTTTTTCTCTTTTGTTTTTTGCAGGGTGGAGATGGGATGTTAAAAACCATCCCTAGTCGACAACCAAAACCGGACTTGTTTAATCTGCTGCTTAATTAATAAAAACATCTAATTGATGTCATTACCTTGTACACCAGACCAAACCCGCCTTCTCCCAGTTTGTTGTCAATAGAAAAGTTATTGGTAGCCCTAGAAATTGTTGATAAGCTAAACAATGGCACCTCTATGTTTCCCTCCTTGCTGCTACTGTAGTGATCTTCAATAAGGACCTTAACTGCTCTAACCAGAAAATATGAAGGTAAAAGAATGATCTTATTTTCAAGATTTGACCATGAGGTGTAATTCATATGGAAAGCGTACTAATAGATGTAGAAATTTAGATCCATTTTACTTGCCTCGTCTTGCTGCATTTGATCGCTTCTTACTCCGAATGTAGAGTACCAATATCAGGCCCAACACAACCAAGCCTGCTGATATTGGCAAAATAATTCTGATAATTGCTTGTTTCTTTTTGTTGGACCTGGAACGTAGGTCTAAGAGATATATTCATCGTCAAATTTAGAGTAATCCATGGCAGGTGTACAACAATAAAAGATTATAATTAGGATCATCTGAGAAATTTACGTTTTTGTGAGAAGGTGTGAAAAAAGTGAAGGTACTATTGTATTTTGTGAATGTTATATTTTGTGAAGTTGGTAACCACTACATGCCTTCATACAATGTAAGGTTATAGTTAGAGGTACGATAAGCTTACATTATATTGTGGGTAGTTTCTCCCCTTCTTACAAAAAGGGGTCTTTCTCACTGAAATCCAACCCTCTGTGTGTGTGTGTGTGTCACTATAACAAAAAACATTCAGTTTATAAAACCATACTTACCTACATAAATAAAAATCGAACCTTAGGCATTAAATACTTATCAACCGAATGAATGAAACATCATAATCGATGTAAAATGTAGTTGAATCAACATGAAATGTACTATTTTGGTGATGTATTGGCTTACATAATAATTCGGAGGCAGCCAGTCGAACAAAGAGATCTTGCCTGTTTTGTTGGTACACCCGTACGTCAATCAAATCACCAAACCAATGCAAGCATCCAACTCCACGTCGAGTAATGTTTGGATCTGCGTAGGCAGTGCATAAGCAATTATTCTTGCAAGCTATCTCACATTCTTGAAGGGTCATGTTGCCATTAAACACTGCACTCCTATCATGCGTGTCTGGTAATTTCATGCTTGAATACCTGAAAAATCCCTCTCCAGGCCCACAATTCAAGTCTCTGCTTCGTCGACATCCACTATTCCATTTATCAAGACTCCATTCTTTTAGGTTTGTTAGTTCAAACCCTTTCAAGCACCCACATATAGGAGAAGTTTCGATACTACAGCTTCCATATGAACCACAGAGTTCATATTTGTCACAATTATCCAGGGGTAAGGTGAAATGAACCTGCTCCCATCTTCGGGTGCGCAGATTTAGATGCTGGGTCTCAATCTTACCACTAGGAGTTGCTATCAGCATTAACAAGAATCCAGTGCTATTAAAAGTAGATAAAATACATCTCCCTCTCATTGGAAACCATATCAATATCAGCTTCTGGCTGGCAAGCTAATGCTATACCATTATAAGGCCCGATCCTTGTTTCGATAACAGAACTGTTCTTAATATATACTTGCGGATATTCACCCTTAGCTATTAAATACCTGACTGTATACTCACCTTGGGAAGGATCATCTGCACTCCTCCATGATGTCAGGTACATCTCTCTTCCTGTAATGAGGTTCTTGCCCATTTTCATTCCTGATATTAAGGTGTCTCCAGGGTAATCAAAACTTTGCCAAATGAAAATTCCGTTGCTGACAAAATTTCCATTCTTGATTACTAGATTGCCGGTATCCAAGAGTTGTGCTACTGGATTGACAATATATGTCCCATATGTCGAAGAGTTAGATGACCAAATGAGTGTACCGCCACCATCGACAAGAGACAGGATCCCATGCATGTCCAATTTGACAATGCCCAAGGTATTGGTAAGTGGAGTTTCTCGGTTAGCGACCCATACAACCTTTTGAGGTGATGTTTTGTAAAACCATATCTCCAGGTATCGGTTTTTTGAAGTGCCTGGGCTAAAGAAACCCAGCTCGTATGTTTCGCTATCTGAAACAATGGTCTCACCATCTGTGATGTTTTGATACAGAGCTATGGTGTCTACTGAACTACAAGTTCTTACTACCATTAGAAAGAAGATGGTAATAGAAGGGAGTAGGATCATGGTTTGATTCATATTAAATGCACTATTATTTTAATCATTTTGCGTAGCTTAGTTAAATACTGAGGGCCCGGCGGAATGAACCACGGTCTTGTGAAAGGGATGGATAGGCCATTCCAAACGCAATAAGATGCAGTGTTTGACGGTTTTTATTGATTCTTCATTTGGTTTTACGTAGTCAAGTCGAGATTATATATTCTCTCTTTCTCGCTTATGTGAATTAGTCAAGTCTTCATTCATGCATCCCTGAAAGTCCTCTTTGGTGTGCATCGTGGGATT
The DNA here is from genome assembly GCF_001531365.2 of Cynara cardunculus var. scolymus. Lineage (NCBI taxonomy): Eukaryota > Viridiplantae > Streptophyta > Magnoliopsida > Asterales > Asteraceae > Cynara > Cynara cardunculus. The sequence continues at coordinate 11,138,672 of NC_037540.1, read as the reverse complement.
CGGAGGGATTTAGAATTGAATTTCATTTTAATCTTATTTTTGGATTTGAAATCCTACGGAGATGGATTGATATTTTATGGGATTTTATAGGATATGTAATAAAGATTTAAAATATGTTAAAAATATTTGCCTTATAATAATCAATTAATTAAAAGATAATTTAATTATTTATAAATTATTTATAAAGAATGGAATTTAATTTAAATCCAAATCCTGTAAACCAACACATTAAAGATTTTAAATCCTTCAAAATTCTGCCAATTCCAAATCCTTGTATGAATTCTAGATCCATCAAAAGCATTTCATCAAACCAAACACCTACAAATCTTGGAATTTCAGAGGATTTGTTTGTAATGATGTTTTAAAATATGTTTAAAACATTTGTTTTACAATAATCAATTAATAAAAAAGGTAATTTAGTTATTTAAAAAAAATATAATTTGTTTTTATATAAAAAATGGAATTGAACTTCATTTTTAAATCCCACAAACCAAACGAATGAAAGATTTCAAATCCTGTAAATTCTTAATCCTTCCATAAATCCAGATCCCTCAAAAATATTCCATAAAACCAAACGGTTTGTGGGATTTGGAGTTGGATTTCATTTCAATTCCGTGTTTGGTTTAAAGGGAAGTCTACAACTGAAAGAAACCAATCATAAAGATAAAGCTGGCAATGGGTAAGAATAAACTCGTAATTTCAACCCAATTCGACAAGAATATGATGACAACCATAAAGTCTGATAATGAAAATTCTGAAAGGAAGTTGTTTGTCAATATATCCATGTGGTTTCTACAATACTTATACCAAGACCCTTTCCCTAATGAGGTCCCATGAAAATCTTTTTGACTTCGTCCAATTTGGTAACACGTACTTTAGCGTTTATTTCTTCCATTGCCGTGGTCATAGGTATATTCGAAATTCCACATTACATGACAAGAGGAAGGATCAAACGAGAATAAGATAAGAGAACACGAGAACACAGTCAAACTACATGTGATTTAACAATAAAATCGGTTCATGGGCTACTTGCCCCGCAACTTAGGTTGTGTGTATTCATTTGAGACTTTACACGTTAGTTTAGTGTAAAATCACATGATATTTAATCCTTTTTGTGTTATTTGGTTATTGTTCTCATTGAACCCGACTCTACAAAATAATTATAACACATATAGCCTTGTTTACAGAAATGTCTTGATGGGTGTAATTTCTGGTCATGTAGCGGCATTTCATCAAACGACTTAGAGGCAAATTGGTGTATTGATGAACCGGTGGTAATACCGATCATTAATTTTTTTTACAAAGAAGGTTGCAATTGAATATTTTTTTTCACAATAGTCGGGATCTTTATTGTAGACGGTGGTGGGGGACGTTTTCATGGCGACTGATCTAAGTATTTGCGAGTGGAGCCGGTTGAGGCTCCCACCGCGCAAAAAGTGAGAAACGTCTTGGTCACTCCATAACATAGATAATTAGTATAGACAAGAAAGATGTTCGAAAACTTTCCTTAGAAAATGTTGTCATTTTGTGTTCAAATTACAAGAATCATCCCTTCACTTTCGTTTTATTATCTTTGACCCCTTGTCATGTTCTTTTGTATTAAAACAAGTGTTTATCATAAAAATGACGTTCAATTTTGAATATGTATAATTATTATATTTTTTTATTAATCAAATAATAATTTTATCCTTAATTTATTTATATAGCTTATTAAATCTTAAATATAAATGTATTAATTTCAAGGTTGATTGGAATTTAGTTATAATCTATACTATCTTATAAAACATTTGGCTAAAACTCTTAAAAACTCTTAAAACTCTTAAAAACTCTTAAACCCGTTCATCCATATCCGATTTCATCCATATCCGATTTCATCCCATATCTGAATT
>NC_037540.1:11130255-11136683 GCF_001531365.2 Cynara cardunculus var. scolymus | reverse complement strand
GAATGGTTATCATTTGATCTTGGCCCTATATATATATATATATATATATATATATATATATATATAATTACGTGAGTTTTTTACATGTGAAAACTAATTTCAGTTTCTTCATGTTTCAAAGACTGAAGTTATCGAAGATTGTTTGTTTCATCAATGGAGGATAGAGATAAGTCTTTGGTTTTTTGTGTTGCGTTCCATTAAATGAAACCAATGAAAATTGAAACATGAAACATGAAACCAACACTAAAGAATAGAACGGGAAACACGAATCATGAAATACGAATTATGAAACATGAGAATATGAAACATGAAAACGAAAAAAGATGAAACGCGAACATGAAACATGAAATCGGAAAAAAAATCTAAAAAATATGAAAAAATATTTAAATTGTTAAAAAAAAAAAAAAAAAAAAACATACCATCATTACCGAAAATGAAAAATATGTATTCAAGAATATCTTTTAACTATTTTACTTTTTTGAATTCTAATTTTAAGTAAGATCTATTAAAAATTCTTATAAGTAGTACATATTCATTTTCAACCATTGATCAATGAATTCAAAGGTGAATATGTGTTTGCAACATTTGTAGTAATGGTGTGGTTTGCAAACAAAATCACACACACATACACACATATAATCAAATGAGAATCATAAATATGTTACAAATCCATAAGAACCGATATAAAAATATTTTTTCACATGATTTTTTTTATCAAAACCTATGATTTAAGATATTTTTTCACATATGTTTGTATTCATCTTGTGAAAAGATTACATGTGAATTTTTTTTGTTCACCTAATGAAATGGAAAATACATGTAAAAAATATACACATGCAGGTGAAACAAATAAATGTAAAACTATCATATTATAAAATAAATATATGTGAATCAATATCTTAAATCATAGCATTTGATAAAAAATATAATGCAAAAAAAGCTTTTATATCGGTTCTCACGTTTTGTAATATATTTGTGATTCTCATTTGATATAACTCCTATATATACATACACACACACACACACACATAGAGGCATCTTTAAATGCAACTAACTTAAAGGGTATAACCGTTACAACCAAGGGCATTTGGGTCTTATTACAAAATTCGTATTTTAGGAATAATTCAGATTTTTCTATAAAATATTAATTACTTGAATATTTTATGCGGTTACATATGTAATTGACTCCATAATTTAATGAATAATTACATTTTTTCTTAAAAGTTATTAATTTCTTAATACATGAACCATTCATAACCCATTCATAACTGTAATACAAAAATAATTCATAATCATTCATAACCATATACAAAAATTCATCACTTTTTCATATATGAAACAATATGGAAAAGGATCCACATATGAAAAAAACACATGCAAAAATGATCCATATACAATTATTTTATTATCATTTTTTCATATATGAAAACATATATAAGAATGTTCCATATATGAAAACTTCATATACAAAACTTCATCACTTTTTCATATATGAAACAACATGAAAATGATGAACATATGAAAAAAGCATATACAAGAATGATCCATATATGAGAACTTCATATACAAGAATAATCCATATATAAAAATTCATCATTTTTTTATATATGATAATGAAAAATTGATCCACATATGAAAAAATTCATCACCTTTTTATTTTTGTCACTTTTTAAGGAAGGAAGTCACGATATCCGACATGAAAGCTTTCGACTTTTTGTATTCTCCACCCATATAGGTTCTTTTCGATGCCTACTCCACCGTACTCTTACTGACATTGAACAAACAAAAAGAGAGAGAAGAGGAGAGAGAGAGAGAGAGAGAGAGAGTGTGTGTGTGTGTGTGTGTGTGAGAAAATTATGAATGGATACACTACAAGATAAAGGACCTTTAGATAAGAAATCTTCAGAGAAGCTTTTAAAAGTGTATCAAAAGCTACATTATAGAGAATGATTTAAATAACAAAAATGAGAAACGTAACTAAAGGTGGGACGACATTTAATTAGAGAAGGATTTATAGACTAATTATACGGTGTGATAAATGTCGTTATAAAATTTTAGAGAAGCTTTTTACAAAAAAAAGGTCTCTAAAAAGTTGCATCAATTTTTAGGAACATTTTTTAAGCTTTTCTAAAGATTAAGAAAAAGTTTAAGATTTTTAAAATTAAATAAAAGTATTTAGTTACGCCTTAAAAATGTATCTAAAAGATTTATATTTAAATCAAAATTAAATAAAAAAACATGAACACTAAATCGCTGCTTCTCATGATACACAGACGATCGAGCCCCAGATATTTTGAGTCGCTAAAGTAACTTCGTTGAATCTCGTTGATCTCATCGCCATCGCTCGAATCCGTCGTCAAATCTTGTTGATCTCATCGCCATTGCTTGAATCTCTCGTCGATCGAATCACTCTTCCTCTTTCTCTCTGTCTCGATTGCTCGAATAGGTACTTGATTTCTGTTTAATGATTCTTCAAAGAATATCGATTTTTGTGTAGTCCGACTTGTGAACAGGTAATTGATTTATGTTTAGTGATTCTTCAAAGAACAGGTACTTGATTTCTGTTTACTCAAATCCCGTCTGTTTGTTTACTTTCTCTCTTCCTCGTGGTAGTGACTTGAGGGATCTTCAAAGAGCATTGGAACAATCGATCTTCAAAGATCCAACTGTTTTCTACTCTTCTTTTATTTCACATATGTAGATTATCATATTTGTTTCAACAGATTCATCATTAACAAAATGCCAATTTGTTTAGTTCAATGTACGTATTTCAAACTTGATTTTTTACATTTATATTTAGCTTTTACGTTATGTAAGTGCATTCAGATTTCATTCATTATGATCAATGTTTTGTATTCATTCATGGGTTGATTTAACTAATTCTATAACCATATCAATAATCGTAAGCAATTATACATACATTAGGACCAGGATTTTCGTCAAATGGCTTCACCTTTAATTAAGGTGGATCAGAGGCTCACAAAGTCGTTTGTATTTTTAGCCGAATTCCAACATTTTGATATATTCTTTAAATTTTGTGGTTGATTTTTTTTTTAGTTTTAGGTTTGATTTCAAGGGAGTTTTTTGATTTTTTTTTGTTTAGTTCAAGAGACTTTTAACTTTTTGGTTGATATCCTTTTTATTTTCTAATATCCCAAATCTTTTCATCATTTTTTAGTGTGTTTACTTTCATACCCTTAAAAAATTTACTTGCTAAAATCTGTCAAACGAGTGTACGAAATCCATATGAGGCGTTCATATCCATCTCTATATACATTGATATCGATATGTATATGGTTTATTGTTATTTTTATGTGAAAAATAACAACTTACGGTCAAATACAATTAATAGTGTAAGTTATCATATGCCCACGACACGTGTCACACAAAAATATTGCTAAGGAGTATGTAAACTTATAGGGTCGCACATAAAAAATACGTTTGCTTCCTTTTGAATGTAACCCAAAAGTCATGATTGACAGTTAAATAATTATTCTTGAAGAATAATTATAGAATATGAGTTAAAAGGTTATTATGATAATTACAGGGTATTATCTGTAAATAAGTATAATTATTTAAGGTTTTAGATATTATATAATTATTTACAGATAAATATCAAACCTTATTTAGAGTTATAAGGTGACTATGATACCAACATATATAAATAGGGTGTCAGGCCAATTTCAGTTAATGGAATTCAATTCTCTGAATTTGGTTAATTAGTTCATATACACATATTTACATTTAGGGTTCTTTTGGGCTAACACCTGTTGGAGGATATATGCATGTTCGTGTGTGGATCAACCGTAGAGGAAACCGCGTTTGGTTTCTAAGTGCCGCATCAGATTTTTTACTAGATCAAAGGTACATTCCTAAACATCATATGGTGTGTTATAATTTAATCAAATGTCTCGTCGGATCCGGTTTTGAGTTTTGTGTTTAGAAAAGTTTTTTTTCTAAATTATTGTACCAAAGTTTTATTTTCCGTTGCGTTTTTTCTTACAAGTTTCTCTTAAAACCCAACAAATAGTATTTTATCAAATAATAATATATTGAACATAATGATACATAATTTATTTTTCTTATATATTGTACTTGTTACAAATTTTTTATGTATCATCGACTGGCGGACTTAGATTTTTTTTTAAGTGGATGCATTATTTAAGATGAATCAAAGGTCCGCAAAATCACATATTTGATCAGAGGAAAAAGTCGACGTTGTTTGATCCAAGAGAATTGAAAGCCAAGTGTCTCGACTTCGTGGATACTACGGTTTTTTTAATGTGGATCAATTTTGGCATTTTGAGTAAACACAAGACTACATCTTATGACATGTATGTTCCTAGCTGAATCCTGTCATTACAAGAACTTGCTTGATTTTTTGGTTGATTTCATAAAAAATTCAAGTTTTATTATTTGATGTTGACCGTCCTATGTTTTTTCTAGGTTTTTCCAACTTCGTTTCGTTATGCATCTAGAACTCCAAGTATTAAATAAGATGATTTGTAAATCAAATTAACTATGCATCTTATTTTGTTTCCTTATGCGTTTAAAATTTCAACAATAGCCAAATTAATAATAAAAAAGCAATTACAAAATACAAACAAATGATAAGAAAAACTCAGATTTTCTCGAAAACTTAATTATCAAGAGCATGATGATTTACAAGAGACTGTGAGGATATAATTAGTAAACAAAAAATGGAAACAAAATTTAAAAATGAAAATGAAACTAATAGAATATTCAATATGATTTAGGGACGTTTGTTAAAGTGATTTATTATTGACAATAATAAAAGTGAGAAGAGAAGTTATTGGCTCTCTAATTGTTAAGCAAAAAATGACATTTTTGTTATAAAATATACTCATGAGCTCCTACAAGGAGGCACTTTGGTTCAACCACTTTACTGTTCTGCCCAACTTAGATTTTTGTTATAAAATCCGTTTTAAACAATTTTAGGGCATTCTTATAATGAAGCGGGTGCACCTTAATGATGTAAGCTTCTTCCTCTTAACGATAATCAAATTATCGGATGCATGGGATCCCGCTCAATCCTTAATAAGCATTTTACCACTACTTTCCTTTCAATTCTGAGCAAATATTAGGCACATCATGAGTAAACATTATACTTTTCGTACTACAATAAAAACTCATAATAAAAAAGACATCATTTAAAAGATATATAATTATGATCCTTTTTAATTTACTAAATAACAACTTTAATTACTCATAATAATAGAAAGTAATAAATTTATCTATGTCATAATTATAGATAGAATTGGAAAAATAGACGCATATTTCTAAAAAAACAAAAAAAAATTGTAAATATGGATATTTATTTTAAAACAAAAAAACTATCAAAATTCAATCAAACAAATATAAATACTGATATGATTTTATGATGATATTTATACACCCTTTTACCCCTCGTAACAAATATATAGTCTACGGTATACATATGAACTATAAGTTTGTTGACTATATGGATTTTGATCGATTTCATAAATTTATAATTATCTTTATCATTAAACAAATTTTTTTTATCATTCTTATGAAAAAAACCGACTTGATCAAAAGGGAATGCTATTAGTACACTTTTTTATGTCAGAATCAAATTAATTCATGTATTAAGAATATAAAAACTTAATATTACTCTTGATATATGTGAGAAATAAATTAATAAATAAGATATATTTAATGAAACCCTAATTAAAATAGGTTCCCTGGCTATGACATATGGATTTGACCATATAACAAACCATTCATGCATTACAACACACATTAGACATGATAACAGGCAAGATCCAACTTTGTGCTTTTAGGGTGTGTTTGGTATGCAGACAGGACAGAACAGGACATGACAGGACAGAACAGAACAGAACAGGACAGGACAGGACAGGTGTTCAGCGTTTGGTAAGACATAACAGGACAGGACAGAACAAGACAAAACTGGTTAAAATGACCAATTTACCCCCAGTGACATTTCAAATACATAAYTACATATCACAACACAATGAACAATGAACAATCCTAAGAACCCTAAATCAAACATTTGAGTGAATTACGTCTAATKAACCAAAATTACTAGTTAAAATTCACATTTAAGCCTCGAAAATAGAAAAAAATTGAAACAAAATACATGAATTTCCCAATTCAAGCAGTAACAAATTTCCTAAATCGAAACAAAAACCCTAAACAAGATAATATTCAAATTCAAGCAGAGGCCTGCTGTGGAGAAGACAAGCGAGAGAGATAGAGATAGTTTTACCTTAAAAAAAGATGGAGGACACGGTGGAGATGGAGGCAGAGGCCGGCTGTGAAGAAGACGATAGAGATGGAGGTCTGCTGTGGAGGAGACGATGGGGATGGAGGTCTGCTGTGAAAAAGCTGTGAAGAAGACGATGGAGATGGAGGTTCGTTGTGAAGAA
>NC_037540.1:11105485-11130130 GCF_001531365.2 Cynara cardunculus var. scolymus | reverse complement strand
TTGAAGAAGACGATGGAGATGGAGGTGGCGGTGGCTTGAAGAAGACGATGGAGATGGAGGTGGCAGTGGCTTGAAGAAGACGATGGAGATGGATTGAGACGGTAGATGGGTATTAGATTTAGGGTATATTTGTCAAATAACTCTTGTTCCACTTAGTTCCAGGRTGAGAGGGTGAACAAGTCTGTCCCATGTATGTTCCACTTAGTTCCACTTAGTTCCATTTAGAAACACACCAAACATGGGACAAGTGTGTCCTGTCCTGTCCTGTCCCACTCTGTTCCACGTACCAAACGCACCCTTAAGGATGCAAAAGAAGAAATAGGTACCAACCACCTCCTTTATGACTTGATGTGATTTTTTAAAGTCTTGGTTACAATTGCTAGGTTGGTACTCCCTTTTGGAGTTCCTGTCTAAAAATATAATTGTAGTTTCTTTCATTTGTAATCTTTTATTACTAAAGTCAATTATATATAGGGTTGGGTTCACGTGAGACCAGCTTGTTTTCGTGAGACCCGTAAGACTACATTTTTACATGTGAACTTCACAGCAAAAACACTGCGAAGGTTAAAAAAAAAGTCGAACCTTCACAACAAAAACACTGTGAAGGTTAAAAAAAGTCATCTTCACAGCATTTTGCTGTGAAGTTTTAAGTGTAAAAAGTTGGTCTCATGGGTCTCACGAAAACAGGCTGGTCTCACATGATCCCAAGTATATATATATATATATATATATATGTGTGTGTGTGTGTGTGTGTGTGTGTAAGTATAAAGTTAATTAGTAATAAAATTAAAAATAGTCGCATAATGTCCATGTACGATAGTTTAGTAGTAATAGATATGAAGTGATTTTTCATCCTTAAGTAATAAATTGATTTTTCTCAAAAGAAAGCAAATATTTATGGTATTACTATTTTTTGAACATAAATCATCTATTTTGCTCTCATAATCAAAATTTGCTTGAAACTCATTTTTAGTAGAAATCGACTGCAAAACACTTGATATCTCTTGGGACATAATCACTCGTAAACAAATATTCCAAAGAAAAATATCAACATAATCAACAACGATAAAAAGAAACTCTAATTTTTTTAAATAATTAAAAAAATCAAAACAAGAAAATCATTGAAAAATAAAATAAATAAAAATATAAAATATAAAATATGTTCTTATAGAACAAAAGTCGTCCCTAAAAACTAGAAGAACCTAAGAAGAGGGTTACAATTTTATAACGACGAAAGGAAAGCAAATGAAAGAAATTAAGGATTTTAGCCTTTTGATAGATGATTTAGAGAATGTAATCATAAAACTCAAACTATGAATTTATAATTTAGAAATAAAGAAAATAATTAAAAATATTTATATAAATAAATTACCTTTAGAGTCACGAAACTTTTAAGAAAACGTACATGAATAAATTATCTTTTTCTGTTTAATTATATATAATCGAATTATTTCAAAATAAAGAAATCAACACATATCTTACATAATTAAGAAATCAAAAATTTGAAGGCGTTAGTCAATTGAGCTTCAAGATAACTTGTAAATATTATTGGATGTTTATATATACAAAAAGATTTAAAAGGCATGAGACCCCTAATGATTGGAGGTCCTGTGCAACGACACCACCTTTGGGATCATCACCACATCGTCATCGTTATCATCGTGTCTTAGGGTTGTTATTAATTGATCAAGTTCCTTGTATGCAATCATTACAATATTAATTAACATGCTAATTAAATCATGTTAAAGTTAGATCAAAGTTTGGTAGAACTTTATATTGTGGATGATTGGATTAGCTTCCCTTTCATTTCTGTAAATAATTGTACTTCTCTAGCTGCTCACTAGTTCTGGTTTAATATTATTGTCTTTTGCTGTCCAAAAAATAAATTAAATCATATTAAAACCATACTGTTAACAAAGATATATCAAATATTTGTATTATGACCTCCTAAGAATTGAATAGATCTGTTTGCACCAAGAATTTTGTAGGTTGGTGTAGAAAAGAAGTAAAGCTTGTACATGGTATTGTATATGATTTATGTAATTTATTAAGTACTAACTAGAGTATGCACTACCAAACTGGATACTTTCAACGATGGACATAGCTGTTGCGTACCCGTCGGTAATTGTTACATTCATCGTAAAAGCTTTGTTGTTGATACATACAATCACATTATCACATACGAGTCTCTAACGATGTATACTACCAACTGTGTTCTGATGGCCCTTAGATTATTATTGGTCGTTAGTGGTAACTTTCACCAACGGACATGCGACGAAAAGAGTCACCGACTTTTGTAATAGACAGTATCAGCCACGTATTTGCGCTGACTAATGTTACCTAAGGAATTTCGATGGTTTCATTTACCGGAGGATTTTCAACTTGATGCATTGGTGTTCCAAAAGGAACCGAAGAAGGATGGGAAATATATAATATTATTAAAATCCAATAATTTATAATGTTATTAAAATCTTCTATTAGTTTTTTTTTTCCAACATTTACTCGGCACAATTAACTTTTTTTCTATAGACAACTATTCAAGTATAGAAGTTGTACTTATTAGACAATATAAAACAATAGATAATATTGATAGGTCGTTATTCGTCAGTTCTATTAATTAATTGATGTTACTGTTATGTAAATGCAAACATGTGCTGTTCATTATTACTTTACATGATCTTTCTACTGTTTTTTTCATGGATTTTTGCATCACTGTTTTTTGAATAATTTGTATGTTTTAGCAGAAAAGTCCAAGAAACTTTCATAAAATAGAAGTCCACTTTAAGAAAGGGTTTTGTTTAATGTATCCCAACTTTAAACATTTCACCAAGTATTTTCATACATCTCTTATAATCGGGTTGTTTTTAAAATTGATTTGAAAGTTTGAGGTTGTTTTTAAATTGGTTTGGAAGTTAAAAGATGTATTTTTAATAATCGGTTAATAGTTTTAAACCTCCAATGAATAATGTGGAGATATTTATATATATGCTTTATTTCTTTTGGGGTTTTTTTTGAGAGATAAGAAGGTGGTGAGTTATTTGGTCCCTGGTTTCGAGCAAGCAGAAAAAAGAAGAAGAAAAGTTACATGTTCAGTATTCGAGTTTGTGGTCGGTTTAAAGTTATCGTCTAATTGTGATCAAGGTGAGTTTTTATTTAAAATTTAAATATGAAATGTTTTGTTAAAAAGTAAGTTGGGTTATGTTTCTATGTAGTTGTGGGTATGTTAATTGTTATTTGTTAACATACTTGAATTTGAGATGGTATTTTATAAATTGTGAGAATGTTATCGGTTTACCGAAATATTGGCAAGAGAGGTGCAAATGATTGTGGGTGGTATAATAACAAGAAAAGGTGTATTATGAGATAAGAGTGACATAATCATGAGAGATGTAAAACGGGATAAGGATGACATAATCTGGAGAGGTGTAAATAATTGTGGTTGGCATACTCAATGTTTTTGTTTAAATTTGATCACTTGAAATTGATATGACAAATTGAGGTTATCACATCAGTGTAGTGTGGTGTGGTGTGGTGAGATGTTGTTATCACATCTCTGTGGTGCGATGAGTTGGGTTATCGCATCATGTGGTGCGACAAGTTTTGGTTATTGCATTAGTGAGATATGGCAAGTTGGTGTTATCGCCTCCTTTTGATGCGATGAGTTTGGTTGTCTCATGCTTGTGGTACGACAAAATTATACTTGGTGCGATAAGTTGAGTTGTCGTATCTTGTGGTGCGATAAACATGTAAATATTGCACAGTATGATGTGTGATAACTATTGTTATTATGATGACTTTCAAGTTTGACTTTCCAAAATTCTTTTGGTGATTTTCATCATGTAAAACTGTATGGGAATTACTCACTAGACTTTATGGTCTAATGCTCTCCATTTTGTTTTGAAATGTGCATTTCAGGTCAGACGCTTCCAGAAGGTAAAGGAAAGGGGAAGATGTGATTGGAAGATTATAGCTTTACATATGATTATATCCTGAACTTGAGTTTTGTGGAAGTTGTTTATTATATGAACTATTGAATCTGCTATATTCAAGTCATGATTTGTTTATCTCTTTCTTAATAGGTTATGAACTCCTAGTAAGTGTATGCCAGTATAGTCTAACTTTTGTTTTAAAATGAACTCCTACTAGTATGGTATAGTCTCAGGGCATACTCATGATATCTGGTGTCATGTTCTGTACTGGTACACTTACTAGTATATCCATAAGTTCTTTACCTATTGTTGATGTTAAATCTAGATTTGTTATTTGAGGTAATTCAAGCATTGATTATTAAGAAAGGGATTCATCCTTTATTTGATTTTCTATTCAAAGTTTTGAATTAGTTGCTTTTTCCAGAATTAGGGGTGTCACATTTATGGTGGTGCTTCATGTAAGAACTTTGATGTTCCGATATTTTTACTAAATTTCATAGAAAAAATTAGAAAGATCATAGGTGAAATCATAAAGTTCGTAGATGAAACAATGATTTTGCCTTAAAGTTCATAATTAATGTTGTTTCGTGTATACTTTGGTTGTTCCAAAACATTGCCAAAATTCACAGATGAAACTAGAAAGTAACAATAGTAGTTGATGTTTTACATGTGAAATTTTACTAACGTTCCGTAGGTGAAACACACTATTCATAATTGTTTCACATGGAAAATTTAGTAAATATTTTCATATGTGAAACACGATAAGAAACCAAATGGTGACAATTAGGGTTTCATATGTGAATTTTAATCACGAACTGTATTATGCTAATCTGTTTCAAAATGATAATTAAGTGATATAATCAAAGGAATGTGATATTAATAATTTGAAAAATGAAAATACTCTAACTAACATAGTTTATACTAATTAGGCGGTTAACAAAAAACGCTCTCTACCTCTATGTATGTATATATGATGTACACGTACACATGTATATAGTTAGATCTCAATGTGGCATTTGACTACAAATCGAGCCAAGCACGTGGTTTTAAATATTATACAAACCAAAATGAATCACAATAACCAAAAATCAAACCAAATTCCTGGATTAAATATGACATCCTGTTTGATTTCATGGTTGGGAATTTGCATGTTAGTTTGATTATTGATAATCATTTTTTTGTTGAGCTTCCATCATATAAAGATACAAGTATATTGTACTTTTGGTAACCACCTGATTTTACAATTAGAGCCTGTTTGTTTTTTAAAATTTGCCTCTTAATTTCCTCTTATGTCTGAATCGGTCAGACATACAGACTTTCAGATCGTTTGTTTTTTTCCTCAAATTAAGAGCTGAATTCATAAGGTTTCCTCTGAATTTTTAAGTAGTAACCCTAGCTCTTAATACCTCTTATTTGTTTATCCGCCTCCTTACGTCGCTCTCATCCGCCTCCTTTACGTTGCTCTCATCCGCTCTCGTCCCATTCATCGATTGAAGCTGGTGTTCTTCATACATCGCAGATTCAAGCTGGTGTTCTGGTAATCTTCTCGATCTCTCTTTGGTTTCTTCTCGATCTGCTTCTTTATACATCTCGATCTCTCTCGTCCCATTCATCGATTGAAGCTGGTGTTCTTCATACATCCGCTCTCGCCCTCTGTTTTTGTCTCGTCCCTTAGCTCGATTCAAGCTTCGATTGGTGTTCTTCGATCTTCCGGAACTCTCAAATAGAGGTAATCTTCGATTGATTCAGATTTCAGATTTTAGACGTAAAAACAAACAGTCTGACTGATTCAGATTTCAGACTTCAGCACCACCTCTTAAAATTCAGAAGTGAATTCAGACTTCAGCACATCTTAAAAAACAAACGCCACCTTAATATAATTTTAATTGAAATATCCAAGGAGTCCCATTATTGCAGTCTATTTCCCATTATTGCAGTCTATTTGTTCATTTCATCGTGTATTTTCATTGTCGCAGTCTGTGTAATTCTGTTGTTGAATAAAGGTATGAACATATGTATATGGTTTTTTCACGTTTTGAAACATCTGAGAGAAAATGAATACATGTATGTATGAATATTTGTGTGAAACAACGTGTAATTCTTTTCTCATATGAATATTTGACATTACAAAAACCTACAAATCACAAATAATCGATGTTTATGTTTCACAATATGTGAAAATGTTCATGTTGTTATGTTTTACTTTGTGAAATATATATGTAAAATATTTATGCTATTAAAACAAACGAGTGTCTATGTTTTACAAGTCAAGATCATGTTTCACACCGTAAAAACAGTACATGGAATGTGAGATGATGTTCATACATTTCTCTTTCATGGTGTGAAGCACCATCTCTTTCAACAACTAGATGGAAGTAAAACATGAGCACTATGATTACTACAAAAATATGGCTCAAATAACAAATAATTCTCACAACTCATATTATAACTATCATTATGGGGTTTTATAGCTTAAATATGGATTTCGAATTATGTCATTATGATCACAGCCCGATAACCATTGTTCAGAAAAAAGTACTAAAATGTGAGGGATCTACAAGAACCTTCTTCATCATCTTAGATCTTTCGATCTTTGTTCTTGTTACATACTTCACATTGTACAAGTGAACCAACCTTATGGAACTTTGAGCATGCAGTGGGATCAACTAAAAAATATGTTTTTTACAATCACATACAATTCTCATTAAAACTTATACCTTGCAACCACATTCCTAGATAAGCTTTTTTTTTTATATCAAACATTTCATGATTAAAACAATAACGACCATGGCCGCATCTAGAAAAATGAACCATTGCACACGAACCTTCTTCGGAGTCTTGTCTCTCCTCATCTTCGATAATATTATGTGATGATAGACCAACATCAAACTCTTTAGAATAAACAAGAAACTCCAACTTTATGTTCGTTGTCATGAGATATTTTTTTTGTCGTCAGATTGATTCGATTAAGATATTCTTATATATCCGTTTGAAATGATTAATTTGGATAACCATGAAAAGTTTGAAAATTTCCTTAGTTATCCAAATCATATATTAAATGATCTAGATTTAGATATGGTAAATTGGTAAGTTGTAGTTGGTAATTTTCAAATTACCATTGTGCCCTCTTAATATTAATTATATGGTAATTATTATAACCATTACATTAACTCATGTTAATAGATTGGACTGGATCTCACAATTCTGACAAGATAAGAGGTTCTCATTTGATTATTCCCATAAATAATCGACTTGAGATCTTATAGAAAATTTCATCTTTCGAGGGGACAGTAGGAACCTCCTCGTAGCCATCGGATGAGTTTTTTTGTTTGATCTAAGGGCGGGAACATACACGGTGACATAACCTTATATAAATGGAACTTTAGTGATATTGTTGTAAGGTAGGCTTGGGAGGTTTCGCATAAGTTAACATACTCATGTACATTGGCATACGTTAACTTATAACGTGAAAATGTTAACATCTTTAACATATGTTAGCACACCTCACATATTAAACATACATTAATATGGAAATATTAACATAAGTTTATATAAGCTGAAATATGTTAACATACATAAAAACGACTTAATTAAAATGGAAACATTAATATATCTTACCATGAGAATTTTAACATACGTTCACAAAATCTATCCCAACATGCCTAGATGCCGAAAACCAAAAGAAAGAAATGCCCCTCCCTTCACAAAGACCCATGCGATCAACGCCCTTGGACCAAAATCGAACTACGATGTAGGTTTTTACAATTCTCATATAATTTCGAGTTTTCTTGCTAGAATCCAATAACTTTATGTATCATTTTATAGACATCATAGTTAATCACAACAATTCATTATCTCATACACACATAAGAATACTTGGAGAGAGCGACGGCCGTGCAAGATTTTCGTGAAGTAGGGTCACTACTATGTTAGAATTAAAGAATTACTAGTATGTTAAAGTTTAGCATTACTAAGTTATGTTTTTTTGTTTTTCTACTTAGACCTCGAAACCATAATGAATGCAATTGAAACTGGTTGGTTCAATTTACAGAGGGTGAAGTCCTTTGTTGATTAGCGACGGCTCACTTACAGGTAAACGACAAAAGGATTTTCCGGATGCCTTCTCCAATAATTTCTAGGCCGATTGTATTCCACGGGAAAAATAGTTTGATCATAAGATTGTCTGACAGATTTTTAGAAAATTGTATATCAAAGTCAAAAATTAATATTGCGGTAATTTCTTGGTACCGAAGAACTACAGAAGGATTGCCTAGCTACATATATTAAAAATTATCAAAAATACATGTAAAGTGTCTTTTAGCACAATCCGTCGGTGAAAGTTTATTTGGCAATGTATTTGTGAAGAATGTTAAGTTTATGTCAAATCCTTGGCCGACTCTGAGTTGTAGGTGGTCCATCACTAAGAGGAACCTCTGGCAATCCATTGAGATATCATTCGGGAATCCGTCCGTAAAAGTTTTACTTACAAAATGTTGACCGCTCGATTACTGACAATCTGTCAAAGGAGCTGTCTGTCGATGAAAGACTTCTGAATTGTAGTGTTGGTATGATTCAACAACTTTTATTATTCGTCTTGATTCGAAAAAGATGAAATTGATTAGGAATGGTTCGATATGTAATTTTAACAAATACGAAACAAACCAATTTTTTTTACCACAGGTTAAATAACCATGTGCAAAGTGGGGTTGTGCATTTTAGGTTTGATTTTTGGAGGGATAAAGAATAAAAGCTAAAGATTAATATGCATAAATAACATCTACAGACGACAAAATAAGAATAGACCTCACTTTGAAGTACGAGTGTATGTATTTGAACTATATTCTTTTACCTTTTATATGTGTAAAAAAAATGGCCTCCTTTCTTTTTCTAGGGGAATTTGTGTTTATTTTTTGTATCTTCGTAATTGTTTTAACTAAGAGTAAATTACAAATTTTAAGTATGTTGTTTCAAAGAATTGTTTTCCAAAAAGTGTTTTGGTGATGTTCACCCTGTAATAACAATCAAAAGTGATGTCTCACTACCCTTGTGGTCTAATGTTGAAAAATGTGTATTACAGATCGGACACCGGTGGAAAGTAAAGGGAAGAGAAAGATGTGAAGGGAATAATATTGTTTTACATCTATGGATTTTGGGAAGATGATAATATGCATGTACTTGTGAATGTGTTATATACAAGTCATGTACTTGGTGTGAACGAAAAATTTATAGCTACTTTTGTATGTAGCAATTTGTATATTGGGACCAATATGTATATTTGTATTTCAATTATACGAAATATGTTGATTTTATGGAAATATGGATTTGAGGTGTCACATCCAGTGACTTTGATTATTATGAAATTTGAAAGTTAAGAACCATCAGTATAGATAGTTTGTTTTAGGGATCGAATCCAGAATTTGAGCAAGCTATAGAGACCACCACTAATGTAATTCACTCATATATAATTCATGATAACTTGAGAGGGTTATTTTTGGAAGTAAAATTAAAACTTTGGGTAAATCCCTGATATCAAAACTTCCATGGAATTCATGTAATCGCGACTAAGAATATTAATTAATATAAAGTATTTGAAAATGATTACTCTTGTTATACTTGTTCGTGTGTCTCAAAAGCATTATCCACATTAGCCTAAAATGAAATCATTCGAATGTAATATGTTATATGTATATGGGTTGAAAAATATTCTTGAAATGAAAATTAAGCGTATATTTGACATGTACACCAAGTCCTAAAAATATTCTTTCGATGTTCCTTTCTCATTCCCAATATTAATTGCAAAAATGAGCAAATTTTTTAACGATATTAATTTTAATTTAATAAATCATTAGAATGCAAAGGTCGAGTTTTTTTTAAATTAATTCTTTTCTATTTCTCAAATTTGAATTTGGGTATTATAAGTTATATAAGAAGGTATAAATGTTTCTTAATATTTTTGTACATGATATACATTGATTCAAGAACAATGGTTTAAAACACAACTTCTTTCAACCTAACGCCAAATGTGGATTTAAGCACAGATTTTGGCTTACTAGCAACTAAAGTTTTAACCGATTATGTTGATCGAGCATATAATAATATTAGGTTAACTATATATCGATCACCGCTAAAACCATGGATTTTTGTTCACGATAGTCATCAAATTTACATATTTTTATATAT
Organism: Cynara cardunculus var. scolymus; assembly: GCF_001531365.2. Classification (NCBI taxonomy): domain Eukaryota; kingdom Viridiplantae; phylum Streptophyta; class Magnoliopsida; order Asterales; family Asteraceae; genus Cynara; species Cynara cardunculus. Next base: position 11,120,021 of record NC_037540.1, on the reverse strand, counting down.
TTTTTCTACACTAATAGGCAAACCTTTTTTTATAAATTTTTTATTCAAAATTCAAATTACCACATAACTCGAAGTGGAGAAAGTTGAATTATAGGTTCTTTCTTGTAATAAAACTGTTAAGTCAAATATTATTATATTTAAGATTACGGAGCTTAAAAGATTGAATAGGGTCAAAGCTTAATGTCAAAATTGTCAACAGAAATCAACATTATGCTTAATTGTAGTTTGACTTTGTAATTAGTCAATCATATAAATAGCTTTGTAATAGTTTTGCTAGTTGAAATAGATTGTACGTACTTACATTTCAAGTTTCTGTATTGTAATTCTCTCTCATCAATATATAAGCCGGTTTCTTGAGTTGCTATTTCTTGATTGTTGTTCTATTCATTCAAACTGGAATTAACAAAAACACAACGAAATTAGTTTGAAAGGTTAAGGAATTAATTTTCTTAAAAATGTTAATATACATCTTCAATACAAAAGTTGATGTTTTTAATAGATAGGAATCTTTTGATGTATTTAAACCCAAAAATATCCTTTAGAAATATATTTATGATATTGACTATTCTAATTTCATACAATTTTTTTACTTATCCTCTCTGATTAATATTTTTTATTTGCTTAATTTCTTCTAAGATCTTGATTTTAATCCATTTCGCGCACATCACTGGAAACCAATCGAGATTTCGAGAGTTATATACCATCGTCATAGTTTCATATTATTGATTGAATGATTTAAACCAAAACCGTAAAACTACTTTGTTATAAGAAATATATATCATAATACAATTGTACATCGAATCAAAATGTTTATTATATATAACAACTAATCATATGTATTTTTGACATACACATGCATTATGGTCATCAATTCTCTAATTTCATGCATTTTTCGTATTTTAAAACATACATTTTCAAAGCGTACTACGTAATATGATTTGGTTATAGAGTGAATTACAAACTTCGTCCATGTGGCTTCACCATGGTTATAAAAAGGTCCATGTACCATAAAATCCATAACTGGAATTCTCGGAGATTCATTTTCATTATGGATAAGTTCCTTTAACCTAACTATTAAAAACCCATGTTAAGCATTTAACATTTTACTTTTTTATATAATACTTTAATTATTATAAAAAGTTTAAATGCTAATTAATTGTACAACTCATTGAAGCATTTAAGTTCAGTCGACTATCTATCCATCTCCGGCTACCCCACATCTCCATCTCCTACCACTTGACCTCTCCATTCATAAGTTATTTTATTTATTCAGATAATTGCACAAAATAGAATAATATTTATCTTATTTTTATTTTAAAGAACAAAATTTTAAATCCTTATTTAAAGGTGTGATAACCGATTATTCGGTTATAAAGTTCGGAGTGGTTCTCAAATAAAGGTATTAAATTAAGGGATTTAATGTGTTAATGTGCCTAAAAATTTTTTAACTCACCGCCTGAGATTGTTTATTGATGGTTATTTGAGATAGTGATTTTATCTCTTTGACTTTGGAGAAGTAAGAAAAAACAAAAGGTCAGTGAAAAACTTCTCTCTGTGTGTGTTCTCTTTTGTCTGAAGCAAACAGAGTTGTAAGGGGAAGAAGAAACTGATTCTGTGGTTTATATTTGAATACTTGTTGTTGTTTCAATCTCCATATCTGCATCTATGTGATTAAGGTGAGTTTAATTTTTTGCCAACTTTCCTTATTTGGAAATTGGGTGTAGACATATGGTTCTATATATGAGTTGCCGATTATAAAACTGATTTTGATGTTATAACTAGCACAATAGTGGGTTTTTGCTATGTTTATATCATATGATGGAATAATGGTGACATATCAAGAAGAGGTGTATTTTGGTTATAAGTGTGGCATATCAAGGAGATGTGTATACTAGGATAAGTGTGACACATTAAGTAGGGATGTATATTAGGATAAGAGTGGCAAAATCAGGAGTTATAAAAATATGGGTTTTAATCGATATTCATTGTTATCGCATCCCTATGATGCAATGACTTGGAGTTATCACATTGACTTGAAGTTATCTGATCCTATTGATGCGATGAAGTGAGGTTATCACGACAATGTGTTGCGAGGAGTGAGTTTTGTCGCGCATCCTTGAGATGCAAGTTGACTTATCACACCCATATGATGCGACAAGTTGGGGTTTGTTGCATCAATGTGATGCTATGAGTTGTGGGGTCCTCGGATCAATGTGTTGTGAGGAAATGAGATTGTATCATCATGTCATGTGAGAAGTTATATGATGCGACAAGTTTACTCAAGATGTGTTTATTAAGTAATTTGATTATTTTGATGCGATAAATGAGGTATAGCAAAATGATGTATATTTGTTAATTTACAAATATGAGTTCATAAATGTGATTTGGTGATTATTCATCCTCTAATAGCATCAAAATGGATTTTTCACTAGACCTCAAGGTCTATAACTCATTTTATGTTCCAAAAATATGCATTACAGGTCGGACACAACCAGATGACAAGGAAAAAAGAAAATTCTAAAGTGTTATATATATATATAATATATAATATATATATATATGGTATTATATATATATATATATATATATATATATATATATATGGGCACGTTGAATGAAAACCGTGCATTTCTAACAAACCGTGTAAACCAATTTCGACCAATAGGAAAATTCTATTTTTTTTTTCTAATTAAATTTAATCAATAAGAGTATTTCGGTCATTTACAATATTTTCTATTAAATATAAAAGTTATTAATAAATCTTAATTAAGGAAACGTAATAAAGGAAATTGTATAAATGATAACATTTAAATATTTAATTATATCATAATATTAAAATTTTGAATTTGATATATTATTATGAGATTGAATCTGCAAACGGGTCTTGAAGATTGCATTGCATTATGGAATGAAATCGTAAATTATGGTTCAAATTATGCAAATGGGTATATGATGAATCTGCTTCGTGATCTTGAAGATTGTAATCTGCTCCAGAATTTTGAAAATTGTAAGGATTAAAGAAAAGAATGCATCAAATCATGAGTGAAATAAAAAAAAATTAATTTACATGAAACAGGTTTCATGAAGGTGAAACTGGTTCATGGCGTAATTGAACAATGAGTGGTGAACTGCTTTCATGGTGAAACGCGTTTCAGTGATGGTGTAGGTGATCCATTCAGTAGATGAAATAAAAAAYGAAACGKGTGCAWAATGTAGGCGGTTCGTCATGAAATAATTGCAAGATGAAAAATAAATTAGTTTCATTAATAATAATAAATGTTAATGTAAAAATGTTAACATAAAAATAATAAATTACTTTACAAAAAAATAAATTAGTTTCATTAATAATATTTGGTTTGACCCTTTTGGCCTTATCGGTAATTCGGTATTATAAAATGTATTTTCATTTTTTTTATTCTTAATTTCCTTAAATAGTCTTGATTAATCTTAACTATTGATCAAGAAACTGGATGAGTGAGATTGGTTTACACGGTTTACACAAATGGGGGCGATTTTTATTTGATCGCTCCTATATATATATATATATATATATATATATATAGGGGTGAGTTCAAATAAAAACCACTCAATTTGTAAAAACCGTGAAAACCTCATTCAACCAATCATAATTTTTCATTTTGTTCATTTTTTTTGTAATTATGAGAGGTTGATTAACCATTTTTATTGTCGATGGTGTTAATCATGGATATTATCATCTTCATTATTTTAATTTTAGAGAATTACATGAAACAGTTTCTTTAAAATTTCATTAAGTAGTATATGAAACAATTTCATAACCACATATGAAACAACTTCATCAAAAAAAAGTATTATATAAAACAATTTCACAAGATTAACAATTTCATGAAAAAATTTCATAAGATTAACGATGGATGAGAGTAGTTTTTACGGTTTTTACAAATTGGAGTGGTTTTCATAAGATCGCTCCTCTATATATATATATGTGTGTGTGTGTGTGTGTGTGTGTGTGTGTGTATGTTTGCATGGGTTATGGGATTAACATGTTATTCTTTTATATCTAAAAATACTTGTTAGGCATTCATGTGTTGTATAGAAATTTTACGAAAAAGTTGTTAGCTATTTTGTAGTACAATTTTTGTAAGATTTCGGGACCGAATGTGTAAATTATATTTCTTGATATATAAAAATATATGTTTATATGCAAATGTGATTTTATGGTGTTACAAAAGGTATTGAATAAAGTTTACGTTTACTTAATCCCTAAGTTGACCATGTCTTAGTTGAGGATTTTAAAAGTTGATTTCTTGAAATAAAATTCATAACAAAATTAACTTTATTTTAATGTTACTTTCTTAAATTTATTTGCTTATTTTTAGTTGAAATGGTGTAAACGCCCATTGGTTCATGTCTACGGTGTAGGCCAATTGGTTGATCTATCAACTAGCATGTAAGACTTGAAGACGACTACACATGGGAGGTGATGTTGAGAGTACATTGTTCAAATTTATTTGATGAATATACGACTAAATTAAAATACATAAAAACAACTCAATTAACATGTAGCTTGACCAAGGTCACACATAATATTTCAAAATATATCAAAATCAGGTCATGCATAATATTTCGTTTAAAATGTCATACAAATAAATATTTCACTTAGAATTAACATTTAGCTTGACCAAGTTTAATATTTTATATTTCTATAAATTTTATTCATCGATCATGTTCTTTTTAAATAAATTTTATTTTAACGACCCAAGAATTAAATACGGATGTTCTTTGTGTTGAAAAAAAACACCGAAGCACTGGAGAACAAAAAATATAGAAATGTAAAATGGATATAACAAGCGAATTGGACAAATGATTTTTAGATAAACTAATTATATGGCAAAACGTATAAAATCAAGTATAGGGTGTAGAATACGTATTTACGTGCAACAACCATTGCACAAAATTAGCACCAAAACATCATATATTGATTGAATTAACTATGATCTTTCTCAAAGAATTGAAAATAGTAAAAAAAAAATACATGTGAATATAGGTATTTTGTCATATAATAATACGTATAGTATACACATAGCGAATGGCTCAAACAAGAACACATTTATTTTATAAAAATACGACAAGTTTCCACTTTTGTCAATTACACGTGAAAGGTGTTCTCGTTTCGGTGCAACCTAGGTCAGGGGTCAAGTCACCCACAAACCACCGAGTTTCTTGTGTATAATGTCACATGTGATTTGGGGTGTTCTTATATTTTCATAATGAAGATGTTCTCGTTTGAAACCTCCCCCCCCCCCTACACACACACACACACACACATATATATATATATATATATATATATATATATGCACGAATGATACTGTGAGAAAGAAAAGTTATGTTGAGAAGCATAAGAAGAAATCTGAACCATTGAACGCTTTCAATATCATGTCCACCCATGAATTAAGCTTCAAAAGGGAATTGATCTGGTGCATCTTGATGCACCTCATTAGTGTTGACAATCCATTAGGATTGGTCTAATGATAGAAATCTTTTTTTACGCTTCTCATCATAACTTCCTTTCTCAGGTGAAACCAACCATATATATATATATATATATATATATATATATATATCCAGATGAACGGTTACTAGAATGTTCCTCAGTCTTTCAATTATTTGAAGTTTTCTCTTAAACCTCCCTATATATATATATATATTCCTAAAATGTTAAAGGTTGTTTTGTTGAAGTAGAAGAATAGGAATGAGAATGTTAGGAAATGGAAATGAAATTGTCTATTGCATTGCGTTGTTCATTTGAGAATGAGGAAGAAAGGCAACTAACATCAAACCCATGGTGTGCATTATCTTAGAATTCATTCAAGATATGAAGCTAACACCAAATTTCAAGACTTCATTATCCAAATGAGTAGAAATGTCAACAAATGTCAAAGATATCTCGATATAATACCAAATTATTAAAACTCTAATATACTTAGAAACAGAAAGACACATACAAGTGGTAAAAAGTTGCAGATGAAGATACAAAAAGATACAAATAAAGATACATAATCATATACAAAGAAACAGATTGAGATGGGAAGCAAAAAGTCGACAAGGAAAGAAACAACATCGAGGGCCATAACAATTTGATGGGAGAAACAAAAAGAGGTTGATGAGGAGATAAACGACAATTAAAAGGAGGTGGAAAGTGTGCTAAATGTATGGAAGGGAATGCATTTACATTCCTCTCCCCACATCCAAATTTTGGGCCAAATATGAGCATTATCCAAAATCATGCAATGGTTTTTTTTAATTAACCTGGATATCCAACCTGCTATGCAAGCTGACTAATTCAGGACGATCACCTGTTTTGCAGATAGCCTGGAGTCATTGCGTTTGAACCTCCGTAACTATAAGGGGATTTTATTTCTCTTTAGATTTGAACCTGAAACTTCCTGGTACTTTTGACTTTTAGAGTCAAACTTAAACCAATCAGACACCATCATTATGGAATAGTTTTTTGGATTCTGTCAAAATTTTGATTCCATTGTCATTCCCCACCTTCTTATAATTGCCATCCAAATATCCTCTAATTACCTTGAGAACCTATCTTAATGATTGGATCAGTTTACTCTAAGAGCTATGAGCTGTGACTACCATTTTATTCTTAATTTAGTCATGTCATTTCGAAATTATATTTTATTCAACTTTATTTTTAGAATAAACTATAATAACTCATTATTTTTAATCTGAAATATTATTTAGTTTCAATAAAAAATTTAACTAAACAAATTATATGGAAAATAAATATTTTAGTTTCTTTAATTTGATACAATCCACTATAATACATTTTAAACACAATTTCTAAAGTGCCACATAGCTCTAGAAATTATTTAGAAATTATCATCCGCTACAAAGGAGATCTTACCAATTTTTTAAATAATACCTCATCATAAAATTATATTTTAATTAAGTAACAATAAAACTACAATTAAATATTCCTTACTATAACTTAGTACCAAACAAATTATTAATTAAAAATTTATAATAAATTGGAATAAATTAAATAAATACAATACTTAATTTAATTTAGGGCAAAATACACAAAATAACAATCTACTTTCATAATTTTTTTTATTATAGCATTGTACTTTCAAGTACAATGCCTTAATAAAGAAATTTAATTTAATTTAAACTTTCATAAATTAAATAAATACAATACTTAATTTAATTTACCCATTGTTATTATAGGTAGATTTTTTAAAGTACAATGTCTTAATAAAAAATAATTTGAAAGTACATTGTTGTAATAAAGAAAAACAAAAGTAGAATGCTATAATAAGAATTTTTATGAAAGTAGATTGTTATTTCATGCATTTAACCCTTTAATTTATAAAATAGTTTTGATTCGACAAATAAATGTTTATAATTATACATAAAAATAAAATTTTAATGTTTCTTATAATTTTAATTTATTTACATATATTTAATTTACTAATAACAAACGAAAATTTATATTAAACAAACAACATTTAATAAATGTTAAAACATTAATTTAATACATCAAGTAAAAACATTACATTAATCGTCATTTTCTTCTTTTTCAAAATCTTTGCCAAATCTCGTCAACCAAATCTGATCGTAAACAATGATTTGTTGACCTATTACGTACTTATATGTGATTTTGGAGATGGTTTTCGTACTCAACAAACATGCTATGAAAGATTTGAGACATAAACTTCATGAACTTTTAAACGAACGATGATGTAATTTTATGTGTTAAGTTTATATTTTTATTATGCAACTGTTTTATTGTATTGTAATATAAATTATCTTTTGTCCTTTTTAATATTCATTAATATATTAATGTTAAATCTATAAGAAAAATCGAATATAATGTTTTATTTATAAGTTAATGAATAAATAAATTAAATCAATATCATTTAACAATTAAATTACTTTTATTTTTTTTATAATCAAAATCTCATTCAATAAATTATTCATACATTAATACATATTTTAACCAGGATTTCAATCTAATCATACTATGATAAGACTATTGTGATACTACCATAAACAAATCATAATAAATCCATTCAATATTGGGAAAAAAAATAGTTCAAAACTCTATAAAAAGTTGACCAAAAATAAGCAACTTTAAGTTTTTCAAAATTTGGAACGTATCTGAGTTAAAATCTAGGTTAAGCTAACTACAAGGGTGATGCCTGATTGGTTTGAGCTTGGCTCAAAAAGTCAAAAGTATCGGGAGGTCTCAGGTTCAAATCTAAGGAGGAATAAAAATCCCCTTGTGGACACTGAGGTTCAAATCCGGTGACTCCGGACTATCTGCAAAGCTGGTAGTCGCCCTGAGATTAGTCGGCTCGCATAGCGGATTGGATATCAAGGTTAATCAAAAAAAAATATCTAGGTTAAGCTTAGAGTACATTTGTCTCTTATACAACTTTGCAACATTTCAATACAAAATTCATGGTAAAATGATATGATACTAGAATGATGTATTCAACACTTTAGAAAACATAACAAAGATATATTTTGACTTTTCTAATATAAATATTGTTTATGGTTCAAAATCTTGATCCAACCTTGAGTAAAACCATATGTGAAATTGTATTGCATCATTTATTGTATAACTTTTGTTATTTTAAGTGTAAATCAATATAGTTACAAATGTGAAATGTGAAACCATTTTTATGCAATACATGTTTCATTTATGGGTATGTATTGTTTCACACATTTGAAATAATATTGTATTATAATATATATAATGAATGTATTGTTTCATTTATGTACATGTATTGTTTCACATTAATAACCATAAAATATCAGAATAATGTGATTCAAAAATCCTAAGAAAAACTAGTGTGTGTATATATATATATATATATATATATATCACTAGTTTTTCATATATATATATATTTATATATATGCTCGCTGGTTTTCATAGGGTATTTTAATCGCATTATATATATATATATATATATATATATATCTTTTATATTTTGAATTTTGAATTTTTCTTGATATAGAACTTTTTTGAGTCAAAATCCAGGCCAAACCTTGAGTAGGTTTATCTATCGGACAACTTTACAACACTTCAGTATAAAAATCACAATAAATACAAACGACATGAGAATGATGTAATTCAAAACTCTATCGAATGCTAACACACACATATATATACTATGATTTGAAGTTGAGTTTTACAATAAGCACATTTTTTATGGGTGGAAACTAAGTCAAATTTGGAATGAATTGTGAAAGCTTGATGTAATATAAAACTATAACACCCTCAAATATGTAAAGAGCGTCTAGTTTAGATGAACATCATAAGCAATATACATTTCTAAATATCACACTTGATTATAGACGGGTATTACATTAAATGTCATTATCTCCAAGGTACAGAAGACGTCTCCAATTAGCTGATTTCTTCTTGTGCCTATAACTAGCACTCAACTTATCAAAATGTTGTTAGTACCATCCCAACGAGAACCTCATGCATATGCCAACAAATAAAAAAGGTTAGACTTAACGTCTTCTAAGTTCAGACAGTTTTAATCATAATTACAAAACGTACAACTAGAATTACAAAATATGGTCAATGGTTGATGTTCGATTCCACGAGCCCACACCATAATGGTCCCAATGACCCAATGCCTATTTCTAGATACAATAATTAAGGGAATAACCATTCTGCCAAACCGACTTAGAAATTACACCATGTGGTCAATGGCCGATGTCTGACTCCAACGGTCACACCATAATGCCCCTATGACCCAATGCCTATTTCTAGTCACAGTACGATAATAATTGTCCCATTTTAAAACAATAAAGACTGACTCCTATGCCTATGGATCCATTGCATTATAATCTAAATTGCATGTAAAGCTTAAATAAAGATGCAATAATGCAAATCATATCCAAGATCAATATTGAGCAAATTAAACAAGAGAAATCATGTCCTCAACACTCATTTGAGTGAAAACCAAGACAATAACTTGACAACTCAATTGGTTTGTAATAAAAGTCAGCTTAAACCAATAAAATACAAAATCTCAACGTTTATACAACTTATGCCCCAAACGATGTGAATATCTTTATTATTGATTCAAATGTTGGGCAAAATCCCAAAACACACCATGGCTTCAAGAAAGCATTTGTTTGTAGGTAATGACACCCAAAATATGTCCAACTCAACCATATATATTTTTTGAACAATTTATAAACTCAAAATACCTAATGTGTAATAACATCAATTCATTCCATGAGGAATAAATCATCAAAGTACATACACTTTATGATTTACCATCAAAATACCTAAAAACTCCAAATATAAGTACTTCTCAAGATTTTGTAAAACCAAATGTGCCAAAAATGCAACTAGTAACCAACAACATTTGATATATCTTAAGAAAAATACTTTAAGACTCCAAAATACACATTTTTGCATGTACAAAGTCTTCATAAAGCAATTTGAAAAGTTAAACTTGGGTTCCAAATCCATTATCTAGCCTCCAAAGGTGAAAGCTTGATTTCCGAAAGGAATGATCTCCAAGAATCTTCTCAGGACTACGGTCCATGTCTAGAAATGTATTAAATATTAGTATTAGCTTCAAATCCATAAAGATACGCAAATATAGAGCTCAAACAGTCAAGAAACTTACCTCTTCAAGAGCTTGAAATCGACCAACCGAAAGCTCTAAAAAGGTGATCTCAATTCTCTAAACGCAAGGCTCCTATTGCTTCTAGTGAACAGCTAAAATGCTCCAACATACAACCTAAAATCTTTATAATCGCCTCAGAGAGGCCCAAAATTGAGAGAGAAGTTAAGGAGTTGAAGAATAAGCAAACCTTAGCTCAAAAATGGTGTTTTATCCCGATCTATGCATTTCAGAGACTTTTTCCACGACTTTAGTTGTAGAACAAGTCGCCCATGCCCCCAAGCTGAAATAGAGAGTTGCACAACTTTTCCCGCGACTTAAGTAACAAGACAAGTAACGGTATTTTCTATTTCACTCCAATGCAACTTTTCTCTACTAAAACTCACCCATACCAAATACTTTTATGATACAATGCATTCTACTCAAGATATGACCTCCTAAGGCTCAAAAAAAGTAGCAATCCTATAAATGTGTCCACAAAACACGGGTGTTACAAAAACCATGTGTGAAATTATATTGCTTTATGTGTTGCATGACCTTTGTTGTTCACATGTGAATCTGTACAATTTCATATGTGAAACAATATCTATTGTAACATATGTATAATAATGTATTGTTTCACACTAAAACTCACTACAACAAAATTGGATTTATAGGAAGCCAAAATTGTGTATGTATCATAATAGACTGTTTTATATGACATAGATTTACATGACCAAACATTGAAGTTTCCTATCTAAAGGTCTTGTAATAGGTTTTTTAGGACATTTTTTAGCATCTTAACAAGTTTTTTAGGACATTTTTAAAATAAAACATCGTATTAGCTACCTGTTAGGATACTTTTAAAATAAAACATCGTATTATTGAATGTGGCGGGAACACAAAGTTAAGCCATTTACAAACGTTTCTCTCATCTTGTTTCAACATTTAAAAAAGTGTTATGTTCATATGTGAACCTGATAACCACATACACCTAACGGAGACTAGGTATGTACAAAGTACTAATTGTTTGTAAAAATTGAACGGTGTTTAGAAGTAACACATGAACATTGTTCATAAACACAATTTGATTTTTGTTCATAGGTGAATCAGTTATCATTCCACATTTAGTTTATATATGAATGAGACTGCATAGTGTATGTGTTCATTAAAATAAAATTTGGATATTACAAAAAGTTTATGACTTTTTTTTCCAAATATACCCTTGTTTATAAGCGTTTATCTATGACTATAATGTATCATGTTCTAATTTATTACAAAATTGTCACGATGAACATAAACCATATATTTCGAAGATGAAAGGCTATGATTGATTTATAAAGTTAATACCATTTATTAAGTTAAAAAAAAAACCCAACCCTATATATATACCAAATGATTATTAACACAAATAAAGGTACATTAATCATCGTTTAATTGCAACCGGTTTGGAATTCTGACTAGACCAATGTTTATTTTATATATTAGTGACAGAAAAATGAAAATAAAGAATAGATTGTTTGACTAGAATGGATCATACGTAAGTTCCCTTTGTTTCACATGTAAAACAAAAAATGAATTTTGAGTTCCCAAGGCAGAAAGTACATAGTTTCGTTTGTTTATAATTATTTGCTTATCGTCTAGGGTTTTGGAACCATGTTGCATGGGAATCTCGATGATATATGCTATGTATGTGAGAAAGATTATCAAACAATAAAAGTTAAAAGATGAAAAATTAAAAAAAAAATTGGATCCTTAATCATTTTTAATCTCAAATTCATATATAAATTACGTTTGGTATAGGAATTGATCTGGTGTATTACATTCTAAATGTGTTAAGGTTGGAGATTTGTTCTTACTTTTTTCACATTAGCTTTCTTTTTCACCGAAACCTAACCATATATATATATATACACACACACACACACACATATAGAGACCAATTCAAAGGATGACTGATTAGTTTGTGGTAACCGTAAGATCCAATGTGAATCACTCGTTTGAGATATTTAAGGATATTTCTTAAATAACCTAAAATGGTAATATAGTAATTATATTTTTGACAACTAATTAAAATATTTATTTAAACTTTTTAGAAGAAAATATTTAATTAAAACTAGTTACCTAGTATATCAATTACCTAATATACATCGTATTTTAAAGACATTTGTGAATCAAAGTGTATCATAGTGATAATGTTCACAATGTTTCACGTGTATCACAAATGTATCATAGTATGCATTTTCGTTATTTTCATTGTTTTACAAAAGGGTATCACATTGTGCATCTTGTATGTATATTTGGGTATTACGTTGAATACCGTTTGTAAGTATCACAGTGTATATTTTGTGTTCACATAAGGTTCATCGGAATAAGGTTCACCGAATAAGATTCTTTGGAGAGAGGAAAGAGGAGAGATGAGAGAGTATATTTATAAAATATCTCAAATGCCATTAATTAATATTTTAAGTTAAAATTACCAAAATTATTAATTTTCTAATTTAATCTTTGATTTGTGGTTGAGATTTGATCTTACGGTTACCACAAACAAAATAGTTCTCATGCGATTCACATATGAATTAATTAACTGATTCATATATAAACCATTGTGATTCACATATGAACTAGTTAACTAATTCACATATGAACTCGAGTGATTCATATATGAATTAATTAATTGATTCGTATATGAACATGTGGGTTCATATATGAATCAGTTAAATAGTTCATATGTAAATTAATTAACGTGTTCACATAAAACATATAGTTCATATGTGTTCATATATGAACTCGTTTGCCAGTTATTTGTAAAAGTCACGAAACTACCCTATATTTTTCACATACCCATGCAAGAAATTATCTTGTGCTTCATGATCAAAGCCGCAAATGTTGATCAGATAAAGTGCTAGGATCATTTTTATACTTCTCAGATATTTATCACTTCTCAGATGAATCTCTCTCTCTCTCTCTCTCTCTCTCTCTCTCTATATATATATATATATATATCGCCTTAATCATTTGAGAACTCCAAAATTTGTGAGATATGTGGGAACTTCTATCTTAACGTTTTATTGACATGATTTTTTTCCGTCTAAATATAGTATTTTAATGTATTTCATTAACATATTTTTGTTTCACAATGTGTTTTTTCATATGTAATTGATTCACAATGTGAAATTTTTGTACGTATATTTTTTGTTCCATAAAAACGTAAAATATGGTTCACATTGAGAACCGAGTACATGTCAAACAAACACATTGTGAAACAAATATATGTTAGCTAATATTCTAAATCCTAGTCTTAGATAAAGAAAGATCATATGAAATAGCACATGATACATAAGTTTTTCAAGGTTATCACAATTTTATTGGTTCTCAAAAAAGGTCCATATATATATATATATATATATTATATAATTATTTGTTAACCAAGTAAAGAATTAATTTTGATATATATATATATATATATCTATACTATATTATAAAGCATTTGGCTAAAACTCTTAAAAACTCTTAAAACTCTTAAAAACTCTTAAAACTCTTAAAAACACTTAAAAACTCTTAAACCAGATTTCATCCATATCCGATTTCATCCCATATCTGAATTCGTATAACTAACTGCAGATAAACACAATCAAATACATGATAAACATCTAATTTTAAATATAAAAACTCTAAAATATAATTAGGATAATCATGAGTTCTAACAGAATACCTAATTATTATCGTTATAAAATGTTATGTTATTCAACCAAAAATAAATTATTTTATTATTAAACTTAAATTAAATTATAAAAAAAATAATCTATACTATATTATAAAGCATTTGACAAAAACTCTTAAAAACTAATTTTTATGCGTAAAGTACTGTTTATTAATGTTTATTACTTAAAACTCAA
>NC_037540.1:11087265-11104729 GCF_001531365.2 Cynara cardunculus var. scolymus | reverse complement strand
CTAATATCGATATATTTTTGTCAAATTTTTATGATATATTCAAACATATATTTTATTCAAAAATAAAAACATCATCGCTTTCTTAAAATCACATAAAGTCATATTATAACATCGACTGAGATAAAGAATAAAATGAAATATTAAAATCACGATGTATCTCGCTGCATTACGCGAGTACGCTTCTAGTATCTAATTATTTGTTAACCAAGTAAAGAATTAATTTTGCTACTGATATGAGTCTATCATTATTTTGATAAACATGTGTGGTTAAATTAGAGGTTATAATCTGATAAAAAAAGAAAACAAATTAAATGGTACTAAATGACGGCATTTTTAGAATAAATTATTTTTATTTTTAAAAGATAATTAATAATAATCTTTTAATAATTTCTCTTTTAAGGTAAAACTAGAAAGTTCATTGGTGAAACAGCTCATAGGTGAAACAATTCAAGGTCAAACCAGAAAGTGAAACAAAGATTTTTATATAAAGTCTATAGGTGAAAAACAATGATTTTTGTTTAAATTTCATAATGTTGTTTCAAAATTTTGCCAAAGTTCACAGGTAAAATCATAAATTTCATACATAGGTGAAACCAGAAATTTCATAAGTGAAATAATTAAATGAATTAGATAGTTAAGTAAATGAGATATTTAATGAATGTGGTATATATATATATATATATATATATATATATGGTTCGGTTCACGTGAAACCTGTTTTTGTGAGACCCCGTGAGATCATTTTTTTACACTTGAAACTTTATATCAAAACGCTGTCAAGGTAAAAAAAAACCAAACCTTCACAGCAAAAACGCTGTGAAACTATGAAGGTTACCTTCACAACATTTTGATGTAAAGCTTCAAGTGTAAAAGAGTGGTATCACGGGTCTCACGAAAACAGATTGATCTCACGTGATCCCAAGTCTCTCTCTCTCTTTATATATATATATATATATATATAGACGAAGATTTAAACGAGAAGACTAACTATTTACGAAAAAACAAAAAAAAAATGTCGTTAATGTACAAAATTACATGTGATTTTATACTAATGTCAGAAAATGGAAGCAGATGACTTTGGGACCTGTATGATTTTGTATGTGAATATATATATACATATATATATATATAATATTTATGTGTATATGTGTGAATCATGTATGATTTTGTATGTGAATAAATATATATACATATATATATATATATATATGTGTGAATCATTTATAATATTGTACGTGAATCATATATGATTTTGTAGATTAATGATTTTTTTTCCTTGTTTTCTTAAATAGTTAGTATTTCATTTGAACTTACCTCTATATGTATATACATATATAGACTTTCGTTTAAGAACTCTTTAAATCATAAGATCTCTGAGAACCAGTGCATCATGTGCTATTTCATATGATTTCTTTTCATATAAGTATTGTATTTAATGTATTGATTAACATTTATTTGTTTCATAACGTGCTTATCTCAAATGTACTCGATTCATAATGCGAACCTTTTTGGCATGTTTGTGATACGAAAAGTACACGTAAAAAAGTTTCATATCGTGAACCGAGTACATTTGAAACAAACACATTGTGAAACAAATATACGTTAATTAATACATTATATAATATACTCAGATGGAATAAAATCACGTGCAACAAAACTTCAGGGTAAATTTTTTTCACAAATTTTATAGTTCCCAATTAATTAAGCCCCTATACATATAAATTGATTTACAACAAGTTTATTGTTTTCTCAAATGGTTTTATAGTCAATCCGTTGCTAATTAGCGAGTGATTAAGTTAATTAGCCCTAGATTACCGACGGATGGGTTTGTGGTCAATCTGTTGCTAATTAACAAGGGATTAAAAGGTTGCCGCTAATAACCGTCATTAATACCCAGTTTTCTAGTAGCGATGCATCACAAATTTGGCCTCACATTTCTCATAAATCGATTGTTTTCTCATTTGATTTTTTTTTAATACTAAGCGTATGTATGTATACTTTATGTACTAATAGACACACTGAGTGGTGTACTCTGCTTTTATGTGTGTGTCTTTGTGTTCTTGTGGCAACTGTGATTCCTTGCTTGGTACTTCCATCCATACATATTCAAATGGTTTATATAATTTACATTTCCATTCCTTATGGTTTGTTAGATATTTCAAATTTTATCCTTTTGATTTTTAAATTGTGGCTTTTATTCATATAGTTTATAATTTATTTTTATTTTCGTCCCTAAAACCAATTATAACTTTTGAGTATGAGATTAATTTAAAAATGAATTTGTAAACCGTAGGAACGTAAAAAACAATAAAGTTCAAATTATAAGAATGAAAATAATATTGAATCATAAACTGTGAAAATGAAAATCATAATTTTAAAATCACAAAAATAAAAACAAAAAATTTCAACAAACCACTGGAATGGAAAACGTAATTTACTCTAGAATTATTTTAATACAAATTTCATGTCCAAATGCCATGAATCCCAGCAATTCTTTTATAAATAACATATGCTTACACAAAACCGAATGTTTATCGATTCAATATAGGGAAATTCTGGAAAAAAAACCCAACAAACTTTCTCATTTTGAATTGTTTAATCCTTAAACCATTTTTTGAATTAAAACCCATTAAACTTTTTATTTTAAATAATTAAGTCACTGAACTATTTTTTTTGAATGAAAAAAATCATCAAACGTTTAATTTTGAATGATTAAGATCCACTACTAGAAAACCAAGTATCAGCGACGAACATCAGCGAGGGAAAAATCTCTCGCAGATCAGCGAGGGAATGAGTTTTTGGACAATTCCTCGCTGATCTCTCGCTGATTTGCAATGGAATTAGTTTTTGGCATTTCCCTCGCTGATCCCTCGCAATTAATTTTTAATTATTGATTATTAAATTTACAATTATTGACAATTAATTAGAATATTACAAAAATTAATTAATAAAAAGGAATAAAGCTCATTAAGGCCCAATAAAACCAAACAAAGCCCAGTTAAATGGGTTAAGGCCCAATAAAATCGAACATGAATACATACGATACCTACATACAAAAATGTGTATATGTAACACATAAAAAAACAAGAAAATAAGAAAATAGAACAATTCCATCGCTGATCCCTCGCTGATTAGCGAGGGATCAACGAGAGATTTGGCAAAAATCAGGTTCCCTCGCTGATCAGCGAGGGATCAGCGAAGGAATATGATTTTCGTCATTTTTATTTTTAACTATAAATTTAATTACTTATTAATTTAATTATTGATTATTAAATTTACAATTATTGACTATTAATTAGAATATTACAAAAATTAATTAATAAAACCGAATAAAACCCATTAAGGCCCATTAAACCGAATAAAGTCAAATAAAACTGAATAAAGTTTATTAAGGCCCGATAAACTCAAAATAGCCCGGTAGAATGATTAAGGCCCAATAAAACCGAACAAAGCCTAGTTAAATGGGTTAAGACCCAATAAAATCGAACATGTATTCCTACATACAAAAATGTGTATATGTAACACATAAAAAAACAAGAAAAATAAAAAAATAGAACAATTCCCTCGCTGATCCCTCGTTGATCAGCGAGGGAATTTGATTTGCGCCATTTTTTTTATTTTTTAACTATAAATTTAATTACTTATTAATTTTTAATTATTGATTATTAAATTTACAATTATTGACTATTAATTAGAATATTACAAAAATTAATTAATAAAACCGAATAAAGTTCATTAAGGCCCAATAAAACCGAATAAAGCTCATTAAACTGAATAAAGTCAAATAAAACTGAATAAAGTTTATTAAGGCCCGATAAACTTAAAATAGCCCGGTAAATAGATTAAGGCTCAATAAAACCGAACAAAGCACATTTAAATGGGTTAAGGCCCAATAAAGTCGAATTAATCCGCATATAACACACACACACATTATCTATACATTCACATATACACATACGTTTAAACATATATACATCGATCCAATTGTGGTTAGCAACCAGTACACATCGTGTATATATATGTATATAACATTGACCGACGGGTATATATACATATAACATATACAACGTCGTATAAACATATGTATATAACACATGCACATGTATACATACGCTACCTAAATATAAAAAATGTATACATATAACACATAAAAATCAAGAAAATAGAACAATTCACTCGCTGATCCCTCGTTGATCTTCGAGGGATCAACGAGGGAATTATCAAAAATTAATTTCTCTCGTGGATCCCTCGCTGATCTGCGAGGGATCAACGACGGAAATTACTTTTGGCCATTTCTCTCGCTGATCTCTCGCAGATCAGCGAGGGATCTGCTAGGGAATAGCAATTCTCTCGCAGATTCGTCGTTGAAAGTTCCCTCGCAAATCCGTCGCTGAAAGTTCTCTCGCAAATCCGTCGCTGAAACTTCCGTCGCAGATCCGTTGCTGAAACTTCCGTCGCAGATCCCTCGCTGAAAGTTCCGTCGCAGATCCCTCGCTGATCCGTCGCTAAATAATTTCCTCGTTGATCCGTCGCTGAAAGTGTCCATCGCAAATCCGTCACTGATATCCGTCGCTGATAGCATTACCTACGACTATTTGACAGACGGAGTATCAGCGACGGATCAACGACGGATTGCCCTTTCAGTGACGGATTTACGATGGATTTTTTCTCGCTGATACTCTACATTTTTGTAGTGAGACCCTCAATTTAAGGGAAACTAGTTGATCAAACCTAATAAATGTCTTTTCATCTCTTCCTATGTACAACACACACATTCATATTCATTCTCATTCTCTCTCTCTCTTTCTCTCTCTCCCTATATATATTTTGGGAAATAACTGAAGGAAGCATTTATAAATCCCAAGCAGTGAAGTTGAATCCCAACCATGCATGGGAATTTAGCACCACTAACTACTTGTATATACCTTGACTTGCCTGCTAAACAACACAAACTGCTCATCTCCTACTGGAAATTATATAAGCAGCCAATTTGGATCTTTTGTTTAAGTTCATTGTGTAGTAAATGATCAATAAGACGTTACACATTAATCGATAACTAAATGTATCATGAATGTCAAACATCGAGGTTACCGTTGGGGTATTAAAAAAAACACACCTCTTTTTGACAATGGAAGGATCGTCAATCATAGCTAATTCATTACAACTGAGTTTTTAGCTTAACAAACTTCATAAGACGAATTTTCTACTTAGATTGATGAGCATTTGTCGGTTTAATTCACTGATGTTGTTTTAAGAAATATTGATTTCCATGCATTTGTTAATTAATCGATATTGATGACTATGACCAAGGTCATAAGCTCCATGCTTTAGTCAATCTACACTTGTGTGACTGAGAGTCGAAAAGATCTACTTGTCGGTGAAGATGATGAAGGTGACAACAAGAATACACAAATATCGTTAGCTTCGGGATGAAACATCAATTAAACAAGTTTAACGCAACATAAACTTGTATATATTGTAATTGCATTTTAGTTTGTTGTATATTTTTATTTCACTATAATTTAGTGCATTTCTTCAAAAAGCAAAACAATACCAATTAAATTACCAATGGGCAATGGCAATACATCGTCTATTTATATACAAACGAGAACTCTTGTGATTTACGAGAATGCTAGAACAACCTACCAACCAAGTAATGTGATAACATCAAAAAGTTTTGAAAGGCGAAAGGGTAATCTTGGAATTCGAAGTGATGTATTTAAAAAAAAAACATGATCAGAAATGACTTCGTTAGGAACTGATAACATCATGAGCTATGGTGGCTATGTTGGTTAATAGAGGAAGAAGTTGCTATAAGTTTTAAGAAGATGGGGGGAAGAAAACGAACAACAAGAAGTTTGAGGGAGAAGTTTGTAGAGACGAATGATTCAAGGTTTGTTTATCACAAATTTATCACACTTAGAACATGAATCGCTCACAGTCGCTTGATTTGAAGATTGTTTGGTTCGATAGGTTGAGTATCACACGGTTATCACAAGAAATCCAACTACAATCTATCGGTTCGCTAGGATTAACGTATCTACTTGATTCGTATTTGGGTGTCATAATCATGTGATACGTTAACCCAAAGACGAATCGAGTAGCACACGATTTTCACAAGATACGATTCATATTTGGGTCCGACTACAGTCTGTTTAGTTCGGTTAGGTTCCACAACCACACGATTATCATAACCCAATCGTGTATAGATTATCACACGATTATCACCTAATACGATTGCACTTTGTTCGGTATCACAATCCTATCTATTATCACAATGTTATCATACCTAATGAATACAAAACAATTGTGATAGAAATTTTGATGGTTGTATCAATTAGATTCACGATCATCACACTGTTATCACATGATTATCACAATGTTATCATACCCAATGATATAAAATGATTGTGATGGGAAATTTGGTGGTTGTATCGATTAGGTTCACAATATATCACACTGTTATCATACCCAATGGATACAAAATGATTGTAATGGAAAATTTGATGGTTGAATCGATTAGGTTCACGATTATCACACGATTATCATACCCAGTAGATACAGAACGAATGTGGTGGAAAATTTAGTGATTGAATCGGTTATGTTCATGATTATCACACTGTTATTCCAAAAGATTTCGAAACTTCAAATACGATGGGGAGAAAAAGATGGGAAGAAAATGATTGACGTTCTACTCAACATGATCAATTTCAAACTAAAATGATGACATCATTGCAATTAATTAAAGTAATATAAAAATTATAAACAATACCTAATTACATTACTATCCTTAATGATTTATTTTTATCTAATATAACTTAAATTATTGATTAAAAAGGTTTGAGTCCCACAAGTGTTCTCACATTCTCGTATATCACAGAAGTTCTCGTTGAAGACATTCAAAAGGAAGTTCGAGAAATGGAGGGGATTGACCCAACTCATCGTCCTTTGAACTCCCACCTGTATGTATATATATATATATATATATATATATATATATATGTGTGTGTGTGTCTGTGTATACATATATATATATATATATATATATATAGGGGAAAGGATATTTTGCAAACCAAGACATTTGTACAAATCGTTAAAACCGTCAATTTCATCGTTTTATTTTAGTGAACTTTTTTAATGAAATTGTTTAATATGGTTAAGTTGTTTTATATAATTCTTTTCTTGATAAAATTGTTTCATATTATTTTGTTTCTATGTAAAAATGAAATTGTTTCATTTTGATAAAATATTCTTTTTAAAATTAACATAATGAAGACGATAATGTTCATAATTAACGTCTTCTACAATAAAAATAACTAATCAACCCTTATAATGATTAACTGAATGAAGTTTATACGGTTTGTAGAGATGGAAGACCTATAAGGCCTTTAGGGGGCTTGGTCCCTGTGTTTTTTTTTTCCAACAAGTATAAAATATTGGGACATTAAGTATGATTTTTTTAATCTTGGGCCCTTCCACTTCCAGTCCATTAAAGTCTAAAGGTTTTAATCCCTAATGTCCAAGTTCCATCCTCCATTCCATTTAGCATCAACCAGAGTCAATGCACGGTCTCCAATCTCCATGGAAGAGCAAAGTGAAGAACGAAGAGATCATTTTCAGCAATGAATATTGTGAAAACAAGAATATAAAATAAAATGGATAAGTTTCTAAACGAATCGTTGTTTTTGTTTATCGAAAGGGAAGTTCCTAAAAAGATTACTTTGGAAGAAATTGTGGAAGATTTCAAGGCCGCGAAAGATCGACGAGTTCCACTTTGATCAGCGATATTTGAAATGTTCATATTTAACGTCTAGTTTTAGAGCTTTACTACGATATAACTTTGGATAGCGTTTTTTTTTTTTTTTGTTTTTTTTTTTGAAATATATAATGAGGTTCGGCCTCTGCGGTTATTTGTTAATGTACTCTAGTTAATTTATGATTATGTAGTTTATATTAAAGGTGTAAAAACTAGATGTAATGATATAAAAGAAATTAATTGGTAAGTACTCATGATATTTAATAGTATTATTAAATACAAAAATATTCAATATTGAACTTATTTTGAATGTATTGACGAGACAATAATAGTAGTATAATTTTTATAAAAAAAAAAGAAAAATGCATTTTAATGTATTTTTGTTCATATATAATTATTTATGTTAATATGATAAGTGTGTAAATAAAAAATAAAAAATAAAAAATAATGGATAGGAAATAAAATAAATAATTATTATAAAAATAAAATTTATAAATTAAAAATAAAATTGATTTGATTTTTAACTGGGTTATTTATAAAAATAACCGGTTTATACAATCTTTTGCCACAAAATAACCACATTTTAGAGGTTTTGCCAAAATAACCACTCGGATCGCCCCGTACACAATGGGGGCGATCCGGGGTGAAAAAAAATTCCTCAAAAGTCGAGATTACTGTTCACCTCGTTGACCGTGTTTGACCTCGCCCCCGGGGCGATCCGTACTGTACGGGGGGCGATCCGTACTGTTCACCCGTGTTTTTTTTTTGTATTTTTTTTATAACATTGAAGTTGTATTTTTTAACTTTTTTAGAACTAAATTTCATGAGAAAAAGTTTAAAAATAAATCTTTATAACTATGGAGACGCAAAAATTATTTTTCTCTGTGTTTTTTAAACCAAATTTTAACTTTTTTGTGTTTTTTATTTAACAATTAAGGGGTGTTTTTAATAAAAATTGAAAAATACATAAAGTGTGTCTTTTTACGTATTTAATTTTAAATTTCACGGTTTTGACAGTTCGAGAGACCGGATCGGGTACGGGTTAGGAGACTGCATCGGAGGCATGTTCAAGTCTTGAACAAAATAACTGTCAGGTTCAACGGTAACTTTTTGTTCAAGATATGAATTTCCAGCACCATCATAGGGGAAGAAGGTGCTTCGATTTTCACCACTTCTACTGCTAGGGAAGAAAGTGCTCTGATTTAGACCATGAGCACAACCGGTAGGGAAGAGTGTGCTTGGACCATATGGGTTTGCAACGCTAACGTCGGGGAAGAGTGTGCTCACAGCACCGGTGTAAAAAGTGTTTGAACCTCTCGGGTTTGCATTTGATGGATTTCCTTCATAACCTTCATTGTCGACAACATATAGTGTCAACATTTCTGGTAAAGTTTGACGAATGGCGTTGTGGAGGATTACCACATCATCGTCGTCCATAAACTGATATAACGTATTCGTTTTAAAAAATAAATTGAAAGGACCACGTAAACTTAACTTTTTCGTCACACGTTTGACGACCCCAGAATACGTTATTGGCTAAGACAAACGTATTGCACATGTGGGGGAGGTTATCGGAAGGTACTCTAAAACACCATTTATATCTTGGAATAAACCGCCACTTCGAAGATACACACAAACATTATCACTTTCACGTGATTTCATGTTTTGTGATGGTTGATTGTGTTTAGTGAGTTAAAGGTTGTGATGGTTTATTGTGTTTAATGGGTTAAGGGTTGTGAGAGTAAAATATATGAGAAAAGAAATGGAAGGGAATGTGTGAAAAATTATGAATTAGGAGGTTGGTATTTATAGTGAAATTGGTATTAGAAAAAAAATCAAATTTTTTTTTTACCCGGATAGCCCCCGGTACAGTACGGATCGCCCCGGAGGCGAGGTCAAACACGGTCAACGAGGTGAACAGTAATCTCGACTTTTGAGGAATTTTTTTTTTACCCGGGATCGCCCCCATTGTGTACGGATCGCCCCCGGGGGCGATCCGGGTGGTTATTTTGACAAAACCTCTAAAATGTGGTTATTATATGGCAAAGGGTTGTGTAAACCGGTTATTTTTATAAATAACCCTTTTTAACCCATCTACACTTGGGAGGTTGTACCACATTAAAATTTATACATTGAACTTGTAAAATGGTACCTATTAGAATTTAAATAATAACCATAACTACTCTTTTATAAAAAAGTATAAATACGTATGTAAAAATAACCTTTTTAGTGATATATTGTGTGTTAATAATCTATACTATATTATAAAACATTTGACAAAAACTCTTAAAAATCATTTTTATATACAAAGTATTGTTTATTAATGCATATTACTTAAAATTTAAGATTACAAGTAAAGTGTACATAAGTATAACTTATTAAAGCTCTATATTTGAATTCGTGTAACTAACTACAGATAAACATAATCAAATATTGGATAAACATCTCATTTTAAATATAAAAAATCTAAAATATAATTAGGATAATCATTGAGTTCTAACAGAATATTTTAGTTGTTATCTTTATAAAAAATTATATTATTAAACCTAAATTAAATTTCTTTGCTACTAAACCTAAATTAAATTATAATTAAAAAATTGAATTAAGGAAGTTACACCAAAACACAAGAACTTTTAAAAAGGTTAATTTAATACTGATATCGATATATATATTTTTTTCAAAATTTTATAGTATTAATTTATATTTTATTCAAAAATAAAAACATTGTCGTTTTCTCAAAAACACATAAAATCGTATTATATCGATATAAAAAACTGAAATCAAGATGTATCTCGATCCATTATACGAGTATCATGTTAATGATTAATAATATGTTTGCTGTTAGTGAAATTAATTAAGATTAAGAGGTTGGAAAAGGTTAGTAATTAATTGTGCATGGAAGGTAGAGTTGTACTTGCACGCATGCATGGGCTATGTATATTCTCCTGGTGGGTAGCTAGGGTTAGGGCATAGGGGCATGCATGGTAATTAGTGCTAAACCTGGTGCTCTTTTGGCGACTTGTCACGCATGAACCCAACAACAATATGTAGGAGTCCTTTTCATTTCCTTACTAACTAAAAGCCAATGGTTATTGACCATGTCAAAGTATGATACGAGAATTAAAGTTACGATGAGAAGTATAAAAAAGATTTGAAACCTTTGATATTAATAGTTTAGAATTGTATGTGTTTACATTGTGGGCATAACGTCCCTATGATGACGATGTAAGTATACGTCGACGCTATGATCGCTACAAGTAATAGAGTGGTAAAAATACCGAGATCGTATCCACAGAGATTCAAGTGCTAGGTCGAAAATAAAACGATTTCAATTAGAGAAGAAGAAAACATTTTTGAGCGAGCTTGGATGAATTTAACATTTAAGTAAAAACAATTAATTTAAAGAAAATGGTATGGGTGTAAGCATTATCTTAGACATTTGTAGTAACCTCATTGTCAGAAACAAGTGTCATAAAAGCGTCTATAAAAAAACCCGATCTCTCGAAGGTGAATTTTTATAGATAGTCTCCACAAAGTCACTACTTTTGCCAACTCAAGACTTGTCGATTTAACTAAGTCGATCTCTAAGGAGCGTAGCTCTATCAGTATGGAAATAAATGCCCAAATCTCTTTGTGACAACCAATATCGACCAACATTTGAACCTATTCAAAATCATGCAAAAACTCTTATTTATACGTGGTTATCAAAGACTTTCTCAAATTCATCTTGCATCACTCAAGCCGTATTTTCAGATCCGTCCATCTCTGGGTCAAATATCTAATATTAATACTTACAAGTGATCGGGTTGTCTGCATTGAATTAAAGTTCCGAATCAAGTGACCAAGTCTAAGAACTAGTAAAATAGATTTGGTTGATAATAAAAACAAATTATAATAAAAATAGAGAACATAGAAGAAAAGAAATACTTAAACAATACTTTCGTTAAAATAAAACTAGAATCTGTCACCATAGTGGTGAGAATGTCTGCAAAAATTACAACAAAAGAAATTTAATATAAGAAATTAAATGCTAAAAACTAAAACTTTAAATGAAACTTAGAGATAATTCACCTAGAATTTGGATTGTCTTGAATGGAACTCAAAGACTCTTTACATAAGTAGAAAAAAGAGAAGATATCACCCAAAAATCCAATGGTAAGAAGCTAACCTTTGGATAACAGAACTCTTCTCCTTCTATTTCCATGCAAAATGGAAAAACATAAACACACGAAAGTGCAAACAAAAATGGAATAACAACACATATAAATAATGTGTTTTAGAAGAGAATTGATCTGATACATTTCGGTACACCTCATTAATGTTGACATTCAATTAGGATTGATCCAGGTATGAAGATCTTCCTTACTCTTCTCATCAATCATAATAACTTCCTTTTTTACTGCAATCCAACCCTATTAACCTATATATAGACACAATAACCAATATTTCTTCATCCTCTTTATAGAGATATTTATACTATATTATAAAGCATTTGACAAAAACACTTAAAGACCATTTTTTAGGCATTAAGTACTGTTTATTGATCCACATTACTTAAAATTCAAGATTACAAGTGATTTTACGTAAGTACAACTTATTAAAGCTTCATTTTTAAATTYRTGTAACTAACTGCAGATAAAMATAATCAAATACAAAATAAACATCTATTTTAAATATAGAAAATCTAAAATATAAGTAAGATAATATTTGAGTTTCTACCAGAATGTTTAATTATTATCTTCAATAAAAATTATATTATTAAATCAAAAATAAATTACTTTGTTATTAGACTTAAATTAAATTATAATAAAAATTGAATTAAAGAAGTTACACAAAAAAACGAGATTTATTAGATAGTTAATTTAATACTAATATCAATTATATATTTTTTAAAATTTTTTATGCTATCTTCAAATTTATATTTCATTCAAAAATAAAAACATTATCGCTTTCTCAAATATGAAGACTTATCTTGCTGCGTTGCGCGAGTACCCTTCTAGTACAAATAAATAAAATCAATTGATGATCATTAAACTTTGATGGCTTCTACATATAAACGTTTTAAAGAAAGTTATAGATTTGGTCCCTATGGTTTAATTATAGTTAGGATTGGGTTACTACATGTTTATTTATTACACTGACGGTCACGATCATAAAGATAATTTAATCTTTTATTCCTTTCCCCACTTCCCTCTCCCATCCCTATCTCCTACTCATGATTGTAATATATGCTCCTCTTTCCTCCATCGTACCTAGACAATGATATGATGGATCTCTAGTCGTATCTCTAACTAATCTATCTTTATTCATAGCATTCTCTTTCCTCTCATTGTCTATCATGTTCATTTGACAAACAACATAAAAAAACAAGTATAAACAAAAAATCTTTAGAGTTCAGTTATTAGGATTTAATTCATATCAATAAGCGAAGAGGAAAATTAAGAAAGCCAAAAAAATTCAGAAAGTTTGTTTGGGGAAAAGAGGTATTGTTCCTTAGGGTTTCGAGATCGCAACTCAAATCCAAGTTCAACATCAGTCAATGCACCCTATTGACAATTGTAGTACGATTCATCATGTCGTGAAAACAAACACAATGTTCCTCTTGAAAGATATAGAATATTGCTTCATAATCTGCTAAATATAGAAGTCTGCAGAGTAGACTTTAGAATTCTGAAAAGCAGATTTCCAGAGATCAGTACTGAAGAGTGTTAAATCGAGTAAGTCTAAGTCTGAAGACTTATCCTCATATCTCTGAACTTGAAGACTTCAGAGTTCGGGTAAAAGCTTCTCAAGGCGTACAAGTAAAAAGTCTAAAGATACATTTTTCAGAGTTATTTCAAGAGAAGATCTGAAGAGCGTTTGAGTGTTAAATCTAAAGACGAAGTCTGAAGACCTTGAATTCAGAGTTATTCTAACTCTGAACGAGAGATGATGCTGATCCTATTTCTTGTTATTAGCGATAGAGATTATCTTTGCTTATTTATAGAATTCAGTTTCATAGTTTAATTTATTCTTTATATAGATAGGTTTACCATTCAATAATATTGATGATAGATTCATTATTTATTCAAGTATTATAAGCAAATTGCTCTGCATTCTTTACATTCAATAACAGATCCAAACCTTTGATTGCCAATACTCTTTGTTCTTACTTTATTCATAGTATTTTTGATATACGGGCACTTTCAATTGGTATCAGAGTCTGCGACTATCGAATTCCATTCCATACTGTCGTTTTCGATCTAAATGCTATCAAGAATGTCTAAAGAGTATGTTAGCATTGGGTCAGATACCGAATCTCCAGCACTCTTTGTAGGAGAATATCACCAATGGCGGATCCATATGATCTATTTTTTGGAGAATATCGATGAAGAACTCATGAATTCAATGTTGAATGGGCTCATTGATCCCTTCATCGAAATTCCTGCTGTTGAAAGAACAAAAAACACTCCTGCAATTCTTGCATCAAGGATTAGAAAGGATCCAAGTATGTACAATGCAGAGGAAAATAGATGTGCAAAATCGATAAGAGGGTACTCATTCTTCTCACAATGGCTCTACCTAAGGAGATCTTCAATAGGGTAGACTGTCTTACTTCTGCAAAGGCTATGTGTGATGAAGTTGAGTCCCAGATGCAAGGAGGAGAAAAAGCTATGCAGAATAAGGTAAATATTTACATAGGAGCCTATGAGGGCTTTAAGGCTAGGGAGTCAGAATCTCTCTCTAAAACTTATGGGAGATTTAATGACATTCTCAATCAAATGAGAAGAAACAATGCTCAAAAGATCAATTCTGAAATCAATAAAAAAAAATTTGAAAAATCTCAGGCCAGAATGGGACACTTTTGCAGTGATTTAAGGTTAATGACAAAAAAAAAGTGGTCACTAGTTTGAAAAGGTTAGTGACCAAAAATTAGTGGTCACTAAACCCTTATTCAATGCTTAAATAAATTGTAGTAATTTAAGAGGATTAGTGGAAAAAAATAGTGGTCACTATTGGAAAGGTTAGTGACCAAGAAATTGCAGTCACTAAGTTGGAAAGGTTAGTGAACATAATACTTTTGTTGATGAACCATTTTAGTCTAACAATTTGGATCATCTGTTTATTTTAGCAGTGACATCGTCTCTATGAAAGCAATATTTGGACCTCTGTGATGGATGAGTACTGAAAGAAAAAGCTTGACCTAGAGGCTGCTAAGCAACTGCCAAAGACACGGATTCAACCTCATCATCTTAACCAATACACCGAGTTATAAGTTGCTTCAATTCACATAAATCAAATCGAAGCTGGTTGAATATCTGATCTTTTGCTAGTGGATATCTACCAGTGTATCTACGGATGTGAAATTGTACACCCGCAAACTTTTTTAAAACTTTTCGACATAAGAGAAAGAAAAGGACTAGTGCATAGATGTCCAAAACATACATAGGAACCTATGTAATATTTTGTGGGCACAAATGGTACTACACAAATATATGAATGTGGTCCTTTCTAGAGATAGTAAACAAGAAAATCAATGGAAGCCCAGAAAAAGTACATGCTACAAATATGGTAAGCCACTCGAATTGATTGATATATATTTTACCATTACTTATTTTGTAAACGTTGCAATCAATATGTATCTTGTAACATAGTTGTGTTTATTGATCATAAAGTTTTGGACACAACTTATGACTATAAAGTTTTGGACACAACTTAATGACTAGTATAAGATGTGCACGTCGTATGAAGTGAGATGCAATTACATTGTGTCATTTTGAAAAGAGTTTGATTCGGGTAGATGTAACTCTCATCTATCTTGTCCCAAATGTTGGTACAGTCTAATTAACTCTAAATTGTTGTTCTTTCATTAAATTATTTGCCTTCTTCTCTACCTAATTGCCTTTTATCATCGAATATAAATCCCTAGTAACAAATACTATCGAGAGAAAGCATGTGTTGGATCTGACTAACAAGTCAGAGGTCAGCAAGCACCACATTACGATCCAATGTATCTTTGAGTAACATTAAAGATCTACTGTCAAATGAAGTCGGCACAACAAAAAAAAAACAAAGCAATATATCTTTGTTTGGGCTAAAAGTTTTGTTGGACCTAGTACTTAAAGCCCATTTATCTCAATATTGTTCATAAATGGCTTGGTGAATGGCCTCTGGGTCAAATTTTACTACACCAAATTTAGTTGTTACTACTATATGTTAAAATTATTTTCAAGAACATTCCTGATTATTCTTTGGAACCTTGTTTAGCATAGCATCAATGATATTTCTCTTCAATAATAAAAGAGAGTTACATCCAATCAATACCATAATTCCATTCATGATTTTATGCATTATACTATAATTATTACAAATATTATCAGAAGAAATAAATAAAATAAACAATAAACATGAACCAAAATAAAACTAAATTGTGCTTAATTTCACAAACAATAGTTGTAGTTTAAAAAAAAAATTACTCAACGGTGTTGACAACAAATTTCTTCTTTTTCTAAAGCATCGAAATAATAATGGGACTTGAACTTATGGGTTGTAATGTCATCCTTCCATTCATAATCTGAGGTTGATGAATTTTTCTGTTACATGTAATCATACCTTACATTAATGATACGGAATATAATGCAATATATATTTAAAAAACAATTGTCATAATTTACGCTTGCATATTTGAAAAACAATGACAAAGAAGTATAAAGACCCTCAAAACTGAGAACAAACTGAAATCAACAAATTTAACACACCAAAACTAAAAATTAAAGTACACTTAAATATGAAGAAAATAATGACAAATTTATTTGTAAGGCAACACCCCGTCTCCGACCAAAAATACAAAGATAACCAAGCACATAAGTGCAGTGTCTTGTAGACGAACAAAAGCTTGATCTCGAATAATATTTGTAACTTAATATGGATATGGTGCAATGACAATGCTTTGCATCATAATATTAAACTATAGGAACAGTTTCAATCTACTAAATTTAGATGGCTCAAAAGCAAGTACAATATAAACGAATAAGCTTACCTTCAAGAAATTATACTTCTACTCAAAATACAAAATTCATCTTCATTGATTTTGATTACAAAATCTCCAAAGCAATTGACATGTTAATAATTCATATTTCACCATCGCATAATGCAAAACATTAAAGATAATAATAAAACATAGATAGCATGTATTATCACTACTTAAAAAAAAGGTATCACCAACAGAATTTTCTGGCGGAATTTCCATCGGATCCCAAAAAAGTCAAAAAGAGTCAACTTTTATCCATATCCGCCATAAATCTTCTGCAAATCCCTCACTGAATATTTGGGAAAAAAAATTAAAATTAATTAAAACGGTTTTTCAACGGATTTGCGACGGATTTTTTACTTATTCAAAACCGTCACAAATCCGTTCCAAATTTTGTCTAATTTATTTAAATTAATTAGCGTTAATCAAAAAAAATTCCGACAGATTTCCAATGGAATTTAATTTTTTATAATAAAAGTTAAATTCCATCGAGAATCCGTCGAAAAATTTTAACCTTTCTATATATATATTTTTGGTAGGAAAGAAATAAAAATAAAATATTTTATTTTTTAAAATTTCCGATGAAATTTAATTTTTAATATAAAAAATTAAATTATGTCGGAAATTTTAAACCTTATATATATTTGTTAGGAAATAAATAAAAATAAAACATTTTTTTTTTAAATTTCCGACCGAAT
>NC_037540.1:11084676-11086687 GCF_001531365.2 Cynara cardunculus var. scolymus | reverse complement strand
ATTTTTTAATTAAAAAATTGGTAAATATAAATAAAATTAGCAACGGTTTTCCGGCGTGTTAGGTCCGCTCGTTGTTGTACAGATAATAGAGCAATGTGTATTGATGGCAACACTTCTATTATGTGTATTGATGGCAACACTTCAGTAGCAGACTACAACTTACCTAAAGATGTGTCAATTAGATCATGAGTCCACCAAGTTAATTAGTTACGTATATGTAAATATATATTTTATAAATATCATTTTTCCCACTCACAATCTCCAACACCAAAACCAAAACCAAAACCCAGAAGCTAAAAATATATGATTTTATTGAGAAAAAACCATTCACGTATGGCATTTTCTGGAGATATGTAGCCCCTGACCCTGAATAGAGAGACGTTAGACCATACAAATCAATAAACAGGTCTAAGTCGGGAATCTTGATACAGATGTTTCTTGGTACGTATGTAATTAATGTTTCATCTAGTTCATTCTTTCCACGTGTACCAGAATGATGTTCACGGTACGTATGTAATGTTTCATTGGAGATGGCTCAAGGATAAGGTAACATATATCTTTCATCATCACCTGCTCTGTACAAATCCTTTTGCGTTGGTATTTGGTATTGGTTGTGCCATAAATGAAATTATCAATTACTTAAATACTTTCTCTTGGTTTTTAAATTCTATTCATATTTTGATGTTTTATGATTAAAGGTGTATAAAAAAACCGTACGTTAAACCATTCAATCGTCAAACTTAATTAAACTCAACCCACTAAACTCTTAGCCGTCAATTAAAAGGGTTGAAAATGGATTCGTTTAGCTTAATCGAACCCAACCTGCCAACCCGTACATCACTAATTAATATATATAACTTCGATAAAATTTTATTTATGTCTATATATAATATACTAGTCTATTATGTATAGGGGTTTAATCGTTTTGAAATTCCAAAATGTATGAGATCTATATATCTTGAGTCACCAATTTATGATAATTAATGTTATTAACTAATGAGATAATTATCCTTATTTATTGAATAAAAGTCAATATATTAGTACTTATCTCTCTCTCCCTCATGTCGCTTTATTAACATACACATTGTGCACACAAGATAAACAGATTGTGAATACAATATAAACAACCCTAATAATTTTTTTACTACGGTGTTTATAAGGTTCACATTGTATTCACAAATGGTATGTTTAGGTTTAGTTATATTAATTTAGTTTGTGTTTATAATATGTTCACAAGTTATACCAAATTTCATAGAACTAGAGTGTTTCCGGAACCTATAATAATGTTTTTAAGATAGCGTTCACAATGGTTCATCTCAAATATGTGATGTACGTGTATGTTACGGAGATAGGAGAGAGAAATAAGAAGAGAAGAGATGGGAGAAAAGATAAAGACACAAGAAAAAGAGATTTTCTAATTTATATTATATTTTTTAATTAATTTTTTATGGTTTAAATTGGATGTCACAGATCTCATAAATTAACAAGTTCTTAAAAGAAGTCCCCCACACATAGAATATATATATATATATATACACACACACACATTTGGGATTATGTGAGACCAAACTATTTTCTTGAAACCACATTTTTACACTTGAAACTTCACAATAAAACATTGTGAAGTTAACATTGACAATGTTTTTGTTGTGAAAGTTCGAATTTTTTTTATCTTCACAATTTTTTGTTGTGAAGTTTCAAATGTAAAAATGTGGTCTCACGGTTCTCATGAAAACAGACTGGAATTACGTGAACCCAACTCTATATATATTGTGTTAACTGAGTTTTGGGTTATCACTCAAGGTAATTATGCGTGATTATCTGATAAAGTGATTACGTGATAACATGCTAAATTGTTTTATTTAAATCATGCTAGCATATACGATGTGGATACATGTATGAGGTTATATATATGTATATATGTGTGTGTACATGAAAATATATATATATATATATATATATATATTAATATGTATTTTATATGCATGGGTGATATGCATATGGGTACGGA
>NC_037540.1:11082056-11083536 GCF_001531365.2 Cynara cardunculus var. scolymus | reverse complement strand
CGGTTTAGTCTTAAACCGGACAAACCTTGAACGAATTGATGAGCGGTTTAGTCTTAAACCGGGTAAGTCTTGAACGGACTATTGACCGGATTTGTTATCCGCTCAATATGATTTATTATTCTAAGTGTTAAACCGTTCAATGAATATTTGGGGTGTTGACCGGATTTGATGTCCGGACAAAGTAGACTTTTTGTCTAAAGTTGTAAACCGGATGGTTGTTGACCGGATTAGTTGGTTGACCGGATTTGTAAACCGGGTAGTTGTTGACCGGACTTGTTGTCCGGATATCTTTGTTAAAAATTTTATAAGTTTTTAAATATTTATTTTATTTATTTATGAATTACAAAAAATGGTTATTTTATATCTTTTAAAATAAATGGAATATTCCTACCAAGCGTGGTGACGTAAGTCTGTTTTGGTATTGGAACGGGATTTTGGGAAATGTTCCTACCAAGCGTGGTGACGTAAGTCTGTTTTGGTATTGGAACGGGATTTTGGGAAATGTTTCTACCAAACGTGGTGACGTAAGTCTGTTTTGGTATGAAACTATATTTTGAAACCTTCCTACCAAGCGTGGTGACGTAAATCTGTTTTGGTATGGAAGTGAGTTTTAAAAGGTAGTTCCCCCAGACGTGGTGACTTATGTCTGTTCTGGCTTGGAACTGGGATTGAGTACTTTCAGACGTGGTGACTTATGTCTGTTCTGATAAGTAACTCTGTTAAATTGGAGGAATAAGGGTGGCATATCAAGGAGAGGTGTACTTGGAACAAGGGTGGCATTGTCATATGTGKATGATATTATTATAACTCTTATTATTATTACTAAATTGGAGTTAATAACTTTGAATCATCATTTCTTTGTGACCTGATGAATTAGAGATATTATTCCTATTTAGAAGTAATAATTTAGATGTTATTGAGAAGGGGAAAACGGTTTGTCATATTGGGCAAGTTTTGCCTTAAATATTTCCTGTTAAAGGAATGGTATTTTCATTCAAAAAGTTTTTGGATATTGGGAATGTTGGATCTCTGTTTAGAGATATTTTAAAGAAGTGAGAATTTTTGGATATACTTCTTTATATATGATATTGAAAGTTGCATATTTGTTATATTGCGGTATCTTTCTAAAGCCAAGATTGCATTATCATATTTTGGTGTTTGGCACCCTGCATTTGCAAACAGGGGATTTACTCACTAGACCCGTATGATCTAACCCTCATTTTCTGTTTTTAATTATGCAATGCAGGAATAGCTGGGTCCGGGGATATTAAAGGGAAAGGGAAAATGTGATTATTTTCCTAATCTGTTTTCTGCTTTTGAAGATACATGTTGTAATTCATGTAGTAGTACAGGATTAGTTTTGGAATTTTTATATGTAGATTTTGTACATATAGTAATCCATGTACTAGTGAGACCTTTTGATGTAATCCATGTTTCTATGTAATGAAATATGTGTTTTATGCAAATGTGGAGTATGGGG
>NC_037540.1:11076097-11081956 GCF_001531365.2 Cynara cardunculus var. scolymus | reverse complement strand
TATATATATATATATATATATATATATGCCTTTGAAACTTTTATGACACCTGGAATATATGTAAGATTGTGAGAAACCCAAAACCCTAAAATATTATTGATAATCGCTGAATGAATTAATTTTAAGCAATGAAGGAACACTATACATTCTCTTGGAATAATAAAACTGGAAGAAGATACAGTCCACGATGACTTAAAGAAATCAAAAGTTAAATATACAAGTCAAGATTGGAAAACCGTTTATGTACAACATCTTTTATTGTTTATATACAACTATAATATGTATCTATAATTTTAGTTATGCCTTTGTTTATTGTCTATTTGGACTTTAAAAGTTGTCTATAAGTTGTCCAATTCTAAAAAACTGTTAATAAAAAATATTTCAACTTTAAAAAGTCGTTACATGCATCATTCAACATTTTTCAAAACGTTATACAAAAATCATCCAACTTTTGAAATAAATTCAACTTTATTAGCATGTTATAGATATATTTTTGTATAAATAAATCAATTTAAAATAATTGATAACAAGTTTTGAAATGTAATGGCTAAATTCAAAATGAAATATATATATATATATATATATATATATATATATTGTTACTTATCACTCTATTCCATCTCTAATGTAACATACATACACAAATGTTATTTAAAGGGCCTAAAAATGAGTCGATTTTGATCCATAAACAGCAGAAAAATATTTGGGCCATCGTATGCCAAATCCAATACGACGGCCATCTAAATTTTTACCCTCACAATCAAATTCAATAACCTTTTAAAATAGTTTATTTACAATTTTAACACAAAAATTAAATTTTCTTGCGAAATGATTATCCGTTACCCTGTTAGCACTATTAGATGCATACAAGTAGAGGTGTTCATGGGTTGGGTTGATCGGGTTGAAGATATTTGAATAACCTAACCCAATGCTTGCGGTTTGGAAAAATCTTAACCCAACCCAAACCAAACCAAAGTGCAACCCAACCCAACCCGTATGGGTTGGTCGGGTTGATACTTTGGTACATTAATTTTTTTTTTCTAACATTGAATATATTATTTCTCTACTCATAATTTTCTTTTCATCATCAACTATTTGATACAACTTATTCATATTTCTTACGTATATCACATTCAGTTAATTTTCTCAAACATATATATGTTCATAGTTACTGAACATATATATTAATGAGTTATATAAAGATGTGAATAGATTGAAAATATGTGTATATGAAAAGCATACATGATAGTGTAATTGTCTAATGTATATATTAAATCCAAGAAATAAAAGGATATCGGGTTCATTGGGTTGGATTGGGTTCAAATAATAGCAACCCAATATCAACCCAATACCTATGGTTTGACAATTTTACAACTCGATTAGACATCGGGTTGCTTCAGGTTGAGTTATTTCATGTTGGGTTGGGTTGGATTGGATTGATCGGGTTGGTCAGGTTTTTTAGCATCCCTACATACAAGGACTAACCTTGCAACTTATAAAAGTTCTGATTTTTTAAAATAAATTTAAAAAAATCCGGTGGTGGGTCCCACCCTTACGAACCGTGCGTAAGAGCCCACCCGCCCGGAAAATATATTTTTTTTTCTAAATTTAATTTTTTTTCTTAGAAATTTAATATTTTTTAAGAAATTTAATATTCAATTTCTCTTTCTCAATACATCACTATTCAATTTTCTTTTTCTCAATACATAATACTATTTTATTTCTTCCTTTCTAATACAACACTATTCAATTTTGTCTTTTTCCTCCTCAAGCCCATTATATAAACAATTCAAATTTCATATTACCAACACTTCAATCTCTATTGTCTTACTACAATCTTCATTACCCTAATACAATATCCATTACCTTAATACAATCTTCATTACCGACATTTAATCGTCTAAATCATGAGGAGTTTACTTATTTGATTTTTTATATAATCTCATTTTTACAATGTATTGATTTTGATATAATCTCATTTCTATAATGTATTAATCTCTCTCTCTCTCTCTATCTATCTATATATATATATATATATATCTATATATATATATATATATATATGTAATATGTTCTACTGAAAATTAAATTACTTTTATGATAACCTTTATAATTTGTTATAAATATAACTATATTTGTAAATCCCAAACATAGATACACTCCTATGATTTGGTTATGTCAAGAATACATATTGGTAGTTATGAGTCACATTTGAATGAAGATAAAATTCTCATAAAGTTTCCGTTGGTCCTCCATTTTGGTTTATGGGATATTGTGTTAAATGAGAAAATCACTTTTTACAAGGTGGTCCATCGTTTTCAGAAAGTCGGGTATGTGTTTTTTTTCTTTGATTATGTTTATCGATTTAGTTTATAATTCATATTAAATATTATAACGTTTTCTTTATTTTATTGGAAATTGAGGCCTAGAACCGAACTTAGAGATTTACAGGAAGAAAATCAACGTCAACAGATGGAGGAGGATGAACGACGGCGGGGGAAGGAGGAACGACATTATAACAACTCGTCATTGATAGAATGTGAGAATTTTTAGCTCCTTATAAGTATCAAGTAGTGAGCTACCAATAACTTCCACCATGATTTTAAGTTGGATTCGAAGTTATTAGGCTAGTTCGTTGCTTTGGGCTTTGGGGTGTTACAAATGGTATCAGAGCCAATCCTTGTACCATTGGGATGGTGGGGCAAACCTCATCGGGTATGATGAGTCCTCAAGAGGGGGTGTTTGTAACATCTTAGGCAAATCTCACATTGTCGATGACAAGGAGGAAGATTCTGGATAAGCCTGAAGTTAGCCTGACGAGGACGTCAGGAGTTTAAGTGGGGTAGTTTGTAACAACTCGTCACACATTGATAGAATTGTTAGCTCCTTATAAGTCTCAAGTAGTGGGCTACCAATAACTTCCACCATGGTTTTAAGTTTGATTCGAAGTTATTGGGCTAGTTCGTTGCTTTGGGCTTTGGGGTGTTACAGCATGATAAACAACTTCAAGATACGGCTGCTTTGGTCAAAAAGCTCAGTCAATCTCAACATTTCCCTCCGCCGCCGAATTGAATATAGTCTGTTTGTTTGGAACAATTTAGTTTTTGTTTGGAATAATTGTGTGCTACTTTAAATTGGTCGGGATAGTTGATGTTTAGTTTAATGTATGATATTTAGGTGCATTTCATCTTTTTAGCTTTTTTTTTAATATTTATATATTTACAGGTTTTAAATATTTACTGAAAAAATATTTTAAAATTAATAATTTTATAAATTTTTGGCAGATTACAGACAGAAAATAATTAAAATATTTAAAGAATAAAAATAATTATTTTAAAAATAAATTACATTTCTGACAGATATAATATCTAAAGAATAAAATAATTATTTTAAAAAGAAAATCAATTTTCCCGCGGATAAATTTACTGGCGGAAATCCAACAGAAATATTCGCCGGTAATTCAATTCAATTTAAAAAAAAAAACTTAAATATTTTCTTAATTTAATCAATATTTTTTAAATAAACTAGGGTAAAATTTCTGGCAACTAAAATCCTTTGGGAAAAAAATCTATCGAAAAATTAATCATCTGCACCTATTTTCTCGACGGATAGAACCGCAAGAAATGTGAAGCTATTTGGTAGTGATTAAAATCTTTCCTAATGATTAATTCTAAGGGAGTGTCTTCTTAAATTGTCAGGAAATAAACGTAAGCTTTTTAAAAAAATAGTTTATAATTTGATTTTTATTTTATTTTAATTTGAGTGGTTGGGAAGATGGCTGACAATGAGTTGACAAAAACAAATCTTTGATGTTTGTACTTCCACTTTACTTTATTTTCAAATGTTTCTTCAACTTTCAATATCTTGGGAGTGATGTGTCCACGTCATTTTATATTCTTTCCCCCTCTTTTTGCTATATTAACATCATGCAATTATTGCATCAAATTTTTAATTATTTTTTCATTTTTTATTTAACAGAAAATATATTTTAAATGAGTTTCGTAATCGTATCCATCTCTTCAAATAAGGAGATGTTATATATCCTTTTTTTTTTTTCTTTCTATTTCTACGTTTGGACTAAATGATATTGGAAAAATAATTATAGAGAAAAGACATATTTATATGAGAATAATAAACAAATAAAAGAACATATAAAATCGTATGTGATTCACGTGATTTTGATTTTGATCCACATCGTCCGCACATCCTTGTGTTGATCGTTAGTTTAAAATCATATTTTACACGTGATTTGGCCGTTGTCGTGTTCTGTTATTTGGTTATTGTTCTCGTTGAACTTCCTTATGTATATATATGTGTGTGTGTGTGTGTTTATGTGTATGTGGAGGTTCAAACGAGAACACCTCCATGTTACGGCAACTCAAGAACACCTTTTATCACGTGTGATAATACACGTGAGGAGACCTAGTGGTGTGCGGACGATGTGCCATCCAACTTAGGTCATGCAAAAGTTTGTTTACATCTCTGATTTAGTATTACATGTGACGAATTATAGTATCACCTCAAGAACACCTTTATCATATGTGATAATACATGTAGGGGGCCTAGTGGTGTACGAGCAACTTGGCCCGCAACGAGGTCACGCCAAAGAACATTTTCTTTTCCAAGTGAAATCCCTTGGTATATGAAAGAGTGAAAGTGTTTTTGTTGTTGTGGAATAAGAAGCCTTTTGTATCTTAATGCACGTATTTAATTTATTCGGAGCTATTAGAGGGGGAAGACCTGATAGGGATAAGAGACATAGAGCTAAAGAGAGAGCCAAAAAAAGATTTTTTTTGTCTACCTTACTTTCTTCTTTTTTCCTTATATCAATAACTCAATCAAAATGCAATTATAAGTCGTTCACATCTCTGATTTAATATCACATATGTATTACATGTGATGAATTATAGTATCACATGTGATTGACCATAGTAAAAAGACATTCTTGTATTCTCGTAAAATGAATGTGTTCCCATTTGAACCACACACACACACAAATATATATATATATATATATGTATATATATATGTATGTATATATATGTATGTATATATGTATGTATATATATGTATGTATATATATTGGGGTAAGATCAAATGATAACCAAAGTTTTTGTGTTAACTTTGTTAACCGATCTTGGTCATTCAATCTTTCAATAAAGGTTGTGATTAATCATGATAAAAACTTATTTTTTTTAAATTTAAAATTGCATAAAGATAAGTGAACAATGTTGAAAATGGTATTTAGGTAAAAAAAAATTATGTAACTCTCATATCATTAATTAATTGGGAGTTACAAAATCAAAATTCTATGATTTTTTTGTTAATTTATTTTTGTTAATATAAGAACCATATGAACACAACTATATGTATATCTATGAACCATTGTGTCAAATACGAACAAAAATTTGACATATATATATGAACTTGGACTGCATAGCATTTATAAACACAATATGAACATAATAAGAATAACAGTTATACGAAAGAAAATAAATAAATAAACATGTATGAACACGATATGAACAGCTTGTGAACAATAGTTCCTTCATTATAAACACGTTCAGGAGCGATCATTTGTCAATTGGAGTTTTATACATTCATTGCATCCATGCCGTTTTAGGTTCACCCCTTGTTCATATATGTTTCTGATCTTATATGGTTATTCATCCCTTGTTCATATCGTGTTCACCTCTTGTTTATATCGTATAAAATATATGAATACATAACCCCAACGCTATGAACACCGGGTGCAAACACTTACACAAATATAAAGATTTGGTATCAAGCTTAAAAAATAAGATTTGTGTTCATATGATAGAAGTAACATGAACACAATGGTTCATGATTCATAAAAGT
>NC_037540.1:11064948-11075642 GCF_001531365.2 Cynara cardunculus var. scolymus | reverse complement strand
ATATCAAATAAATTTACTGAAATACCCTTGTAATTAAAATGTGAGCATGACATAAACCTACAAGAAGAATGGAATTTGATTGGTTGCCATGGTTTTCAAAGTTAACACAAAGTTATTGGTTAACATTTGATCTTCCCCCTATATATATATGTATGTATATAGATATTGTTGGGTTATAATGAGGAGAGTTAAGGTGAGAAGCGTAAGAAGAGTTCTACACCATTAGATGCACATTAGGATGAGATCCACCAGATCAATCCTCTTATCAAACGTGATTCATGAGTGAGTTTGATATTAAAGGTGATCAAGGGTCTAGATCATTTCTTATGCTTCTCATCTTAACTCTCATTCTCACACGATTCTTCGCCTAAACACACACACACACACACACACACATATATATATATATATATACATATACATAGAGGTCCATTCAAGTGAGAACTGATTAACTTGTGATAACTGTAAGATCCAATCTCAACCACATTTTTGTTAATTTGACTAAAAATTATAATTAAAGGACATTTTAGGTATTTTAATTTTTTTATCTCTCCTCTTTCCTACCTCCGGCCT
This sequence comes from Cynara cardunculus var. scolymus, assembly GCF_001531365.2. Taxonomy (NCBI): domain Eukaryota; kingdom Viridiplantae; phylum Streptophyta; class Magnoliopsida; order Asterales; family Asteraceae; genus Cynara; species Cynara cardunculus. The sequence goes on along the minus strand of NC_037540.1, from coordinate 11,075,069 downwards.
CCGATGAATACCATGTGATACCTAAAATACACCAAGATACACAATGTGATACACAAAATACATACAATGTGATACCCAAAACACACCAAGTAAACTTTGAGACCATTGTGAAATCAAGTGTGGTACCACTGTGTGATACCAACTATGATACCACTGCAATACCAGGTGTCGGCAATGCTCACAGGTAGGTGTTTAGTGGTTGATCATCGGAAACGGCGTCTTGGTCAGACAAGATGACCCGAGGAGGTCACCGGATTGGTGGTGGGTGCCAGAGAAGGCCACCAGATTTGGTCTCTGTGTCCATGTGTGTGTACATGTATATGTGTGTGTGTGTGTATATATATATATATTAAAATAATTAAAGTAAATTGAAATGTTAAACTAATAAAAATAAATTGAATAATCAACACAATTTATTAATTTACTCTTTGTTTTATTCTAGTTCTCATTTGATTGGGCCCCTATATACATATGCATATGCATATACATATACATATACATACATACATATATATATATATATACACACACACACACATATATATCCCCTACATATAGGGGAGGGATATTTTACAAACCAAACCATTTGTACAAACCATGAAAATCGTCAATTTCATTGTTTATTTTAGTGAAATTTTTTCATGAAATTGTTTCGATAATTCGTTTCAAATGATTATGAACATTATCATTTTCATTCTGTTAAGTTTAATAAACAAGTTAAATCAAAATGAGAAATATATGAAACAATTTAATTTTTATATAAAAACAAAAATATATGAAACATTTTCATCATAAAATGAATTATTTAAAATAATTTCATCATGTTAAACAATTTCGTGAAAACATTTCACTAAAATAAACAATGAAATCGACATTTTTCACGGTTTATACAAATAACTTGGTTTGCATTTTATCCCTCACATATACATATGCATATCATATGCATATACATATGCATATCATATGCATATACATATACATATACATATACATATACATATACATATACATATACATATACATATGAATGATCGTGTGAAAAGAGGAGTGATATGTGTTGAGAATTCAACACATAATGCATCTGTTTTACGTTTTTTTAGTTAAAATTAGTTTCCTTTCATTCACACTTTGAGTCATTTTGGTTTATTTCTTTATACCTTTATTATGGAGCTAAAAATATTGTGGTTAAACTTGTTGGGATGCAAAGATACAAGCTAACGGAGAATTTTTGCTAAAACAACCTGATGCTACAACATTGCAGCAGCAACCACCTGTTACGTGCACGGTTTTGCGAGAGCTTAACGATTAAGCTGCTGACTTTTGGATGCTGAATGGAGGATAGCTGGATTACAGCTGGAAGATTTTTTTAATCAGAGATTTTTGAATTAATATGTCATCTTGTACTTAAGATTCTCTTTTATTAATTTTTAGACATTATCTAGTGGTTAATATCTTTGTTGTTTTGTACAAGGCTTTGGGTATAAATAGGGGGCTTAGCCTTGTGATTTCCACACACCATATAACAATTTTCTAAGATCAAAATCAGCTTGTTAGGGCTGACTTTGGGAGAAAACTTTTGAGAAATGCAAGTTCTAGAATTTGAGCCTTCATCTTTTAATTTCTTATTCTTTATTTTATGTTCCTTTACGTTTCTTGTTATTTACTTTCCGTTCTTTAATTTCCGCAATTTACATTATCGTCATTTACATTCTCGCAATTTACATTCCCGTCATTTATTTCCTCGTTATTTACTTTTTCGTCATTTATTTTCTCGTCATTTACTTTACGTAATTTACGTTTATGTCTTTATTTTTCGTCATTTATTTTTTACTTTCCATTATGAATAGCTAAGCTTTTATAGCTTGGGTGTGAGACCGAAAAGTGAGATTTTCAAACCAAACGAAAGTAGCTAAGTGTTTTCGTAAACGACGTTCCATTGTTTCTTTCGAGTTTTTATAAAACCAAGCACACTTCTTGACGGGTTGATCACTTTGAAAGTGTTAAAGTGCAATGGACTTAGAGATAAGCCATTAATAAGCACGTCAACTTGAATGACATAAGAGGTAGCCTTGAGAAAATTGCCGACAAGGAGACTTGTCATTTATGTTTTTCAAAACTTAGCTCCCGACGGATTGGTCACTCTTCGAAAATGTCAAAGTGTGATAGATTCAGAGATGAACTATCAAGAACACGCCAACTCGAATGATATGGGAATCGACTCGAGAGAGTGATTTTTAACAAATAGATTTGTTTATCCATATATTTTGAAAACATCATCGTGTCACTATCCCCGGTCCAGACACCACATAGAGATATGGGTGGAAAGCTATAAGATAGTGCAATGGTGAAGTCCGAGAGGAATGCCTTCAAAATAAATGGTGGAACTTAGTTTCGAAACACTGCTTGCTGTAGCATTCCTACATCATTGGCTGCTAGAATTTGTGTTTGAGTTTCACCTTAAGTCTTACACCCTTGCTTCTTTTATATATTCTGTATTCTGTTTTAATTCACCTTAACAATCAAGCAAAAGTCTTCAAAATCATCATCTGAAATCATCTCTTTCATTGGACTCTAATCTAACTTTGGATACAATCTCTGTGGACGATAATCCGGTACTTGTACCACTTTATTACTTGGAAAGACGATGTTGGACCGTATTGTATACTTGCTTTGTGGCCCAATTTCATTAAGTCTAAATGTGTGAAATATAACCGACCAAGGAGTTAAGGTGAGAAGCGTCTGAAGTGATCTTGACTCTTGATTACTTTTAATCTTACCCTCACCCGATGAATTGTGTGTCTCATGGGAATTGATCCAGTACATCTCGGTGCATCTCATTACTGTTGATCTTCAATTAGGATTGGTCCAAGAATAAAGATATCTTCTTGCTCTTCTCACCATGTAACACCCCATCTCATATTTGCATAAAATTCACATATTCCATATATCACATGAAATACAAATATTACACATTGGTCCCAAATATACACATCGTACTTGTCAAAAGTTACAACAAACTTTTTCAATTCAAATTACATGACTTGAATATAACAAATTCACAGCTCATGTATATCACAGCTTCCACAAAATTTACGTTCCTCACATAAACAGATGTAAAGCTATAATACTTTCAATTCACATCTCCCCTTCCCCTTTACCTTTTGGATGTGTCCGACTTGTAATGCACATTTTTGAAAACAAAAATGAGTGTTAGACCATAAGGTCTAATGAGTAATCCCTTGATAGCTATTACAGGATGAAAATCACCATAACAATTTTGGAAAAACCAAACTTTGAAAATCAACACATGAACAACAAATATTGCATCTAACCTCAATTTGTCACACCATACAGATGAGACAACCCAACTCCTCTCGTTCCAAAGATGAGAGAAGGTTCTCTCGTCCCAAAGATGCGACAACCCTAGGTTTTCTCGTCCCAAATATGTGACAACCCAAGGTTCTCTCGTCCCAAAGATGCGACAAGGTTCTCTCGTCCCAAAGATGCGACAACCCAAGGTTCTCTCGTCTCGAAGATGCGACAAGGTTCTCTCGTCTGATAGATGCAACAACCCAAAGTCCTCTCGTCCCAAAGATGCGAGAACCCAAAGTCCTCTCGTCCCAAAGATGCGAGAATAGTAACACATATGATCAAAATTTCACTTAACAAACTGTTGAGTATGCCACCCTAATCCCAATATACACTTTTCTTGATTATGTCGTCCTTATTTCAAACCTGATTATGTCACCCTTATTCGAAAATATATACCTCTTCTGATTATGTCACCCTTATTCGGAAATATATACCTCTCCTGATTATGTCACCCTTATTTCAAAATATACATTTCTCTTGATTATGTCACCCTTATTCCAATCAGTTGATGATAACATAATCAAACCCATAATTATGCTAATAAATAACATATAGTCGTTCAAAAACACCCACGTACAAAACCATACGGTTTCTTATTAAAAAAGCATATCAAATATAGATTTTAAAGTAAAAACTCACCCTGTAAACACAAGTAGATGAAGACTTTAAACAACAACAATTAATCAGATAAAATAACATAATTAGTTTGTTCTTCTTCCTTCTGTTTCTTCAAACCCAAAAACCCACTCACCAACTTTTCTCGCTTTTCTCTTCTTAACCCAACAAAACAATTAAAATAAATATATGCATATACATAAATATCTCCATTTAAAGCGGTGGGGTTAAAACTTTCAAACCATTTATCTATAATACACCCCTTAACTTTCATCACTTATTCAAAAACCACCCTTAAACTTTTCAATAAATTTTTAAGACAACCTCAAAGTTTTATCCACTAAACTCGGTTATAACACATCATAACTTCCATTCTCACAAGAAGCCAACCTCATATATAAAAAAGAACCGTACACGTTTATTTGTTTTATGAAATGAGAATACAAATAATTGAATGGCAAGTATGGATAGATAACAACCTTCCATTAATGCACTTAATTAGAAGGTTGGAAAACAATAAAATAAAATGAGTATCAAATGTCTTTTCCCTTTCAACATACATATATTCTTTGGTTGACCAACAACAACCAAATTTCTATTAATATAATTATTATAAATTATAAAAAGAAAGAAAGAAAAAAACATAATTATTGTCATTTTAAAAAATAATAAAAGTTTGGTGGTCCATTTTAAAATTAGAAAATAAAATGAGGCGCAATTTTATACATTTCCTCTCAATCAACTTCTAGCCTTATTTCCCCACAAAACAAAATAAAGAAATGAGTTGATTGCATTTGAATTATTGTTTTTGTCACTTTATGTCATCATTTTTTGCTTTTCTAATGTATTTTTAAAATAATAATAGTTACCTTGTAATCGTAATACATGCATACAACTTGATATGCTAATGATAACTACATAATGTCATGGTCGGCTATGATATTTTGGAGACCCTGTCGGCCCCTATGTCAAAAAAAGAATTTAATGTGGTCCTATAAATAGTTTTATTTACATTATTAAAGTATTAGAAAGTTTTATAAAGACAATTACTTTGTATTGTATTTGTAATATCTTGTAATTGGGCTTAAGGGCATATGGACTTATCTTGTAAATTCACCTATAAATAGGTGACATGAGATTAGGATTGTTAGTTGATAATTCTTGTATTCCATCCTAATGAGAGTCGTGTAAGGTGATTTGAGAGCTTTGTAGTTTTCTTGTTTTCATGAATAAGATAAGTTGGTCAGTTCATCAAGTTCATGATCTTCATCTTAATTCTCTCATTTCATGTTTGTATTTTAAATTGTTGTTAGATATGAGATCCACAAATGGTATCAGAGCCGAATCGATTAATTTATTGATACGATCTACATATCTGCAACAAATTCAAGAGTTCTTCATAAGAACAGTAGTCATCCATGAACTACTTCCTGTTCGACTATCTTTTTACCAAAAATTGATCGATTCACCATATTCTTATATTTTGATCAAATTCATTTTATAGGATCTGTTTTTTGGGTGAATTCGAACCTGTTTTGATCATCAAAACTAGGTTTGTTTTGATGAATTTTTGGATTCAATCGAACTTTTTGGACTTTGATACTGTCAAATCTGGGTCCAACAATGTGGATTTCGGATCTAACAGCAATTCAGGATACAAACATGAAATGAGAGAAGGAAGTTATATATCAAACTAGGGTAGATAATTAATATTTTAGTTTTTATCTCATTCTTGTCCCGTCTTGTTCCACCTATTTTGGTGGAACAAGAAAAAACATATTTTGTCTCATGTTGTCCCATCTTGTTCCAGTTCTTGTCTCTGTCCCATGTCACGCCAAACTTGGAAGAGTGAGTTCTTGTATATACACATACAACGTATGGATTCTTTTCACACATGGACAATTCCTATGTCCACAAAAGTAACTATACTCCCTCTATTCGTCAAAAGAGTTCACGTAATTTAGCACTTCCCATAATTGAAAATTGATATGCATTATGTTATTGATAGGTGAGTTGATTCCAATTAGGTTGTTCCTTAGCCCATATGAACTAATGCCAACTCATCGCAACATTAACAACAAATTTAACGTGAAGTATTATTTGATTCTTGTGCTTGTTGACAAAGAGGACTACAGGTACTTTAAACAACATAAAATCACAATATACTGAACTATAAAAACCTCTTCCTGATTTAATTCAACGGGTACCCTTTGAAAACAACAATGGATGATGTGGAGAGATTTTAGGTTTAGAATGGTATCATACTTGTTTTGATTTGTATTGACAAAGCAAAAGTTATGTAGATTGGCAAATGGCAATGGCAATGGCAATGGCAGGTAAAGTTGTTGTATGTGTTTGTGAATTGTGAAGAAAGATGATAAAAAATAGCAACAAGTAATGATGCATTATTATGTTCTTGTATTCATGTAAATAGTTTGTCCTCATACGTGTTTTGTTTTGTAGGGAACGAAATGGAACGGAATAGACGATTGTCAAATGAGCCTTTTTTCTAGAAGCTGGGCAAATTTTTGTATCTTCAAAAATTATAAATTGTAATAACAAGTATAGTAAAAATTAATGACATTTTTTTTCATGTTCTCTTAATTCCGTTAACATAGTCATTATCTTGAACAATTTGTGATGACTTTTTAGCGATTTAGTGACGATATTTTGTGACTAAATTAATCGTCACAAACTCAATGACCACTTTAATCTTATCACTAATTAGTGATTTTTTTGTATTTTATTGCAATTGAAAATTAGTGACGGACCTTTAATTACGAAAAATGACCACTGAAATTTTGGTCATTAAACGACCTTAGTGACCAATTTTTTTTATCATTAATTAGGATTTTTCTTGTAGTGCCTATGAATTTTCTAAAATTTTCCTACATTCCACAATATCTCAAGACTTTTCCAAATGTTGCTCAATCTCCAAGTTTTAATCCTCGCCCTCAATATTAATCGAATATACCAAACCAATTTTGTGCAACAATCAATTACATTTCAAATCAATTTCAATGAGTGATCTATATTAACATTTATTATTTAGTGTTATTTTTTATAAAGATTAACGTTTGTGTAATGTTGTTTTTTTTTTAATTATAGTATAAAATTATATTCATGTTTTATCTTTTTTGCAAATATGTTAAGAAAAATGTAAATTTACAAATTAAAATCAATATAGAAAAATGAAAATCAATATATTATATTTGAATTTTTGTAATATATATATATATATATATATAATATATTTACCAATCTATAAACAAAATTACTTTTTATAAATTAAGTAAATGAAAAGTGAGGTTTTTCTAAAAAATTAAGGTTATTATTTCAATTAAATGACAACGAAGTAATAAAAAAATATGGTAATTGAAGTTCTTGAAAATTCTACCACTCTCCGAATCTCAATGCTCTTATGCGCGCTTCCTACAATTCATTATCGCACGCCTTTTCTTTTCTTCAAGGGTAAAGACTCCCAAATTCACGCAAGTGTAAACGTACACGCATATTGTACTTATCTAATTACAGGTATTTAAACTCAAAGTTCATAAATTATTTTAAATAAAATTCAATTTAAATAAAATTTTCTCAACTCTACTATACGTGCTGAATCTAATCACTTTAACATAGTAACAAAATTAACACAAGGAATGAACTATCAAGTAAAACTTAAGACAATTAAAATAAGGCTTCATTTGAACGATGTTGGTGTTATCAACTACTTAAATTCCTAAGTTCTATTACTAGCCTCAGTCGCTGAGTGAACCAATAAATGGTCCCTTTATAGAATCTTTGGAGACGGATTCTATATGGGATCGATTTTGGTTGTCGATAATCGACTTTTTATCTAAATATCATGCGTGTTAAAACAAAAACAAAAACCCTAAATTTACTTGATTTATATAACTATTATTGTTGTATATAAAGCTCATAGACTAAATAGATCATAACTACACAAGACCGAGAAAATTATAAATAAATAAATAAAAATAGTAATAAATTTTACCTTTTTTACTTGTACCATGGATGCTACCAAACCCATTATTGTTTCAGAAAAAATAAATACACAACACACAAAAAAATGCTTTTCCACAGAAAAAATAAATATATTGCACAGAGCAATAGTATTGTGCCACAGTAACATAAATTGGACATGATAAATTTGTAGCTATCTAAATTATTATATATGTCACCACACTTTAATAGCATCTCCAGAACAGATCGATAAGTTGTTTTCAAATTTTCAAGATCAATATGAAGAATATGGAAAAGAAATACGATAAACAACTTTCCAACGGTTCTATATCTACTCTTTTTTTTTTGAGTAATCATTGGGTTTTACGGTCATCTTACACGTATTGACTAATTATTGTGCAATTATAAATGGCCTGAAGTCACTGCAGGTGAACTTATGTATGGATTCGAACCTGGATTAAATGAGATTTTCCACTATATCCCCTGAGGGTTAATTAATATGCCAAAATTGTTCCGGCTATTTGTGGAAAATGTATATCACACTTGTCACTCTTAATTTAGACAATGCAGGTTTTATAGTTCATCCTTGCCGATAAAGACTGATGCATTCAATGTTAAAGAGTTGGTGAAATGTACAAGTGAGTTGGGTATTTATACCTTTTTTAGTAAGCATGGGTATTTGTATCTACTCTTTATTTATTTGAGTAATCATGGGTTTTGCGGCCATCTTACATGCACTGACTAATTATCATGCAAATTATAAATGGCCTGAAGTCATTGCAGGTAAACTTATGCATGACCACTACTGGATTCGAGCCCGGATTAAATGAGATTTTTCACTATATCCGCTTGAGGTTAATTAGTGTGCCAAAATTGTTCCGGCTATTTGTGGAAAATGTATATCTCACTTATCACTCTTAATTTAGACAATGCAGGTTTTATAGTTCGTCCTCGCCGATAAAGACTTCAGCATTCAATGTTTAAGAGTTGGTGAAATGTACAAATGAGTTGGGTATTTATGCTTTTTTTTTAGTAATCATGGGTATTTATATCTACTCTTTATTTTTTTGAGAAATCATGGGTTTTGCGGCCATCCTACACGCACTGACTAATTATCGTGCAACTACAAATGGCCTGAAGTCATTGCAGGTAAACTTATGCATGGCCACTACTGGATTCGAACTCGGATTGGATGAGATTTTCTACTATATTCCCCTGAGGGTTAATTATTGTGCCAAAATTGTTCCGGCTATTTGTGGAAAATGTATATCTCACTTGTCACTCTTAATTTAGACAATGCAGGTTTTATAGTTCATCCTCGCCGATAAAGACTTCAACATTCAATGTTAAAGAGTTGGTGAAATGCATAAATGAGTTGGGTATTTATACTTTGCTTAGGATTTGGCAGAAATGGTCCATCATGGTCAGTGGTTAACCTCGTTTAATCATTTTGTTGTATGCACGATAACCATTGACAATTTTTCTTTTATAGTTAGACCATAGTGTTATGAGTGTGGTTAGACATGGCCAAATCGGCCCGGGACCGCTCGAAGACCGGAATCAGGACCAACAAAGGACCGGTTATGGGATTGTGGTTCAGGACTATTTGTGGTTTTTGGAGGTTTCGAGGGACCAACCTGGCCTGCCGGAAATAAAAAATTTGATCGTTTCCTATCTGTTGACTGATGGTCATATGACCGTTCTTTTCCGAAATTGGACTATTTATTTTGTCATTTTGACCCTTTAAACACTATATATAAGTGTTATGGTGTATCGGGTAAGATACTGGTAGCAAAAATACACATACGTATATGAGGCGCAATAATGGTGCAAATATACACCTCTATTGAGTTTGCTTTCAAATAATAAAGTGGTAGAAATACTGAGATCGTATCCATAGGGATGGACTTCAAAGTTCGAGTAGTAAGTGTTGATCCTCTCTCTCAGTGATTTAATGATAATCCCTTTTTCCTTTCGATGTATTTTTGTTTATGTACTTTCAGTTCCAGCGATCAATACACTGAGTATGTTCAGTGATCGCTGAAGAACTCGTTTTGTAATTCAGAGACAACGATACTTCAAGAAAACAACACTCACACCAAAGATCCTTCAGCAAACGTCGAAGACTGAAACTGAAGATTAGAGACTGGCGC
>NC_037540.1:11058953-11064248 GCF_001531365.2 Cynara cardunculus var. scolymus | reverse complement strand
ATTACAATGATTTCAATTAGAGAAGAAGAAAATATATTTGAAAGAATTTGGTACTTTTAACAATGAAATCTAAATAAGTAACTAAAAATGGGTATGGGTGTAAGTTTCACTTAAGACAATTGTAGTAACAAAATGGTCAGAAACTTTACGTCACAAAAATGTCTATAAAGATCCCAATCTCTCGAAAGTGGATCTTTATAGATTGTGCCCACAAAGTCACCACTATTGCCGATTCTTAATCTTGCCGATTTAGCTAAGCTGACTAAAAATATCAAATTCGATTAGTATGAAGATTTATACCCAAGAGTGATGTAAATCTCGACCAAAGTTTGAACGTTAATAAATCATATAGAACACCTATTTCTACGTGATTATCAAAGACTTTCTCAAATATGTGTGCATCACTTAAGTAGTATTTTAAATTCGTCCATCTCTGAGTCTAAGATCTAATATTAACACTTCAAAGTGATCAACTTCTCTGTGTTGAATTTAAGTTCCGACTCAAGTGACCAAGTTTAAGAGTTAGCAACAATGACAACACCCAAGTGTTGTCTACTAGTCTTAAATTTGACTTACACCTACACACAAGAGGTGCTTAGCTAATAAGTAAAATAAAGAGCATAGTAGAAGAAGAAAAATACTTAAAAGTTACTTGCATTAAAAAATAAGACAAAAGCAGTGCCCACAGTGAGCAACCTGCTGAAAATTAAAGACTTGAATTTGAATTACAGCTAAAACTATAAAATCTAAAAACAAAGTGTTGGAACTTCTACATTGGTGAAGCTCTCCTCTAATGCTTCACCAAGACCTCTTATTTGTACGTGAAAGAATGTTGGTCTTTACCCCATGGATGAAAACATTTTTTTAATCTTTTATACAAAAGGTGTTTATTATTCATCTCATCCTCTAGAAATTTTCATATCTTTTGTCATCTCCGGATCCTTAAGAAATCTTCAAACGAATGCTTTTAGTGACCAAATAATAGAAAAACATGGTTTTGTCCAAAAGAAGCTCGTTGTTGCCCACCGTGGACACATCTGCATTCCAACATTTAACCAGAAATGACGCGTTTGACCATCAAAACACAAACTTTTATCCTCAACAGCTCCAAATATAAAAAAATAAATAAAAAGAAGAAACATGAACACATAAAGAGGAAAAACAACTAAAATGGGAAAAAAAACTCACACAAATGATGTGTAAATAACGTTCAAAATGAGAGTTATCAAATACCAACTTATAAAACGCAAAGATAATGTTCACAATTCTCGCTATATTTTGTGATTTTGGATCGTATTCATTTTTCGTTTCCACTTCTCAATTCTTATTTCTCTCTCTTTACCTTCCAAAATGGCCGGTGAACAACATGATGCATCAAACGAATAAGTTGCCTAAGTTCTCTTCAAGTACGGACGAAAGTCCGAGATTTGGAATGCATACAACATGGTGATCCTCACAAATGGGAAAAAGGCGCAATGCAAAATGTGACAAGCTCTACTTATAGTGTAAAGAAATTCAACTTTAAAGTAGCACACCAAAAAATGTGCCCGGGGTTGAGGTCGGGAGGCGATTCAAGCCAACCGATACTTGACAATCAAGGTCAAGTATGGATAAATGACAACACAATGTGTCATTCAAGTCGGGTTGTCGTTCGAACATTTCGACAACCCTTGCATTACGAAGTTAATCCAAAAAACACTAAAACCATGAAATAAGCCGGTAAGTCGTAAAACTCTTAGACGTGATGCAATTAAAATGTGTAAAATGTGTCACTATGAAATGCAACAAATGTATGAAATGCAACAAATGTTTTCTCTTTTGCCTAACAATATTCTTTAACGTGTGATTTATGCAACACACCACATGATTGTCGGTTTCTTATATACGCATAATGGCATATTGGATTGAGCCGCAATCATGACAATTATTCAAACGTGTGATCATGTTTGAACTGTTGGTGCACCACAAATTTAAAGATGTTGATAATACACGTGATATGTGTTGATAATTCAACATATAATGCACTCATTCTACGTCTTATTAGTTAAAATTAGTTTCCTTTCATTCCCACTTTGAGCCATTTTGATTTATTTCTTTGTACCTTTATTATTATGGAGCTAAAATATTGTGGTTAACTTGTTGGGACTCAAAGATACAAGCTAATGGAGAAATTTTTGTTAAACAGTCTGATGCTACAGCATTACAACAGCAGCCACCTGATACGTGTTTGGCTTTACGAGGAGCTTAACGATTAAGCCGCTGCCTTTTGGATGCTTACTGGAAGACAGCTGGAAGACTTTTTAAAATATGGGATTTTTGACTTTCTATGCAATCTTGTACTTTAGATCCTATTTGCTTAACCTTTGGACATTAACTTGTGGTTAATACTTTTGTTGTGTAGTGTCAACCTTTATGTATAAAAGGGGGGTTTGGCCTTGTGTTTAGATATACCTTTTAACATATATCCAAGATCAAAATTAACTGGTTAGGGCTGATTTTGAGAGAACCTTTTGAGAAATCTAAAATTTTTGAGTTTTAAAGCTTTCATCTTTTAATTTCTTGTTCTTTTTTTGATGTTCCTTTACATTTATTTACTTTACGTTATTTAATTTCCGCAATTTACATTCTTGTCATTTATTTTTCGTCATTTACTTTCTCGTTATTTATTTTCTCGTCATTTACTTTACGCAATTTACGTTTATATCTTTATTTTCCGTCATTTATTTTTCTTGTAATTTACTTTCCGTTATGAGTAGTTAAGCTTTTATAGCTTGGGTGTGAGACGGAAAGGTGAGATTTTCAAACCAAACGAAAGTAGCTAAGTGTTTTCGTAAACGACGTTCCATTGTTTCATTCGAGTTTTTATAAAAACCAAGCACATTTCTTGACGGGTTGATCACTTCGAAATTGTTAAAGTGCGATGGACTTAGAGATAAGTCATTAATAAGCACGTCAACTTGAATGACATAAGAGGTAGACTTGAGAAAGTTACCGACAAGGAGACTTGTGATTTATATTTTTCAAAACTTAACTCCCGACGGGTTGATCACTCTTCGAAAGTGTCAAAGTGTGATAGATTCAGAGATGAACTATCAAGAACAAGCCAACTCGAATGATATGGGAATCGACTCGATAAAGTGATTTTTAACAAAGAGATTTGTTTATCCATATATTTTGAAACCACCATCTTGTCACTATCGTTGGTTCGGACACCACATAGAGATATGAATGGAAAGCTATAATATAGTGCAATGGTGAAGTCCGAGAGGAATGCCTTCAAAATAGATGGTGGAATTTAGTTTCGAAACACTGCTTGTTGTAGCATTCCTATAGCATTGGCTGCTGGAATTTGTGTTTTGGTTCTCACCTTAAGTCTTACACCCTTGCTTCTTTTATATATTTTGTATTCTGTTTTAATTCACCTTAAAACCAAACAAAGGTCTTCAAAATCGTCATCTGAAATCATCTCTTTCATTGGACTCTAATCTAACTTTGGCTACAATCTCCGTGGACGATAATCCGATACTTGTACCACTTTATTACTTGAAAAGACGACATCGGGTCGTATTGTATACTTGCTTTGTGGCCCAATTTCATTAAGTCTAAAGGTATGAAATATAACCGACCAACACGCCAAGCAAAAAAATTGAAAATTAGTAAGAACTGAGCAACATGACCTAAGAAAAAGTCAATCTTGCAAGGACTCCTTGTAAATCGTGATTGGAATTTAGAACCTCGGAAAATATATCGAGGTAGTCTATCGACGACAATGGAATTAGAAGCGTGATTGGAGCAATATACAGGTATGGACTGACTATTTGTTTTCTTTCTACGTATAAGGAAGACAGTAGTATAGTTACAAAAAGAAAGAACCCAATCGATCTTAAAAAATAAATTCCAAACTTGTATAAATACTAAAAGGAGATACTAACAATTTTTGATAAAGATGATAGTAAACATAACAATTAAACACATTATTAACTCAACTACAACACAGTTTATGAAAATTAATGTATTCTTTTATATTCTAATTTTATCATCTAAGAACCTAAAAAAATTGTTGGATCCCTAGGTCGTCTGTTGTATTTTTTGTCTACCATTTCAAAGAGCTCTTTAAGTATTTTGGTTGATTTTAATGAAACTTTTTCTGTTTTTCGTATTTTTAATATCTTTGAGCACCGCTCAAAGTTTAGCAGATGTATCTTTTATGATAAAATAATTTACCAACAAAATTCAATTAAACGGTAGCGATAACACAATGAAGGCAAGGTCCTATCTTATGGCACATTGCATATTACACAACCATACATGTACATATACTTATTGTTTGGGTATGAATTATGAAGTAAAAACCCATAGAGATTATGCATCTACTCTTATAGATCTAAATCCAGTTAGAAAAACAAAAGAATTCACCAATATGACCACCCTTTTCTTCTGATCCCACCACCACCATAATGGTTTCCAAACCAAACCAAACAAAACCAAACCAACTTGCCTCCTTTTCAGCTACACTCATACACGAATCTATTTTTATTCCAGACCATCAACAATTTATGCATGAAATCACCAATTTCTACCATTCTTAACAAAAGCATATACCTTTGTACAGGATATTGGATTTTGTTTAGGAGGTTGGTTGTTTAAATGCAACGGTGGGAGCAATACGACCGCTCCTTCTCTCATGCTCTAACACTACTTCTCCAGCAAACCACTCGAGTTTCTCCAAATTGGTCTCTTCTCCGATCTTCTTTCCTCCAAACAACACCGATTCCACGTTCTTCTGTCTTAACATCTCCTCTCCTATTCCCATCAATGCTTTTACATTAGCATCTGAATCCACATTCACCCTAGATCCATCCATATTCGAACTGTTCGCCTGTGTATCACACAACGAATTTGGTTACCCACATTTACAATCAAGGGAAATCAAAACCCAACCATCATGCTTTAACGAATTGTATTGTATGCATTGAATGTTATACGGTATTAAATATCCACCTAAATAAACATCAACATCGTTTCCAATACCCATATGGGCATATTCCCAAACCCGAAGTAAACAAAACCCTCTTTAATCACTTCCCCATCTCATTCACAAACATATTGGTATGACTTAGAAACCCCATCCCTTTCAACAAATGTACTCCCCTTTCCAAGATTTCAATGATATATTAATTAATAAACCAACAATATTTTCAAATCAAAATAGTAATATGGTATGGTTATCTTTCATCACAAATATATATATATATATATATATATATATATATATATATATATATATATATATAT
>NC_037540.1:11052116-11058716 GCF_001531365.2 Cynara cardunculus var. scolymus | reverse complement strand
TATATATATATATATATATATATATATATATATATATAGAGAGAGAGAGAGAGAGAGAGAGAAAGACTTGGGATCATGTGAGACCAATGATTTTTCACGAGATCTGTAAGACCAATTCTCAACCCTTGAATTAGATCTACAATTTGACAATCTGAACATTTATAAACGCCACGAGACTTCTCAAGAATCACAAAATTGTCACCGTGCAACTTTAGACTATTAGATCATTAACTTATAAAGTTGATCAATAAACATAAATTGATCTTACGAGTCTCACGAAAAACCTTTGATCTCACATGAACCCAACCCTATATATATGAAACAACTTCATCAAAAAAAGTATTATATGAAACAATTTCACAAGATTAATAATTTCATGAAAAAATTTCATAAGATTAATGATGGATGAGAATAGTTTTTACGGTTTTTACAAATTGGAGTGGTTTTCATTTGATCGCTCCTCGATATATATCGAAATCAGGTTAAATCATATATTGAAAATATATATATCGAAATCAGGTTAAAGGGCTGTTTGGCAGTTGCTGAATGATTTAGTGCAGAATAGTTAAGAGGTCAGAATGGTTAAAAGGGTCAGAATGGTTAAGTGCTGAATGAAATAATGTTGTTTGGTAACTGTTCTCTGAATGACAATAAATTACCATTTTAACCCTCATCTAACAAAAACCCATTATTCGAATTCGATTCAACAAAAACACGTATTTCATATTAATCCAAACAAACATAGCGATACTAGTTCAAAACAAGATTTTTCATATTAATCCAAACCAACATAATATTATTTTTTCATAAGCAATTACCAACCATATTTGTCCTGTATGTCTTTCAATTGTTTTTGTGGGTCAAAATCTTCAATTGTTTTTGTGGGTCAAAATCCCTTGGGATAGCCAGTTCTTCCTCCTTTCAGTCTCCAGTTTCGTAGAAGAAAAACAAGGGGAATCCTATTAAGCTACTGTTAAGGGGCTGTAAAAAACAAGGGGCTGTCAAAAATAGAGAGACCTGATGCGAGCGGCGATGGAGACGACCGAGGTCGCCGGCGATGGAGACGATGGAGGTCACCGGCGAAAACCGGCCGATCTGGGGAAGGGGACGAAGGCGACGGGTTCAAGAGATCCAGAGATGGTGAAGACGATGATGGTCAAAACAGAGAGATTCTGGGGAAGGCGATGAAGACGATGATAGTATTCACATTAATATTATATTAAGTGCGTGCATGTTTTTCAACCAAAAGATTAGATAGAAAATCAAAGAAAACACACATGTCAAAAGTGAGGAATATACCTGGATACGAACGTAGTTACTACAACGGCTCTGACCGAACGCCATGGCGACGGCGTGGTCCACCATGTCGGCGGAGCTGTCACCGGAGATTCGAGCCATGGGTCTAGCCCAGTCTTTAGCCTTCCACCCTTTGACTTGGTCGTAATCGTAGTTTCCTTCTAGAAGCTGACCCGTGCCGAGTGAAAGTACCAAGAGGTCCTCCACCCCGCGCACGAACGGGAATTCCTGCTTGTTGTGTATCACGTGAGTGATCGCGGCGGCGGTGGGGTTGCTCATGGCTAAGCCGCCGTCCACCGCAACGCATCGGGTTTTACCATCGATGGACTTCATGGAGACCGGTTCGAACAAGTCCGGTTCGGCTGATGTGGCGCGGCAGACCTCCCAGAGCCGGAAGTCGAAGCTGTCGGTTTCCAAAGCGTCGGCTCGAGAGAAGAGAAACGGAGCTGAGCTGGAGAGGTCGTAGCAGGGGATCAAAACCGGCTTCAACGTGTCTTTTAATGTCAAACTCCTTCCGTTGACCTCGAACGCTTCCTTCATGGCGTTTTCAAATGCTGTGGTGGCATGGCTTATCCCTCCTCCGCCGCGAAACAACCTTTTCCACAAACCTCCACCGCCACCGCCACCGCCGGCGGAACTAGATTTCTGATGATACAATCGCTTCCCTTGCTCCGCCAAAAACCTCCACGTCTCCTCCGCTTTGAAAATCGGAACCCTCTGACTTTTGCTTCCGAAGAGCATCGCCGTGAACACACCTCCGACACCTGTGCCAGCGGCAACATCGATATAATCGGCGATTCTCGCATTCGGATTGCCGGATTTCGCTTTCAACGCCTTTTCAAATTGCGCCAGCGCTTTACCTGCTAAAATACCACGCATTCCTCCACCATCAATAGAGAGTAAACAGATTTTGCCTCTCTGATTCTTCATCGATAGAACACCACCGTCATCCGATTGCGTCGGCGTAACAGAAATTTCCGGAGAAACTTGTTTAGGTTTCCAAAGCTTGGGATCGTTGTAACCGAATAAAAACTTGGACTCGAGGATTGAGAAAATCTCGTAACTGAGCTTATCGGTGACGATGCTGGGCTCTTCCGAAGATTCACGATTGGAATCCATCTTTTTGTAACCAAATCTCGTTTTCTTGAAATAGCAACAGATATGTATTATTACGGAAATCTTCACACGCAACCTCCTTCAAATCAAAACCTAGGTATATGTCGACCTCCGCATTCAATTTCCGGACAAATATAGCTTTCAATTCTCTTGCCACTTTTACTCGATCAACAGAAGAATATTAGGTAAATCTCCCCAAAAACCTCCCTCCCGCCAAATATCACAACAAGACTCGTTAAATTCCTCATCGTCTTCATCGCAATCAAAGAACGTAATCTCGAAACAGATCCAATTTCCTTAAATTGACAAGAAGGAATCAAACAAGAACATGAAAAGGGGATGAAAGAGCATACATGATTAAAGAAAAGTGAGAAATGGAGGATGTGAGAACGCAAGAACAGAGTGATTGACGAAAATATGTATTCTTCAAGATCTTATCATTTTTATATGAAAAAGGCTCAGACATACACCAACAACCAAAAATATTTTTTATATAAAAAATGCTTGCAGAGACCGTCTTCTTCCTTCCACCCTTTTTCCCTGTGTTTCTTGGCGGTTTTAACCATGGTCAAGGGTATGGAGCTATGGTTGACCGACTTTTTTATGGTGTAAATGTTCACTTTTAGTCCCTTAGGTTTTAGCTTTCGACGTTTTAGTCCATCAATTCAACACTAGGGGAGTTTAAAATCCAAAGCAAACCCGAACCAAAAACAAGGTGTATGTACAAAATCCAAATGTGTGAAGTCTGAAACCCGACTTCTTAAGGGATATTTGGGTTCGGGTTGAGCATGATTTTTGGTCTCCCAACCATTTGAAAACCTAAAATATACATACATCTATAGGGGTTAAAAATCATGTAAGGACTAAAAAAAGGTCGAGGATCGTGAAGACTAATCTTAATAATTATTTGATTATAATCTACGGCTATGAAAGACGATGATATTTTTGTAATTTGAAACTAATTATTAGATAAATGGCAAGTTGAAAAAAATAATCTAGTCATTTGATGTCCAAGTTATAGTTATAATAACGGTTATCGAAATTATATTAATTACAATAAAATTTTAAATTTAGAATATAATAATTACAATAAACTCTTTAATCAAAAAATTTATATAAAAAACAAAACGAACGTTTTATCTTCTTTAATTTGACAGAGTATCATTAGTTTTTTATATTTTTTTAATAATTGCATTTTCATATGAAACAGTAAAAGTGATTTAACTCATATCTAATTTCGTCTTCTGAAACAACACTTTAATATTTTTACATCACATTTTACGTCATTTTTTATTTCTTTTCACATGATGAACAACACTAGATTATTTCACCATGTGAAACAACACTACATTGTTTCACCATGTGAAAAATTGTGTTGTTTCACATGACACCACATTTCACTTCAATTTTTATTTGTTTTATTTTCAAATTGTGAAACAACACTACATGGTTTCACCATGTGAAACATTGTATTGTTTGACAATATGAAAACACTTTAGTGTTTCACATCCATTTCACGTTTCACATCCATTTCACGTCAACTTTTGTTTTATTTTATTTTCAAATTGTAAAACAACACTACATTTTTATTTTCAAATTGTGAAACAACAGTACATTGTTTCACCTTGTGAAAAACAACAATTTATTTTTTAACATTAGTGACATTATTTACATTGGATGATCTTTAACTGATTTTTTAAAATAGAGAAAATTGAGATTTAATTTTTTCTTTCGACCTATCAGAGAATTTATTGGTCCCGTCTGGTATGCAAGAATGGAAGCATTTGAAGAATTTGGAATTGAATTTAATTCTAAACTCATGTTTGATTTGAAGGATTTCATTTGTTTGTAAGATCCCATTTGTGTGTAAGCTCCTTTTTGTGTGTAATAATATTTTAAAATTATTGAAAACATTTGTTTATAATAATCAATAAATAAAAAGGTAATTTAATTATTTTTATAATTACTTATAAATTATTTTTATAACTACTTATAAATTATTTTTATTTTTTTTTAGAAAATAGAATTCAATTTCATTTCAAATCCTACAAACTAAAAAAAATAAAAGATTCTAAATCTTATAAATTAAACATACTAAAAATTTCAAATCTTTTCAGAAAATCCAAATTTCCCAAAACTATTAATATTAAACCAAACACCGAGTAAGTGTAGAAAAATCTCTAAAATTTCGTTTGAGAATAGATAAATACTAATTTTATTAATTTCCACCAATGGAATTAATTTATTATTATTATTTTATATAAAGTGTTTTTTTTAAATGTATGAAATGATAAAATTATAAAATATTTTAAATAATATAGTTAAATAATAAACTCTCTAAAATAAAGAATATCTTGAAATTAAATGTAATTTTTTTATCAATTTAAATTTTTAATTCTTTGCTTTATATACATTATAGAGAATATATTGTAGATGTTCTTATAGAATTAAATATTAATTAACATTAATTAAATGATCTTATTTTAGTTCTTGTGTTCTAATCACTAATAATTAGAAAATCAGTTCAATTTTTCTGTAATTATAAACGGTGCATATTTTAGTAACTATAAAATATCAAGGATAGTAAACTGAAAACTTTGGAGCGTCATATAATGTCATTCACCGTGCAGAAAAATCTAACTATTTAAGATTCATCAAAAGGCCATTTTATGTTTGAAAAGTAATTTTTTTTGTTCGGTTGGAAAGAAAATGAGTTTGTAAAGTACATTGTGTCCGTCGGCCTCTTAAACATCGTGGCCCGACTAGGAAGACAAAGAATATGTTAAATTTGTTAAACCAGTTCACCAGTTAAAATAATTGATGTGTTGTTGAAAGGCGAGGTCACCTCACAATTGTGGTTATGTGGGACCGACAACTAATTGATGTCTTTTGTTAAGTGACTTTGTTTTACCCCATCGATAAAAATTACACTCATTTTTTGTCTTTGCAAAAGAAGTATATACATGGTACAAAACTAATTTCACATTTTCTCAATTCAGTTTTTATCATATGTAAAGTATTATAATTACATTTTCTAATAATGTAGCTTACAATATATCTAAGCTACGTTTTCAACTTCGTTCATTTTTTAAAATTCTTTTATACATCAAAACGTATAAAATGCAATAATGTGAAGACATTTTGCCTATTGCTTTTTTAACCTGATCTCAGAAGCTTTATTTTCTGTAGAGTTCGAATGAATCATCTATGTCATTTGTCCTTTTTTACCCACATGAGTGTAACACATGTGTTTTTACGGTTAATCGTTTATGGGTGTAGATTTGTTTTAGAAATCCATTCAGTGACCAAACATTATTGAATGTTTGTAGTATTTAATCAAGGGTTGTGGTTTAGTTGGGAAGAAGAAAAGTTGTGTCAAAGACTATCTCAGGCATTCAGGGACCTTCCATGCAAATTTGGTCACACGAGAAGTCAGAAACCAACTTAATAACACAAAGTAAGTGTTGGAACACTGATTTTTGTGTTCGATGACTTTCCAAGCGACTTAAGTGGCTTCACAAGCCTCATGTGGCCCCTGAGGGTTAAAAACGTGATTTGTTGGGGTTTTTTTTCATTTAATTTGGTCATAACTTTCCTGTCTCTTATTCAACGTAAGCGATTCCATAGGCCATAGTTTCATATCTTAAAGCTCTTTAAAGTGGGGAAAAGAAAGGATTGAAGTTCCCTTTATAATTTGGGTTTCTATAAATTGAAAGGTAAGATCTAAATTGTTGTTTCTTGACCTAGGGTTTGGTATTTTTCCATCCTTAACCTCCATCTCTTCTTTGTGGTGTTTTGTTAGTTCTTGGGAGTCCAAGAGAGTGTTCTTGAAAGCCTTACACCATAGATCTAGAAGTCTAGCTTATGGATCTCAAGTCTCCACCTTTGGAAGCTAAAAATTTGGGAAGTCAACTAATACAAGAATTCTACTTCTTGAAGATCAACTCTCTATCTAAGAGAAAGACTTTCCCACACGCACAAGACTCCTTAACATTTTCTTTTAGCAAGTCTTTTCTTTCTTGGTTTATGTATCTTGTGTGTTTCTTCGAGTGTTTAAATAAGTTCAATGTCTTATCTTTTCTTCAAACAATCTGTAAAATTCTATATTGATCTTCTTTATCAATAAAGGATTTTAAAAAGTGAAAATTGTTGTGTTTGTATTCACCCCCCCCCCCTTCTACAAACTAT
>NC_037540.1:11017529-11052100 GCF_001531365.2 Cynara cardunculus var. scolymus | reverse complement strand
CCTTTAAACTCTTGTAGATCCGGCTAGGACCGACAAGTGGTATCAAAGCGGTGTTTTATCAGTGTTTTATTATCTTTTCTTTCTTAAGATAATTTATTTACGGTACAATGGACCATCTTTTGGCCATCCAAGTTCATTGAGTTTTTGAAGACAAACCATGTAAGAAGGAGGTTCAACACCATTGGGGTTCCCATGTTTTACGGCCAAAGTTTTCAAAACCGACAAAATCTCCTCATCTATGTCAGATTGGCTAACTTTTCTCTTGTTGGTTCTCACTTGAGTACGAGCTGAAGATATAGGAGTTGAGAAAGTGGGTTGGGAATTGGAGATCTCCACTTTCTCGTTGTTGGAAACAAAGAAAGGCTCGGGGTCATTTGATAGCGGTCTAAAGCTTCTGATGCACGTGGAAACACCGCCTTCAAACAGTTGCATACACAACTTGGGAAATGGAAGATTAGTTGTCCTTAAGGATTCAACATGTTTATTTGACTATGTTAAAAATATAATTATAAGTAACTAATCAAGTTTTAAATAGAAGGAAAAAAGGTATAACAAGAAAGTGACTTGAATCTCGAGTTCCCATTGCTCGGGTGTCAAATTAAATGAGTTAGTTGAAGGATCATACACGTTCCCATTTTGTTTTTAAATTTCAATCACGCCCCATATTTTCCCTTTAATATAGTGGTTACGCATTTGTTTCTATCCACATGAAAGTTTCTGATCATCTAAAAGAGATTCGCAACTTTCATGTGGATAGAAAGCAAATGCATAACCACTGTGACTATTATTTGTTTCCAAATGATTAACAAAACCACAAAATCGCTAACCTCTGTTTTATCCATTATCGCTAACCTCTGTTTTTAACCATTATCGTTATACTAGGTTTT
Source organism: Cynara cardunculus var. scolymus (assembly GCF_001531365.2). Classification (NCBI taxonomy): domain Eukaryota; kingdom Viridiplantae; phylum Streptophyta; class Magnoliopsida; order Asterales; family Asteraceae; genus Cynara; species Cynara cardunculus. The sequence goes on along the minus strand of NC_037540.1, from coordinate 11,051,213 downwards.
AAATACATAATTGTATCATATAGATTTGTTCAAAAAATAAATGCTCCAAAAACTATTTACATAGATCGAGAGTCCATAAATCAACAGAAATACAGATCGACAGAAGCTGATAGAGAGAAACAATACAAAAATCGACCTACTTGTGAAGAAACAAAATCGATGAAGTTCTTGAGAAAGGAGCGACTATGGAATTTGAGGGAGGAGCGACTTTTACCAGAGTTTGAGGAAGGAGCCGCTAGGGTTTCTTTTTACATACTGTTAGTAGTTGGGACAGGGGTATGTGAGGAATATTAATAGCTGAATACAAAGACATGTTTCGTGGCTAACCGATTCAGCCATGGCTTACCGAACAGCTAGATATGGTTGTGCGAATAAGCCACATAGCTTATACAGTCCATGAAGCTGCAACCGAACAACCCCATTAGTTTTTAACTAGTTTTCATGATTTTAATTGGATCTTATAGAACTCATGAATTAATAAATTCTCAAAATAAGGTTTCCGAGTTATATACAAATACATACATATACGTATATGTATATAATTGTGTTAATCTTTCCAAGGAAACTTCTAATACCCGCAACATAACTTTCATGGACAAAACTTTTCTTTTCACCCTAAAAAATAGTGTCAATTAATATTACATCAATTACCGTCTTCTTTTAGATTTTAAATTTTGCATGAAATATTTATCGACTTGTTTAAACGATAAGAAATACAAATAATATGTGATATGTGACAAATTGTAACTAACAATTTTTGTGTGAATAGAATCGATGCATCAACTATTTGATTGATAAGTCTCGATCAAAAGTTCATTCATTTTCTTGATTATAATATGATGTCTTGACTTGATATAGCCTCATTCAACTACTGCTTTTTCGTCTTGTTTACATGCTCACTTGTTATATATTTATATCTATGACTTATGTTATTTATTTTTAATCATAGTAAAAATAATAATTTGGACTTGTAAAATTCTCAATGTTATTAATATACTTATAATGATGATAATTGAAGAACGCATATGATGCAGAACGTATCGAAGATATTCATATCAATGAGAGAGAGAAAAAACATGTTCAAAATAATCTTGATTTAGTTATCAATAATCTATAGAAATAAACCAATTCAAGTTTGAGATTTCGTCAAGATGTATGCGGATGATTGCTACACGACACAGATCGTGTGGCTGGTGGTGTACGTCGATGCTTCTTGTTTTTACTATAAGATTCTCAAAGTTAATTAGGTTTTTTCAATTCGTTTTCTTTTCTCCCATTGATCCGTGAAAGCGTCCATCGATTTTTAAACCTGTGCTACAACAACATAACGTCAAAATGAAAATTATTCAAGAATATTACATTTAACATAAGCCTACTATTTTTCAAATATGAGAAAAGATTTCTAAAGAAACAAATAAAATATAAACCATTTTTGAACATATATAATTTTTTTTCTTGAGGTGGAAATTACTCAATATATAAATTTTTACATATTAAAATAAATAATTTTAAAGAAATATACCTACTTTTTAAGCGATCATTCGATGTGTTTCGAAAATGTTTCGTAGAAGGGTGTATCGTGTCAACCGAATATTGTTAAACATAAACCCTTTAAATGTATTTCCCATCCAAACTTAAAATAAAATAAACATAAAAAAGATTTAAGTATTTGACATGTCTTTATTTATTATAATAAATAAAAAGGTAAATTTTTAAAATTTTCAATTTTAATAATTAATCTGCTAATTTTGTAACATTTAATAACATAAATCTTGTTTACAAAAGGTTTATATAACGTTTACAAGACAATTAATAACGAAGTGGATAAAATACTTGGCATTCACGTCAACAAATGTCACATTAAATAAGATTATGAAGCTTTATACTTATATATATATATATATATATATATATATATATATATAATACGTACATATGTGTATGTATGTAGCAACAACATTTGATTGGGAAAGTGTGGTGGCCAATTGCAATTTATAGAAGTTTTCTAGTTAGTATAGACAAGACTCATCACCAATAATGTGAAATATATACATATTTTTTTTGTATATTTTCTCTTCATGTTTCATTTTCCCTTAAAACGGTAAATATCATGAGAATATTTTGTTTAACCGTCACGATCAGTGATTTTTTCATATAATAAGTTGATCACTATGATAAAATCTTGTTTTATAAGACATAAAAATGTCTAAATATCATAATAGACTGCTTCATGAGACGTAAGTTTATATGACCTAGCAATTGTGAGCCTTATTTAAAGTGTTACAATAAGTTTATAAGACACTTTTGTGCATCTTAAAATATTTTTAGAACATTTTTAAAATAAAATGTTCTATTAATTTTTCATATTATATTATTTGAAAAAAAAGATATGTTCTATAAAAAATATTCAATAAAGGTTAAGATGTGCATCCTATCTTATAATAAGCAACTGGATGTTTCCAGCTTGGGACTTAGAGTAAGCAAGAAGCGTTCTTGTTGAGAGTAGGGGCGCAATTGCTGAGTGAGTGTTAATCCTACTCGAAAGGGAGTGATCGCAGTACTAGTCGTAGGGCACAAAACGGTCTAACAATAAGGTTGGAGGGAGTGAGACCACCATAACTTTGGAATCGGGTTCGATGTCATTCACTTGGATGCCCTTATCAAAGGATATCTAGCTCTCATTCCCTTCACAAGCCAAGGACAAGATGAATCGATTGCCCTGCCTCCAAAAATGTGTTCTTAAGATACTTACCTTAAGTGTACTATAGACAAAATAATATAACACTTTATTTAATAGGATCCTAAAAAACTTGTTAAGACACTCAAAAACATCTTATCCATTGATTGTAACATTTTTCATATTGAACACACGATTGTTTGGTTCTATAAACTTAAGTCTTGTAAAATAGTTAAGTATGCCATTTTTACATTTTTATATTGTTAATGTGTTATAAACTCAATTTTATTAAGGAAATTGTTTAAAAAAATAATTACACCAAGATATGATTAAAAAATGTTTGATTTTTCAAACTTCAAACCAAATAAAATTGTTTTTCACAACTATTATAATGTTATAGAAATATGACTTTAATGTAAAGCTACAAAAATAATCGTAAGATGGTATATTATTTATTACTTCTGATTTATCATTATTTAATAAATGTTTGTTGCGTCAAAATCTTATTTCGGATCCTATTCTCCATCAACAACACCACATACCACAAACCACAAACCACACAAAACACTATTGTGCATGTTACAATATACAATTAGGTTTATAAGATGTTAAAAATGTTACAATATACAATTATCTTTTTAAACATGGGATCTGGTTATGTCGGTACCATCAAGTGAATTACGCTTTAAGTCATATGTTTTGAAGTAATCATCGCCACCTGTCATCTGATGAATTGTCATACCTTGCGTTACCAATCCAGCCAGGACTTTAGGCACGAGGTGAATTTGTTGGTCAAAATTTGCCACCCTAATAGAGTGCAATTTCTTGGAGCTATTACTGACAAGAAACCATTAAAGTTGATCACCGAGGTTCTACGAGGGGTAAAACTATTGCTTAACTCTTAGTTAACGTAGAGATTGAAAATCATAGTCTTAAGGTATGAACATTGATCTTTTGGTGTCTGGGATCTTCGTATGTGTTTGAAGGAAAAGGTGCTCTTAATCTAACAACAACTAAAAAACTTTTTTTAGACATTACCAGCTACTTCTTATATTGTTTTAAAAATATATATCGTTTGTCACGTTTGTCGTTTCCATTGATTTAATGATATTAGTTTTTAATGAGAATGGTCATAGTGATACTACTTGTGAAAAATGTGTTCTTTGTTAAGCCGAATTTGCATTTTTTTTTTTTCTTTAGAAATGAAGATATTCAGGTTTTAACAAGAAAGGAAAGAGGGGATTGACCTAACAGAGTGAGACTATTACTTTGTCAAAAATGGCACTATCTAGGTTTTAACCAGCTATTCTTCTTTCTTGAGAGACGGCCTTTTCCAAATCCGAGATTGCAATTCAAAATTCAAAATTTCAGATATGGATATTACTTTTCTGTTACCTTCTTTGCTTTCAGTTTTAGTAGGTGGGATGAAAACTTTTTAAATATAAATTTGACAATCTGCTTTAAGTTTTCTAGGATGGTGATATGCAATGTTATCATTCATTTATTTCTTTTTCTCCTTCTTATATCTTAAATTTGAGTCTTTTGTTATCTTATTTTTCATTTCTTATTTTATGTTATTAATCTCTAATAAGATTATTGAATACAAATTTCACCTTTTAAGAATGTTGTGTCTTCCATCTGTGCTGCAGCATTGAGAAGAAGCTTGGGAAATAAGAGCAAAACATAGACCAAAGAGATATGCTAAAGACAACTTTTTGTATCTTAAAGAACACATTTGGAACTTGGAAGTAGTCATAGCCAAATCGGCCTACCCGGCCCAGGACCGGTTATGGGACCGGTTGGAGTTTTTGATAGTTTCGTGAGACCGGGACCGGTTATGGGACTGACTATGGACCGGCCCGGCCCAAAAATTCAAATAATTTTATAAATAAATGTATTTTTACAAGACAATGTAAGTTTAATTATATTAAAACGTATTTTTAAAGTGTATTTGAGTGGCCCAATTGTAAATTTTATAATGTATTAAAAATATATATCATTAAAAAATATATTGTTTTTTAATGCCGGGACCGGGACCAGCGGCCCATAACCGGTTATGAAATACCTTAAGCAGTCCTACCAATTTCGACCGAGGCCGGGACCGGGACCGGTTATGGCCGGATATGAGAAAGTTTGAAATAAAATGTCGTATGAGTTATTTTATATTACATTACTTAAAAAGAATCATATCAACACAAATGCCCTATAAATAGATAAGTTTATAGGACATTTCTCAAAAAAATTCTATAAAATAACTACTACAACACTATTTAAAAAAACATTTTAAAAAACTGGTCAAAACGCTTAAAAATCCCTCGTAAACTTGTTGTAACACTTTTAGATATAATGTTTTATAGCTTGGTCATATGAACTTAAGGGGCCGTTTGGTTCGCAGAATTCGAAGGAATTTGATGAAATTGGAATGACAAATTCCTTTGACCAAATTCCAATTCTTTTGTTTGGTTCATTTCTTGAAATGGATGGAATCCTTCAAATTTCATTGAATTCCACAAGTTAATGAATTCATCATTCCTTGGCATAATGGAAGGAATTGAATTCCATCATCATCTACCACGATCATGTTATTATTGTTCATGATGCCACACCCTTAACCCCCCCCCCCNTTCAAATTTCATTGAATTCCACAAGTTAATGAATTCATCATTCCTTGGCATAATGGAAGGAATTGAATTCCATCATCATCTACCACGATCATGCTACTATTGTTCATGATGCCCCACCCTTAACCCCCACCACTGATGTCGCTGCCACCCACCCTACCCTACCCCCTATGCCACTACTGTTGTTATCACACACACCCACCCTCCGGTCACTCACTACACATCCCTACTACGACTATGCTACTAACGTTACTGTCACACCCCTAACCTAACCCCCACCACCATAACATTATTGTCGTCGTCACAATTGCCACTCACCCTATCGCACCCTACCCTTACCACCACTAGCCACTATGTCACTACTTTCGTCATCATACCCACCCACTCCCAATCACCCTGACCATCATCCCACCACTATCATCGACACAGCTGTCACTGATCCCCACCTCCCCGCCCATGCCGCCCTTAACCTAACCCTTCACCCCCACACTAATATTGTCGCCTTCACAACCGCCCACTCCCTGGCCCATGCCGCACCCCACCCTACCCTAACCCACCACTAAACACCATGTCACTATTATTGTCGTCATACCCACCCACTCCCTGGCCCAGCCACCCGACTACTATCCCACCACTAGCATCATCACAGCTACCACCCCGCCACCTACCCCTACCCACCCCACCGTCCTGCCTTGCCCCCACCCGACCTTACCCGACTCTAACCCATCACTAACCACCATCCTACTACTGTAGTCATCACAACTATCACACTGCCACCTATTGCCCCACTCTGGCTTCACCCCTGCCTGCCTTGCCCCACCCCTGCCTGCCCGCAACAATCCCCACCTATGGAGCAGGGTAGGGCAGAAGTAGTGGGGGCAGGGCGGGTGATAGTTGTGACGACGATATCAGTGACATGGTGGCTGGTAGGGTGTAGACGGGGCGATGGATGGGATAGTTCATACAAAGATGATTGTTCCAATTCTATTGAGAGATTTCATTTCAATTCCTACCAACCCAACACATGGTCAAATTCCATCAAATTTCATTCCAATTCCTTCAAAGTCAAATTCCTTTGATGAATTCCAATTCCATCAAATTTCATTCTATGAACCAAACACCCCCTAAGTGTTGTGAATTACTTAATTCGTCAAATTTATGTAATACTACATCGTCACTCCAACCCAACCTACCTCAACCCGCAAAAGGTCGGGTTAGGTTATACTTTTGAATGGGTTAGCTCTATCGAGATTTTTCCAACCGCGATGAATAGTTTGGGTTGTAAAAATGTTGTAAACCGTCCAACCCAACTCGCATATACCTCTACCTACCACATCATTCAAAATTTTCACCATAATTTAGCACCATGGAACTGTTAAATATAGACCTAGAAGAATTTATTGGTGAATCTTTCAGGAAGAAGTGGAGATGCAAAAGATTATTTCTACAGATCTCCATTTCCCATGATCAATGGAACCTGTAAGAATCTCCATTTCCCATGATCTTAAAACAATTTTTCTTTCTGTTTACCACTGTTGTAGAAAGTATCTACATTACACTCCTTTAGGTTCCATTTAAGCATGCACTAGAAGTGAGATGGAAAAATTGAAAATCTATCTAAAAATTTTCACATTTTCTTTCTTATTTTACATCCCGTTGCATTGTACGTACGGGTATACAACTAATATGTGTATATATATAATATATGTGTGGTGCACACCAGACAAAAATAGGCGACAATTAAGTGACATGGTGCGGTGCGAAGTGATTCCTCTATGCATAACATCCACCGTTGGGTTGAAGAATAATGTTGTTGTATCTGCATTTGCAGCGTCAGGAGAAGTGATTTGACACTGGCTGACACCACATGTCACTTTGGGCAGCTTCTGTATTATCTTCAAAAATGTACTTTCGAAACATGGTTTTCCAATCGTCTATTTCTTCCTTCCTTTTTCTTAACATCATAGTATACTAAAACCAAGTATCAGTCATCCACTATATAATCTGTATCTACTCGATTAATATGCCAAAACCATGTTCAGTTAGTCATCATGTATGTTCACTAGTTGAAGATATATATATATATATATATATATATACTTGCCTACTCTTACCATGCTCATGCTGCTACTAGTGAAAAATGTTTCCACTTGCAATCTTCAACATAACAAAATTAACACTTCCCTTATTCTAACAAGACTTAATAATAAACAATCCATCCTCAATCACACTTTTCTCCATTAAAGTTAATACCTGACAGAGGTGACGAGCTTCAGAAGCATGTCAACAACGTCATGTGATATTCTGTCTGCCTCCATCTTTAACTGTTCAATTTTCACCTCCGTTTCCTTCTCTAGTCGCTTCACATTCGCACCCGAATCTCCACTTGTCTGTCATGTTTCACATATGATTAGAATACGACGAATGTAATTTATAATTACACAACAAGATTCCCTAAACAAACACTTATTTTCAAACTTCTAAATTTACCTCTGCAAGTTCCCTCTGATAATTAGCTTCCATTTGAGCACGAAATTCAGCAACCTCCTTCTCAGCCTCTTCCTTGGCCTGCTTAAGTCGAGCCAATTTTGCTGAAAACAGAAAAAGGATCAATTGCACCAAACATCAGTTATCATGCAATATACACCAAGTGCCTGTGTTACAACATTACTGACATGCTTCGACTCTTCTGGTCAAACTAGACATTCATAAATCCAAATGAATGGGTTGACCATTCACACAATAACAGAGGTCTATATCTTCAAACTATAACATTGATCTGATGCGAAAAAGGACCATAAACAAGTCAAGCCAAGATGAGAGTTTTTGGCTAGGGCAATAAACAAATTAAGACGAGATGCGCATTTGCAGTGCACAAATTCAACCAAGAAGTTGGTCAAGTCGTGTGGCACCCAAGTTCGACTCTCGTAAGTTCTTAGTTCTATGAGATGAGTCTTGCGATATAAGGATTCGACCTTCCTCTTATTGGAGTCTGGTAACTAAACCTACTTATTATTTGTATTTGCTCTAGCAACAAATTAGACAGTGTAATCTTAGACTACTAGTAACTATACTTTCTTCTAAATATATAACATACTAAAATGTGGTATCTTGTTCCAAGCAGGACGGATGGCTATTAAATTCTATAAATATCAAACAATCCTGTGTACACCTGTGCGCAAGTTATTAGATGCAAATGGTGACCATGACAAGTTTGAAAATTAAACTCCATAGTCGGTAATAATTTGATTTATTACCATTTAAGTAATGCTATGGGTTTCATTGATTAAAGTCAAGTTGATCAAAAAATAAATGAGACAAGTCAAACCACATAGAGGTATATCAAGGCCTGGCTAATTTGACTTGGCAAGTCAAACCAAACTTAGTTGATGTGCCAAGTTGGATCAAGACTTTTATGAGCCAGATGTTAGAGTAAACCTGACTTGTTCACAACCTTACATTTCAGAGAATTCAAAGTTTCTCTCTAACTTGGAACATAAAAAGAAAGTTTCATCAATCTTAAGCATATATAGACTTATAATGCAATAATGATATATGCAAAAAAGATACAGACCGTTACGGGCAGCATTCACTATCTGCTGAGCTTCTTGCTCTGCAGTTAACAAGAGTTGAATTCCATTTTGGTGCCTGCTCGAATCCATGTGTGCCAAGCGCTAACACACCAAGAGGCTGCAATACGACAGAGAGTTAAAAAGATCAAAAGGATGCAAAAGAAACCAAGCACCCAACCCTTCCCTTGTATATCAACGATAAAAAACACTGCATACTGTCTTGAACAGTGTAGAGGTTGTGCTGCCAAGCAGGCCCGCCCTTAGACCATAGTTGAAAATTGGTAATTACACAATAATATATACTCAAAAAACCTTGCCAGTCCCATCAAAACTAATTCGAGTAGAAGACAACATTAAGAAAACATGAATTCCAGATCTCATGGCTGCGAAAAAAGGCAATACAACAGGTAAAGAAGCCCATTTAAACAATCGTAAATCCATGTAAACGATTTGGTAAAGGAACCTATGGTAGACCCCAAAGAAAGATGAAAAGTCCAAGAGAGTATGTTGACTTATATCGGTTGAAGCAGAGTGATCACAACCGCATCAAGCACTGAAGGAAACAACATAATTAAATATAAGTTGATGATGGTCATCCCTCTCAGTCAGGGTGTCAGCGAGGTAAAAGGTGGGGGTGGTAGGGTTAGGGCTTCGCAGTTAGGTTACCAGTATCCTAACTTAGGTTGAGGGTTGTATGGCTTTGTTTCCTTGTACTAGCCTCTGTTTTGTGGTCTTATTTGCTCTTAATTAGCCTTAGTTCTTTCTAACTTTCAACATATACTTCTTTCTGATATCTAATTCTCCATACTTTATGGGCAAGCTTTCTTGTTTTGCTCGCGCTTTGAACAATCCGCATCTTTCAAATCTGCATTCATCTCACCAGTCACCCCCTCCCTCAGTGGGACTCAGCTCTGGGTGGGATACACTGGGAAGTTTAGTTTATGGAGAAACCCTCCAACGAGATTTTTCTAACAATTACTTAAGCTCACACCACCTACGTGGTGAAACAATATATACTTCTTTCTGATATCTAATTCTCCATACTTTATGGGCAAGCTTTCTTGTTTTGCTCGCGCTTTGAACAATCCGCATCTTTCAAATCTGCATTCATCTCACCAGTCACCCCCTCCCTCAGTGGGACTCAGCTCTGGGTGGGATACACTGGGAAGTTTAGTTTATGGAGAAACCCTCCAACGAGATTTTTCTAACAATTACTTAAGCTCACACCACCTACGTGGTGAAACAATATATAGTTTTTTCTGGCTTTTCTGGTCAAACAGGCCACTCCTAGGATACGTGCTTAAAGAACGTTTTCCCACTCTAAATATCATCCAAAGCCTTCTAGAACCTTCACACCCTTCCTAAACCTGTATTGACCCTAATCTGAATCCTAGGGTTGTGACGGCAAGGATGGAGTCTTCCTGTGGTCTCAAAGGCCTCTGATCATCCTTAGCAAGGGTAATTTGGGTTCTTTGAGAGGTTCCTTGCCCTAAGCCTACTTTAATGTATTCACTAACGTACTTATTATCTCCAACCTTGTTTGACCATAGATAGGTATCAATTATCATTAAACCTTTAGCTCCTCTGTCTCATATATACCCTCCACAGCCTCCATTACACCCAATCTAACATCATTGTTTTGTCTGAACCTGCACAAAGTCTCATCAAACCTTCTGCAGTCAAGTTTGACATATTTGAGGTCCAAATTGAGGTCCAATAACTCCTTTGCAATATTGTTAAAATACAAGGGAAACTTTTTCGTTCATAAAGCCTGAATTTCATAAAAGTCATGTTGTTTCAGTATCATGTTATCATTGGTGTGATCCTCGGAATTTATTGGGTTTTTCATAAATATTCCAAGGTTATGTTTGCAATTTCCTGATATTTGGATCTTTTGCAAACCCAAAAGATTAGAAACATTATTAACCAAATGTAAGAAGTTACAAGAACCGCCCAGTTTTGTCATCCTCATTGGTCACCACTCATCATGTTTAATCATTATGTTGAGTATCCAATTTAACTGAAACGCCGTCTCAGCTGACTCCTATTCTGGCAATCCTCTTCATCCGGCGAAATTGCAGTTAAGACCCAATACTGTGAGTTAATTCCATGTCATATTCCCACATGCTCCTAAGCAACTAGAAATACATGTACTGGAAACCCTAAAAACAATCAAATTGGTCAACTCTTCATCTCAACCCACAACAACAGCACACGGATCATCACAAATTATGCTGGTCATATATTACTTAATGATTGCAGACTCGTTTTTAAACAGTCGCTGATTTAAATAATCAAACTGTATTCAACAGCTAGATTATCAAACCTATCACTAAACAGACAAAGATTCAACAAAATACAAAAGTAAAAGGGAATGGTCGGAAATTGGAATTTTGTGACATGTCAGCGGATCTACTATATCAGACAAAAATTGTAGCGTTTCGTAGCGCAAATTCCTTTTTTTGGTTATTGTAGTGTTCCAAAAAAAATGTGTTACCAGCAGTGCATTCGAGGTCAGAAACCAGATCCACCGCATTACTTTTGACAAAAGAAACAACCTGTAAGTTCAAAGGCCTGATCATCTTCACCAAGTTGACCAGAACTACCACGAGAGATACTAATAAATCTAGAGAAGAGTCCAGAAGCATGTTATCAACGATCTGATATGTAATTGTTAGGATGCAAAATTAATCAGAGACAACAACCAATGCGATGCACAAATTAGGCAGATCAAATACAAGATTCAACAAAAGCATACAAATAAAGCAGAAGATCGAGCCAGATTTAGGGGAGATTACGTACCTAAAGAAGCGTTCGTCGAAGATGAGAGTGACGAGAGAACTACGTCGTGGGTTTCTGGAAAAATCGGGACTTTGATGACTAAAACTTTACATTAGAAGATCTAAAAACTGTCTATTGTATAACAAATTAGTCTTGGTCAAATATGACCTCCCATCTTTTTATCAATTACACTTTAGTCCTTATGATTAATAAAAACTAAAAATGTGAGTCTAATGGGGCATTTGATTCGCAAGATTCTAATAGAATCTGAAGAAATTTAAATGATGTTGATCGAATTTTATTTGAACATTTGGTTTACCTAAAATGGAATTGAATTCCACATATTCCGCGATCCATGGATATGGTCATTCCATCACAATTGAGAAGAAATTCAATTTCATTCAATCTCATTTTCTCAAACAGACAAACTTATCCCCATCTTCCGTACTTGTTTTACCTAAACCCATATGACCTCCATTTGAACAACCGCCAACCACCACTTCTGAACTACCGATCTAAACCACCAATCTAAATCTTTGTCGACCACCACCGATTTGAAACACTTTCGGCCACTACGATTTGAACCATCGATAACCACCACGAATCTGAATCACTGCCTACCACCACCAATCTAAACCACAGCTGACCATCAACGATCTGAACCATCGTCGATCGCCGTCGTTTAGAACCACTGTTGACCACCACCATTATGAGTCATTGTCGACCACACACTGATCTGAACCACCATTGAACACCACCGTTCTAAACTACCGTCGACCACTACCGTTCTAAACTACCGTCGACCACTACCGTTCTAAACCACCACCGACCACCACCGATCTGAGTCACCGTTATGAATTACAGTCGACCACGACAATTATAGAAAGGATATTTCGGTCATTTTCTGTTTATTCATTCTAATTCTGAAGCTATATTCTACCAACCAAACATGAAGATTCCATGTCATTTAAAAGATTTCATTCCAATTCATTATAATTAAATGCACGGTCAAACTCCATTCTAATTCTTTTCAAAGTCAAATTCATTTGACAGGTTGCATTTATTCTGAAAAGATTCTGTGAACTAAACGCCCCCTAAGAAACCATTCACCAACTGCATGTCGAGTAAGTGATTGCTAGCAACAGTCACCACCCTTATTTACCTTATTGGATAACATTTTTGGACATCAAAATGGATTGTTATTAATCATCTCTAACCCAGTAAGCACTAACCGGGTAAGATTCTCGAACCTTTCCATACTCATCCAATAAGACAAGTGACACATACCAATGGGTCTTTAACCTAGCGGCATCATAGTCTTTAGCTTCCCAGGAGGCATGGGGTTCAAACCTTACCAAAGGTGAGGAGGGTGTGTGAGTTTATTTGTTGAATCTTCCGTATATAAATATTATATACTTCAAAAAAAGACAAGTAACACATGGTAAGTGCTTACTTGGGAAACATTTAGTAAATGTCCTCTAAGAGAGCAGGAGTAAGATGTATGCAGACAATGGGTCAGTGGCTATTTATATTAATGCCCTTTATTTGCAAGAAAACGTTTTCCAAAAAAGTTTTGAAGAATCTGAAAATAAGAGAATAATTTAAAAGTGAAGAACTTGAGACAAAAAAGATCTGTGGATTTTATAAAAAAAAAGAACTAATCCTAGTAAAAAAATAAGAAACACGATAATCATATCAGATGATAAGTTATGCATGTCCATCCTCAATTGCTAATCTTATTTCCTGATTGGTTGCCCCACACTCCTTCCTCTCTCGAATGTCGTTGTCACGCTTTCTGCCAACCTCATCGGAGCCACAATCTGTCTCGTGGGAGCTTGTCCAAACCATCACAATCTTCCTTTAATCAGTTTTTCAACATAAGGTTAGAAGGAGGAGGGGATTTCCTTACAAAGAGGGCCCGATAGAAGTTAATAAAGGGTTTAAACGATGTAGGACAACAAAGTGATGTTAAAAAGAGAAATTTATATCACCATTTCAATTAAAAAAATATGCTCGTTAAGGGACAAGAAAGCTGAAGCTATATTGGATTTTAAACTTCAAAAACATGGTATAATCAATACAATTATAAAAAACATAATCATGTTATTGATTAACTTTCTATTTACGTATTTTATTATGGAAATGTAAATGTTCATTTAATATTTAACCTTCAAAATTAGTCATATTTATAGTTAAAAATTTAAGTCCAAAACGGGCATTTGGTCTAGTGGTATGATTCTCGCTTAGGGTGCGAGAGGTCCCGAGTTCAATTCTCGGAATGCCCCTGTATTTTTATCTTTTTAATTTTTTCCCACTTTTGACCCTTGAATTTGTTGTACATTTCATAAATGGTCCTCCATTCTACAACCTGGATCATTCCTTTCTTTTTACTTCATTTCTACTCAGCCGTCTTACGGGGATGCTCGTTTTCATCTCTTGTCAATGTTGCTATTCAAATGGGCAAGAATTTTTTTTTTTAAAAACTCGTGAAATTTATCGTAAAAAATTATGTATTTAATGAAGTAACGTGTTTATATTAGAACCTTGGAAAAGCTTGGTATTTATAAAGGCAGAAAATAAAAAATTTAATAGCGCAAAATAGCAACTTGTCCGTTTTTCTTATTAAAAGCAATGTAATTTTAAAATATTTTTTATTAAGACATCATATTTTCAAAAAAATTTGTCCGTTATAGCATTGCGTAACCTTCAAAATTACTTTATTATAACATCACCAGGTTTCTTTACCACCCCGTCGTCCACGTAGGCTATGCACATGTACGATAATGCTGACATGACATTTTTTATTATAACATTGTACTTTCAAAATTACTTTATTATAACATCATCAATTTCTATTACAACATTGTACTTTTAATTTTAATATTTTTATCATTTAAATATTGTAAATTTAATCAAATATGTTTACTAAGCGTATATCCTACAAAAATGATTTGGAAGAGCCAAAACCAAAAAAATAATTATGATCTTTAGTGGACCTCTCAGTAGGATTCGAACCCAGATGAAGTTTTAATTCAAGCCAGAGCCTAAATGGGGGAGGCGAGAACATCTTGATCGAAAGCTCCACTGTTATGAAAAATTATAATATCAGAAACTAACATGTTTACAAAAGATCATTATTTCACGAATAAAAATATTCATAAGACATGTTTAATTTCTGATATTATAATTTTTATGAATATTTTTATCCATGAAATAGTGATCTTTTGTAGTCATGTTTAATTTCTAATATTATAATTTTTAGTAAACATATTTGATTAAATTTACAATGTTTAAATGATAAAAATATTAAAATTAAAAGTACAATGTTGTAATAGACATTGATGATATTACAATAAAGTGATTTTAAAAGTAGAATGTTATAATAAGAAATGTCATGTCAGCACTATTGTACATGTGAACAGCCTACGTGGACGATGATGTGGTAAAGAAACATGGTATAATGGTTAAGTTTAATTTAAAAGGTCAAGAATGCTATCACGGGTAAATTTTTTGAAAGTACGAAGCCCTAATAAAAAATATTTTGAAAGTATATTGTTGTAATAAGAAAAGCTGAAAGTACAATACCATAATAAGGAAATTTGTAAAAGTATGTTGCTATTTCACGCATTTTGCCTAATTTAGTAAATGAGGTTTGGGTGTTAGGATTATATCAAATTTTCTTTTTCAAATTTGAGAGGGAGTCAACACCACTTCTGGCTCCAAGGTGGCTTCGCACATGATTACGGTCATAAAACATAACGTATAAAATCGAACATTTTGAGGGGTTAATAAGAGAAATTACTTCTTATAAGTTTGGAGTTGAAAATGTTTTAATTATAAGTCAAACTAGAAGGAAAGAAGCTGAAAATGTTTGAAGCTCTAGTTTGAAGCTTGAAATCATGATGAAAAGCTGAAAATGCTTGTTTTAGCTTGTTCCTTAGCATCATTAAGGCGATAATATATGGATTCAAGAAGAAAAATTGCATCCAAAATCGTTTTCGATGAGAGATTAAAGTGCTGGTATAAAATAGCTGACTTTTTCTAAAAAGTAAATGTTTTGCATAAAATTCCATTTGTGTAGTTTTATGCAAAATTAAAAGTTGAGATTGAAGGGATAAAGTTATATAAGGTATATACTGTTGTTTGGCGAACAAATCATCATTTCATGGGGATTTTGATGAATCTTCAATGTTAACGAATGTGGATATTCGGTTTGAACCAAAATTTGAGATTTTTTTTATTAATCTGGATATCCAACCTGCTATGGGAGCCGACTAATCCAAGACGACCGTCTGCTTTGCAGATAGCCCGGAGTCACTGCATTTGAGCCTCCGTGGCCACAAAATTTGAGTATTGTTATGTTAGATGAATTTTAAGTAAAAAAAAACTAGATAGGAGAACCTTCTACGCATATCTTAAATGGTAAAATGATCATGTTTTGGAGTTTAGATTTCAAATCAAGACCTTCATATGAAATTTGGGTAAGTGGTCGGTTTGAAGTAGATGGGTGTTCAACTTGTAAAAATCATAATAAATCACTCATAACTCGGAATTAAGCGTATAATACCTTGTCGGAGTGGTTTTCAATGGATTGAAAATGATTGTTTGAATGCGTTGGTAGAATGGATGAACTCATATAAACCATGCATGGGTTGTTTAGGTAGCAAACGATTGGAAGAGTCACATGAAGACTAGAGTGGCGTGAATCTAGGGGTGTACGCGGGTTGGGTTGGGCGGTTTTTGACATTTTTTTACAACCCAACCCCGATTATGGCGGTTTGAAAAATCTCAACCCAACCTAACTTATTCAAAAGTATAACCCAACCTAAGGGTTGGGTTATGAGTTAATAACACACATACTTCATATGTTCATCTGTGCAATGAAAACATAAATTTATATGAAGAAAGAAAGCAACTTCTAAATATCTGTGGTTCGAACTTCTATGACCATCTATGCAAGAGAGAATCATACACTAAAGTGCATATAGATCGTTGACATCATATAATTGCATGTATGATCAATATATTTATCCTTTTTCAAAAGAAATCAAGTAAATATCCCAACTCCTACAAGCTCCTCAAAATTGTTGGTTATGTATCCCACATAGATAAAAAAAGAATGAAATCAATAACAAGACACGGTCTATACTATTGAAGGTTTTTACAAAGGTGTCCAACAGCAGCAACATCCAGAAGTGTTCGACGACGTCCAATAATACTTGATCTAGTTGTTTCAATGTACTCATGTTAAGGGAATAAGGGCGCATAATGGAATTGAGGCGTATCAATGGACTACTAGATAGTTCATAGAGCGTCCGGCCTAGTTGGATTAATTTTGGATTTATTAGATTAATTTTGGGTGTTGGACTGTAAATTGGACTAATATATGTATATATTTTTTGGGTTGCAAATTATGATGGATGTAAATATTATATATATATGTATATATATATATATATATATATAATTTTATCGAAATAATATACATTAGTGGCGGTTTGGGTTGGGTTTAGTTAGGCTAACCCAATTTCAACCCTCCTAATTAGCGGTTTGGCGGATTGATGGTTTAACGGGTTGGATTTAATTGGGTTGTTAGCGGGTTGGGTTGGATCTAGCTAAGGTGAGTTCGAGAACCTTTTTTGTTGGAAGCATGTCAAGAGTATATGCTTTACAGAACTGATTCATGTTGTTCGTATTGAATAATTGTCATGGAAAATACTTTACGCAAAGTAAAAAGAGCATGTTAACCGATGATTATATTGTACGTACTTGATATATGGAAACTTGATATTTAGTTAAATATGCTCAATTTGCTGTAATGAACATATGAGATATGTTGAGTGGTAATACATATTGATTAAAGACATAGAACGTGGGACGTTCATTGAAAGATGTCTAAAGTTGAGGGCTGAGAGCTCGGTTAGGCGGCTACTAGGCATGAGGCCTGGGGACCAAGTATATACACAAACCTGGGAGGTCAGATGACAAGTCTAAATTAGTCGATGGTTTAGATGAACAACTTTTTGCTCCCTCATCAGCCAGTTATGGTAGGACTCCTTACTTAGATCAATGATGGTGGTAATTAAGAAGTTGTTATTATGAGAGATAACCTGAGAGAATTATGACATGGGAAATCACTTTCTTTATTGATGGTTGTTAAAAAGGTGATATATTTAACTGTATGATTATTATTGTTTGCACATTAACTATTTTGAAAATAAGAATCACTTTGATATTTTTATTTAAATTCTTTTATGATATAAAACTCTTGAATTCACCAGGCGTGAAGCCTGACTTGCTTTGTTTATACGTGATGGATTTTTGGGATAAGATTTCGTAAAGGATGTATTTTTTAATGATAATCATATTAGTATCATTCTAGATTAACTAGTTGTATATATGTAGATTAGGCTAGTTATTTGGCATTTGATTATAAAACGACCTATCATGATTTTATGAATGGGTCATATGCCGAAATTTCGGTAGATTTCTTTATATAAAGTTTGGGGTGTTATAACACACACACATGAAGAGTCGTGTGAGAATAAGAGTTAATGTGAGAATTGTTAAAAGGGATTTGGACCCTTGATCACTTTGATCCCAAAACAACACATGAATTGTGCTTTGAAAGAGAATTGATTTAATATATCTCATTAGTATTGATTTAGTGGTTCTCTTCAATTAAGATTGATTCAAGGGTGAAGATCAATTCTCACTTTTCTCACTATAACTTTTATTTTCATCGAAACCCAACCCTCCATATATACATATTTTAAAATTGATGACCAGATTCAACTTATAAGAAATATTATTTGTTGGTCTTAGAATATTTCTAACCTCTTAAATCAACTTTGAATATGAAATGAAGTAGGTAGGTTTAATTAATTGAACACAAAATTAATGCTCTTTGATCTGAAAAGGTATGGTGTACAGAGTGGTTTTGTCTAAGAGTGTGCAATAATCAACTGATCTAATTGAATCCGATCGATCCAATTAGAACTGACCGATCATAATTGGATATCCAATTGTAATTGAATCGGATTGAATTGAAAATTTCAACATTCAATTTGGATTGGTCAATTCTTAGATGGCAGTCCATAATCGACCAACATCCAATTACCCATCCACTTAACCATCTGATTACCTTCCACTTATCCATCCAACTATCATACAATTAATTTGTTTTTCAGTTTGCTTAAATCTGAATTTGTTTTGTGTTTGTATTTGAATTTTTAGTCTCACTTGTGTTGGTTTTAACACATATTAAAAGTAATTAATCAATTTGCTTCATTGTTAGAAAATTCGATTAAATTAACACATTGAATAGATCCGATCCAGTCTGATCATCCATAGGATGTTGGATGGAACCAGTCCGATTCAATTGATATCCAATCTGATCCAATGGTTATCCAATAAGAATATCCTGCAGATGGAAACGAACCGATCTAATCATCCATTGGATTAGATTGGATCGGTTGTCCATTGTTAATCGAATTGCATTGTTGGCAAAATCTAATGGATGTTAACCGATAAACAGACCTAGTTACGTCTGCAAATGATGAAGGGAACGGACTTCGCTGAGGTAGCTTCAATCTGTGACAAGTATATTAGCATAGTTAACTATATTTAAATGTTACACTACAACAAAATTGAGTTTATAGGACCCCTAAAATGTCTAAGGGGCCGTTTACCTAAACACTTATCCGGTAAGTGTTTACCGGTAAAATTCAACACTATCAATTACTTACCGAGTAAGATTTGAGTCCACCAAAACAACATTATATGTAATAATTTACCCAGTAAGCGCTAACCGTGGTAAGAGTCGTCGCCATCACTTACCGGGTAAGACTCTTGGTCCTTGTCTTCGCTCTTACCGGGTAAGATTCTTGGTCCTTGACATATTCACCCGGTAAGGTAATGCAACTTGGTAAGCGCTTACCCAGATAAGCATTTGGTAAACGCCCCCTAAATGTCTTAATAGGTTACTTTATAGAACTTAATTTTATTGAATAAAACTATAAGTCGTCTTATCCAAAAAATGTTACAATAGGTTTATACGACGTTTTTGGACATTTCAAAAATTTTCTACGGCGTTTTTGTTATAAAGTGTTGTATTAGTTATTTTATAAACATTTCCTATAAACCTATCTTTTTATAAAATACTTGTTTTTATAATACACTTTTTTCAAATAGTATCGTATCAAATAACTAATACAATATTTTTTATTATAAAAAGCGTCTTACATAACTTGTTAAACGTTCAAAAACATTTTATAAACCTATTATAACACTTTTAGATATGACGTTTTATACTTTATTTTCATTAATTTAAAGACTATAAAACATTTTATTAAGACGATTATATATTTTAGACGTGGTCTAAACCCAATTTTATTGCAGCCTCATTAATTTACTTGAAGCTTAATTCATACGTTTGAAATGTCGTTTAACAAACATGATCTTTAGACTACACCATTTCTTGCCATAGCCCTATAGACCAAGCAATAAAACATTTAAGAGGGGTTCAAAACCATGTCGTTTTTGGTCCCCACGTTATCATGATGTGAATTATTTATCGTTTAAAATTCCAAGATGTTTTCGTATTTGTTTGTTTGATAAAATGATATCGTTTTACTCCAAATCAATATAAAAAATAATAATAGGTTGTTTTATTTATTGAGTTCTGTAATGTAACCTAATTAAAATGTCAAAAACAAATAACTCTGGGTAGTGAAAAAAGCCAATTTATCGAGTTCGTTTACTAAGTGCTTACTTGGTAAGTGTTTATTGAATAAAATTTCTGATAGATGAACATGACAAGGGCCAAGAATCTTACCGAGTAAGAGCAATAAGAAGAATGAAAAGTCTTACTCAATAAATGAAGGTGACGACTCAAATCAATAACATTATCTGTCAACATGAAAATGTAATCATTGATTCATAAAATTCATCAAACATGATCAATTAATGCAAGACAATATTTTTATATTCTATAAACAAAAATAATCGATTCAAACTTAATATTTATTATTGTAGTTACATTTAAAACAAACAGCTATATAGCAGAAGGGGTGGCGTTTCTTTCACGTGTCAAACACATAAACTGATAATATAAAGGAACAATTCAGGTTTAAAACTATCGACACATTTTTGTTCTAGAAGGACGAATTTTATCTATTCGAATGTGTGTTTACAATCAAATACAAACTATGAAAATGTCAGAAACCATATAAGTCAGTTTCAACTGTTCATCTTGTCTAATCAATATAGTTTTTACAAATATATTGATTGTTTCTTGATATAAAGTTTTGATCACAATTAATAAACTTTAATTATCTTTCATAAATATTGAAATCACAATAAATGAATCTTCATCATTTTCATAAATATTTTAATTCATTTGTTTGTATTGTTTGCAATCTTTGCATGGTTCGTATTTGATTGATCATATATATATATATATATATAGAGAGAGAGAGAGAGAGAGAAACTTGAGATTATGTGAGATCATTTTTTCACTTAAAAGTTAAACTTCACAGTAAAATACCGTGAAAGTAACATTTACAGTGACTTTGTTGTTAAAGTTTGGATTTCTTTTATCTTCGTAATGTTTTGTTGTAAAGTACCAGGTGTAAAAATGTAATCTCATAGACCTTACAAATACATGTCGGTCTCACGTGAACCATCTCTCTCTTTCTCTCGCTCTCTCTCTCTCTCTCTCTCTCTATATATATATATATATATATGTATAAAAGATGATATACTAGAATGATATAAATTAATTAATTACTAAATATATCAAAACCGTGATACTAAAAGTAAATAAACTTGTGCAAGGACTAAAGGATAACAAAGATTTCTGCAGCTTTATATCTTGGTTACCGTTTGATGTCACGATCAACCCAAAAATTGATGAGCTTATGAAAATGATCACAAAAATAAGTGGAAAATCATATAAAGACAAACCTGAATGCATGATTCGGTTATCACATCCAATACCAAACAAATGGAACAAAGAAAATGACACACCATTGGAGGCTTGGGCCCTGCTCCATTAGGATGAATGGTTTATATATTACATAAATCAAAACCCAAGTTTGTTTGTTTCTTTAGTAGGACCTCTTCGGCCCAACCCATGGTCTGGATTGTTGGTAAGTAGCGATGATTTGAATTAAAGCCAGTTGGATTCAACGCTGTGTTTTATATTGATACGTGTACGATAGAGGTTCCCAAGTTTCATGGTCTCATAGTTGTCGCAGGTCGAGTTTCCATTGTATAGTAACACTGGTGATGGAACTATATCTTTGACTTTGTCTATTTCGTTTTTAATTTATTGATTTTGATATCAAGTTTGAGAATTAGTCGTTTCAGTTGGACAATTAAGATGAGGTTTTAATTGTGGGGTTTCGTTTAATTCGTGGGATTAATGTTGGGATGTAATTTAATTAATTTATATATATTGGTTTGATAAATAATATAGTAATTAAGGAGGTGACATGATGATGATGATAGACATATATGGGGGTAAAGCAATGTGTTTGTGGATATATGTATGCAAAATGAGGTAATTGAAAGCATGCAAAAGAATAAATGCATTTTGGCCATTTTGGTGATTGATGGGATGCATTGATTGCACGCATCTACAATCATTAATGTTTGTCATCAATACAACAAAACCCTAAAGCTGTCACTTTTATTTTCCATTAATTCCACGCTGGCATTCCAATCCAAATAAACAATTGATTTTCATATTTTAATTAAAGTGAATCAACATTGGTAATGGTGGTCCTTATGATTTTTTCAAAGATTTATTTAAAATATTATAAGCTTTTAAATTCTTAATATTCAGGGTCTTTAAAATTAACTAAAAAGGTATTCGTGCAATGTAACGAGATACATTTTTATTTTAATATTTTATTTTATTCTTTATCTCAGTCGATGTTATAATATGGTCTTATGTGATTTTGAAAAAACGATGATATTTTTATTTTAAAATAAAATATAAATTTGACAAAAATATGTCAATATTAGTATGAAATTAACTATTCAAAAATCCTATTTTTTGTGTAATTTTTTAATTCATTTTTTTATTATAATTTAATTTAGGTAGTAATTTATATTTGGTTTAATAATATAATTTGTTTATAAAGATAATAATTAATTATTTTGTTAGAACTCGATAATTATTCTAATTATGTTTTAGATTTTTTATATTTTAAATGAGTTGTTTATCATCTATTTGATTATGTTTGT
Source organism: Cynara cardunculus var. scolymus (assembly GCF_001531365.2). Taxonomy (NCBI): domain Eukaryota; kingdom Viridiplantae; phylum Streptophyta; class Magnoliopsida; order Asterales; family Asteraceae; genus Cynara; species Cynara cardunculus. The sequence goes on along the minus strand of NC_037540.1, from coordinate 11,028,309 downwards.
CCGCAGTTATACGATTTTAAACATCGAGTTTTAATAAGTTATACGTATGCATAATTTACTTGTAATCTTAAATTTTAAGTAACATGCATTAATATACAATACTTTATGCATAAAAAATAATTTTTAATTTTTTTTGTCAAATGTTTTATAATATAGTATAAATATTATTAATTAGTAATTTATTAAGGGTTAATGAGTCTTAGAGTATAAGAACCAAAAGTGTAACTCTCTAATTGTGATACACGTCTTTTTTTAATTATTAAATATAATTTGTATTTTCCATCGTAAATCAAATTTCTCAAATTATAGTATATATCTATACTATATTATAAAGCATTTGACAAAAATTCTTAAAAACTATTTTTTATGCGTAAAGTACTGTTTATTAATGCATATTACTTAAAACTCAAGATTACAAGTAGATTGTGCATAAGTACAACTTATTAAAGCTCTATAAAAAAATTATATTATTAAACCAAATATAAATTACTTCGTTATTGTACATAAATTAAATTATAAAAAAAATTGAATTAAAAAATTACACAAAAAAATGAGGAATTTCAAATAGTTAATTTGATACTAATATCRATATATTTTTGTCAAATTTTTATAATATCTTCAAACATATATTTATTCAAAAATAAAAACATCATCGCTTTCTCAAAATCACATAAAGTCATATTATAACATCGACTGAGATGAAAAATAAAATGAAATATTAAAATCACGATGTATCTCGTTGCATTACGCGAGTACGCTTCTAGTTAAATATAAAAAAGTTTATTTATTTAAAACCTATTTAGTTGACAAAATGACACTCGTTAGAAAACTTCAAGTTTAAAAAAAATCAAGAGAAATTTACATATCTTTTAGCCTGGACATTGAAATATGCAAGTAAAATATTGTAAATTAAGTATGGTTAACATAACATTATTAATATATAGTTAAACTACAAAATATAATTAAAATAATAACAAATACAAATTATAAATTAAGATTAAAAAAACTTATTATTCAAACAATTAAGAAAAACTATTGCAAAATTCTAAACAACTATAAAAAAAATGTATATTGTTAAAGAAATATAGAAAGTTGCCGTATATTAATGTTTTTTTTTCCAAGAACCATATGAAATCTTTCAAGTTATTACGTTTTTAATAATATTTTGATTATTATTTCAATTTAATTGTTGTAGTTTATTCATAACTATTTGATAATTCAGTTTATTGATATCTTACAATATTTGAACGTTTAAAACATGGTTATTTTTTCATTATAAAAAAATTAATTTATCTTAACGAACAAATTTTAATATATAATTATCTCATATTAACCATATTTAACATGCAATACTTTATTTACATATTTCAATGTTCAACCCATAAGATATATGAATTTCTCTTGATTTTCTAAACTCGAGAATTTCTAATGTAAAAGTCATTTTGTCAATTCAATGGGTTTTTTAAAATAAATATAATCTTTTATTTAATATATATTCTAATTTAATAAATTTGATTTGCGATTGGTATATAAAATATTTTTAATAAAAAGATGTAAATCACAATTAAGTTTGAGTGAATTACCCTTTTGGTCCCTGTAGTCTTTTCAAAGACCAATTAGTCATTTGTAACAGTTACTAACTGACAATGTTAACTCTAATGATCCTAAGTATAGTGAAATTGAAAAATTAGGATCCATCAAGTGTGTGTTTTTCATAGCGTGAGAAAGGATCTAGACGTACTAGAGAGAAGCTGTTCCAAATTAGTTGCTAGATATTTTCTAACGTTCCACAACAATTTTGAACTACAAAAAGAAAAAATTACTTTATTTATAGTTGAGATGACAGTTGAGACGGTTAAGCTTGAGTAATTTAGATCTGCCACGTGTACTTCATTAACTGTCATCAATTAATACAGATTCATCTAATACTCTCAGTTCAAAAGCCTTTGAACTTGGTCTTCAGAAATTCAGACTTTCATCTTCATGTAATTTGGCTTTAGATTCAGTAGCCTCTGAACTACATCCAAAGCTTCTGAATCTTCACCATGCTTGTAATTTCTTTGACATTTGTTCTTCAATACTTTTACGTCAAAGAATTGGAGTAGATGGTTTGTTCTAGAAATCAAATCCAAATCTTGAGTAAATCGTAGGGACGACCAATGTAATTCACTCTATTAGTTATTTATTTAGACGATATTAAAAAGAACATAATAATGATCAGAATGACGATATTTACAAAACCATAATGACTGATTAGTTTGTTTTCTGTCAGAAACGTCATTCAACTGTAAGTCATTGAGTACCCCTCACATGATAATATATTTTAATTCTTTTCTGTCAAAACCATGTGACAGTTACTCAAACGACTTGCACTTGAACAATGTTATCGAACTCAAAAAACTAAAATTATATAGTGATCAAAATTATAAAAAAGTAATTGTATTAAAAATATTTTAATTATTTTATTATAAACAAATAACAAAATAATATAATTTTTTTTATCTATTAACGTTTTTAACAAAAAATATATAGTTTTATTAAATTGAAAAGAAAAAGATACTAAAAATGAAACCAAAAATTATATTGAATAAATCAAAAAGACTAAAATGCCCTAACTTAAGAAGTTTTAACATATTTAGTCTCAGTGACGACAACAATAATAAAGTACAAATCATAGGGATGAAAATCGTAATTCAAAATCATCGGGACGAAAATCGCTATCTTTCTCAAACTACAAGGATGAAAATAGTAAATTACCCTAAAAATTTCATGGATTCCAAAGAAATCGCAAAAACTCGTTTGATAGATTAATTGTGGTCTCATGCTGATACCAAATCGGAATTAAATTCCACATTTATATGCATCTAATAATTGAGATGAGGTTTAAAATTCCATAAAAAAGAATATGTATTAAAGATATTCCATTAACTATATTTTGTAGAGCGCCTAGTAACCCAACTCCAAAAACAGATGTGTCGAGACAAAATCGTGACAGAAAAGTCAAAATAGAGACTCCCGCGACTTCAGACACGATCTAAGCCGCCGGGACAGTTGGGTAACTCTCTTGAACCCGATACAAAAGCTTTTGTGGCTTCCTACGCGGACTCATCTATGGGGAAAACCCTTGAATTATTGGACGTCTAACAAAAAGACCCACGACCAACCCTGCGACTTAAGCTGCATGGCTAGTGGCGCACGTGCACCTGGGCGACTCCTTGTTCTGATTGATTTCCTGTTTCCCTGCATTTCCTTTGATTCTATCCTAAATAAGTTTAGCTTTATCTTAATTATTTTAATTGTTTCTTAGCTAGTCTAGAATTCTTTCACTTTATTTAAACCTTTTTAGCCTGATGTTTGAATCAGATCATCAAGTTATCAATAAAGCCTTCTTTTAGTTTTCTGAAGTACATTTGAGTTCTTACGATTGTAAGCTTCTTAGCCTTTGGGATTAGACACTTGTCAACCCATTATCGTTTCCTACCGCATCAATTGGTATCAAACACATATTTTCTGTCTCATCACCTTTGTGACGGCAGATCAGCAACCCCTTACTAGAGCATATCTTGATGGGATTGGCTTTTACTGCAACCCTCACCACTCTAGCCACAACGTTTGAAAATCATATCAACGCCAACAACAATGAATGATAGAGGATAGACATGCAAGAAGATTGAAATCGATCATCACATGGTAGCCGACACAATCAAACCGTCAATTCAAGTTCCAAATCAGAATCCGAGGAAGAAGCCGAATCACCCCGTAAAGATCCGATTACCGCATGAAAGCTAACAGTCCCTACTTCTATGAAACCATGAGGGTATAGGAGTACTTAGATTGGTAAATTGAAGTCGACTGTTTCTTTGACGTCATGGAAGTGTCGAGTCACAAGCAAATCAAGATGGCTGCTTTTCATCTAAAAAGCACCACCGCTGTTTGGTGGGACAAATATACATCATTTTTCTTTTCAGTTACATCATTTACAATTATTTTTCAATTTAAACCTTTATTCAAGACCTTTATTTTTTATTACATCATTTTCTTTTCAACTATACAATTATTGTATCCACATTTTATTAGTTTTAACAAATTACTTTATTAAAAAGATTTTACCAATTCCTTAAAATTGATACCAATATTGAATATTTGTTATTTTATTTTAACTTTATTTTAAATTTAAAACATTATAAAAACAATTTATTTGGATATAAATAAAACATAAAAAACAATTTATTTGGATATAAATAAAACATAAATACATAAATTTTCATTCAAATAGACAAAATACAGAATACAATAAGTTGATAAAACGAAGCATCAAACTAAAATCATTATCTGAGGGTATTACAATACCAAATTAAATAAAATTACAAGTTTTATAACGAATTAAATCTTGGTTGGGAATTTTGACAATTTCTTTGATTATGACCAGGTTGGTGGCATAGTCCACATAATTTTAAATGTTCTTAACTTAATTGATTTTACACAGTTTTAACGAGTAATTAAAATCATGTTGGTTTGATTACACACAATATTTACACAACATTTCTTAATTTGATCTTACACAAATTTTGAACTTTTTACGTTGATTTGATTTTACACAATTTTAAACATTTTGAAACAAATTGATCTTAGACATTTTAAACATAATAGCTGAGTAAATTTTATACATAAATTAAAATAATACAAATGCAAATATTGGTATCAACTATATATTTACAAGAATTAAACTTATACAAAATATAATAAAATTGTAAACCAAAATAAATAAAATAAAGGGGTGTCCTCAAAAGTATTGATGAGATATTTTTTATAAAATAAAATTGTTAAATACAATAAATTAATTTTATTTATATATTTAAAAATAGTTAAATTTATACCAAAAATATATGACAAGGGTATAATATAATAACTAAAAATAAGGAAAAGGTGTAATTGATTATTGTTATTATATTAAAACGGGTTGAATTCAAAATAATTGTAGGTACTATCATCCTAATTTTGCAAAATAAATTAAAATTACTTTATTTTTACAAAAGCAATTTAAAAACTACTCTATTAAAAAAAAAAAAAAAAAAAACTCGACCATTGATAATTTACACCTTTTAGCCTAATGTTTGAATTAGATCGTCAAGTTATCAATAAAGCCTTCTTTTATTTTTCTGAAGTACATTTGAGTTCTTACGATTGTAAGCCTCTTAGCCTTTGGGATTAGACGCTTCTCAACCCATTATCGTTTTCTACTGCATTAATTAGTATCAAACATATATTTTATGTCTCTTTACCTTTGCTAAGACAAATCAACAACCCCTTACTAGAGCATATCTTCATTGATCACAACGGCTTTTACCGCAACCCTCACCACTCTGGCCACAACCTTCGCAAATCAGATCAATGCCAACAACAATGAATGACGAAGGAGGGATATGCAAGAAGATTGAAATCGACCATCACATGGTGGCCAACACAATCGAACCATCAATTCAAGTTCTGAATCAAAATCCAAGGAGGAAGCCGAACCACCCCGTAACGATCCGACTACCGCATGAAAGCTGACAGTCCCTACTTCTATGAAAGTATGAGGGTAAAGGAGTTCTTAGATTGGTAAATCAAGGTCGACTGTTCCTTTGACGTCATGGAAGTGTAAAGTCACAAGCAAATCAAGATGGTTGTTTTTCATCTAAAAAGAAGCACCGCAGTTTGGTGGGACAAACTGGTGGTACAACGCCAAAGACACTGAAAGAAACATTGAAGTCTTGGCGGCGAATGAAACAATTGATGATGGAAAGATTTCTTTATGGAGATTACAAGCACATCCTCTACAAGATGTATCTTGAATGTTCCTAAGGTGCAAGACCAATAACTGAATACACAACTGAATTCTTGCGGCTCTCCGAACGGAATGAAATCCGTGAGACAAAATGTCAGAAAGTTGCACCGTATATCAGCAAGTTAAGGAGCTCCATTCAAAAGAAAACTGGACCCCAAATAGTGTGGACCGTGAGGAAGCATCAAGCCTGGCCATGAAGGTCGAATTAATGGAGAAATCCATATAAGTCTCATCCTATTCGTAGGTATCCTTCCCAAATTCCCACTGAAAATTCCAATTCATCACTTGATAAAGGAAAAGGTGTGCCAACTTTGGAATTCAGTTACAAAGAAATTCAACAAGAAACTTTCGGGTTTAGTTTTTTCTTTATGCGAGGTTTGATTTTCTCCCCTACGTTTGTTGTTGGCGCTACCTTGGATACGCCCTTATCCAGAGGAGAGGTGAATGGAGAAACTGAGCATAACTCCACAAGATTCCAATCCCCCGAGAGACGAAACAATATCGGCCCTCAAAACAAGTCTACCACAGCAAACCGATCAATAATATGCTAAATCAACGGGACTCAAATGCCACCATTGTGGACAACTAGATCATCGATGCAATTAATGTAGCAACCAGAGAACCGTCGGATTTGTAGACAGTGAAAAAAGTGGAAAATATGGTGTATATGAAAGGGGTCGAGTTTGTGGAAGAAGAGTTTGAAGAAAAAGTCAACATCTTATTACAAGGGTTCTTCTATCTCCAAAAGAGGAAGGTCAAAGGAAGAATCTTTCTTAGACATATTGTTCAATCAACAAAAAAGTTTGCAACTTGATCGTCGATAATCGGAGTTGTGAAAATCTAGTCTCCAAAAGACTAGTAAACCATCTTGGTCTACCAACTCAACCACATGATGCACCATACTCACTTGGATGCATCAAGAAAGGACCTCAATTTCATGTAACCCAGGTTTGCAAGGTTCCCTTATCTATAGGCAAACACTACAAGGAATAAGTCTTTTGTGACGTTCTTGACATGGATGCATGCCACATCTTGCTTGGTCGACCATGGCAATTCGACAATGGTATCACCTACAAAGGAAGAGAAAATGTGGTGATTTCCAATGGGGGGACCACAAGATCTGAATGGCACCCGTTCCCTATTTTGACAAGCTCTAGAAAAGAAAGGTGAGAACTTTCTAATTATTTCTAATGAACAACTTCTTGAAGATGCTTTCAAAGAGTCCCAAGTCTTTTGTCCAATGGTTAAGAGTGCTTATCTTATGTTTCATATCATGGACTTTAGCTTGTAACTCTTTGTCATTTTGTTTTTCACAGAGGTCTGTTGCCCATTTGTGCACCGTAATAATTTTGTATCATTTGGTTCTTGAAAATGAGAGTGGAAGAGTAGATCAAAGGTAGTGTATTATCACAATGTAAAGGTAACATCCTTTATCTTTGTCAGTTCTTAAACTTTGAATGTTGCCTTTTAATCTATCTTTCTTAAGCTCCTCTCACATATGATTATATGTATACATTACATATTGTCATACTTAAAACAGTACACCATACGCCATTTTTTTAATAAAACGTTTTCCTTATAGTTGAATTTGTATTTTCTTGATTGAGTTTGAATCTAATTGTAATTTATATCACGTATTTAACCATCATTTGGAGCATAACAGATGGATTTTTTAAGTACGCCAAACACCATTTTTTAGAACTTGTGGTCTCTTTAATATTCTTGTGTGCTCTATGACAACTCATGACTCACAAACATCCTAAAAATTCTTCATATGTATTGAAAGTAATATTCAGAGGCATGACATCAATTGCTTTTTATCCATTTTCACATTCTAAATAATTTCGTTTATTCAAATTTTATATCACTTTACATTGTACGAGTATATAACTATATGCTTGAGAAATTTTTGACAATTTCATTTGGTTACTCTTTTTAATCATTTCATCAAGATGTTGTAACATCACTTTCCTTTCTTCCCGTTCTTGCTTCTTATAAACGAACCCAACTATGTGATTCATTTGGTAGAAGTGAATTCATACCTTACGTTATGGTTTATATTCGTTCCAATTTTACATCCTGCTACATTGCAACGGGTACACAAGAAGACCTCTGTATACAAAAATGCGTAAATACTTCTACACTTTAAAACAATTAGCTCGTAATAAAAATTAGAATAAATAAAAATAAATATATTAGTGTTTATCAACAATTTGTAGTTATCGCTTAAAGGTAGCTGAAATCTTCAAATATTTCTTATGTCGATGCTTCCAATGTTGATAATGATGTGATAATGTGATTTTGCTATGATAATTATGTAATAGTGCTTTGATAAGTTAACAGAAGACTTCTTATGATGTGATTTTTGTTGTGATAATGATGTAATAATATTGTAATAAATCAAGAACCAGTAATGATCACATGCACAATCATCAATTTTGTCTGATTATTATGTGATTTACAACTTTTTTTTCCTCGTAATGTGTGTGTGCAAAGCCCACTAGCACACTTACTAACCTCAAAAGTTTCGCTTGGTTTCAAAACTATTACCTACATCAAACAAGTTCTAACAGGAAGGTGTTCCGTTTACCCAATTGTTTATCCGGTAATCGTTTATCGATAGAAGTCAACACTATGATTTATTTTGACTTGTAAGATTTTAGTATATTAAAATATCAAATGCAACAATTTAGTGGGTTAGCGCTTATTTGGATAAGAGTCGTCATCCTCACTTACTGGATAAGACTCTCCATCATTCTCATCGTTCTTACCCGATAAGATTCTTGCTCATTCTCATGTTCATCCAATAAAGAAATTTATCCGATAAGTATTTACAACTGCCTTAAGAACTACATATCATACCATGCTCTTTTTCTCATAATAAATTAAAAAATCCCTTAAATAATGAAAAAGATGAGCAATAATTTGAATAGATTCAAAGCTTTAAGCGACAACGTACAATGACACGAGGGATACAACCCCCCTCTAAAAAGCATTTACATTGCACTTCCATGGCTGCCATCAGTCGATCTTGAACAAATTCCAAGACCTAAAACCCACATACTTACACACACACACACACACACACAAACATTTTAAATACTCCAAGTTTTCATGAAATTAAAACGAAACGAAACGAGGGTTTTCCCTAAAGATCCAAATCTCAAACATGGGTACTGCTTCTGAAAGATCCAAGGGCTTTCGCTGCACCTGCTTTCAAGACGAATTCGTGATAGAAGGCTGCAATGGCTGCACCGATGAAAGGTCCGACCCAGAATATCCACTGCAAAATCCATTCACAAAACAGTAAGCCACCATTAATTAATTCTTTTATATATTAATTAAGATAGCTAAAACTCACTTGATCATCCCAAGCTTTCTCCTTGTTGTAAATGACAGCTGCTCCAAAACTCCTCGCCGGATTGATACCAGTTCCGGTGATCGGAATCGTGGCTAAGTGAACCATGAACACAGCAAACCCAATGGGTAGAGGTGCTAACACCTGTGTTAATTTCACGAAATATAACCAAGTCATTTATCGAGCTAATTGATTATCACAAATTAATGGTAAATTAACTATGAGGGAATAATTAACAGTATGGTTAATACCGGAATATGGGAGTCTCGGGCATTCCTCTTGGGATCGGTGGCAGAGAAGACGGTGTAGACGAGAACGAAAGTGCCGATGATCTCAGCACCCAACCCAGTGCCTTTGTTGTAGCCTTCAGCTAGCTCGTTAGCACCACCGCCATAATTGTTGTAGTAAGTCTTGTGGAAAGCCTTGACTAAGCCGACACCACATATGGCTCCTAAGCACTGAGCCACCATGTACAAGATGGCTCGGAGCGATGAGACCTTCCGAGCCAGAAACAGACCAAAGGTCACAGCTGGGTTAATGTGACCACCTGCACATTCATCCAAATATTTATTGCTCATGTCCTTTGTGAATTATGTAACAAATCCAGTAGGACCACCAAAGCACCTAAATTTCGGTCAAAAATGTTAAGATTTTTTAGGATTTTAAAAACTTCAAGTTGGGATTTACGACGTTTTTGTCACTGAACCAAAAAGAAATTAAAACGTATTGCAATAATAGTGACCACACCACACACACCTCTAAATTATTTGCATCAGAAATGAACACTAGCTGTGGTTTGCAAGACTTGAAAGAAAAGAAAATAGGTGGTGAAAACTCACCGGAGATGCCGGCGGTGCAGTAAACGAGAACGAAGATCATGCCACCAAAGGCCCAAGCAATACCAAGGATTCCGACGCCATCGCACGGGTTAGTTCCCACCTTATCTATGTCTGTCTGGCTCTTGTAACCAATAACAGTCAAGACGGTAATGTAAAGGAAGAGAAGGGTGGCGACGAACTCAGCGATGAGAGCTCTGTAGAACGACCACTTGGTCAATTCTTTTGGGTCGAGAAACGCCACCGGCGGTGGGTCGTGGTAGTCCTTCCCGGAAGCCGGCTCCTGCTCCTGCTCCTGCTCCGGACCTGTCACCGGTTCTTTCGTCATGTTTGTAGAGAGAGAAAGATGAGTCTTGAAGAGAGAGAGATGCAGCGATGTGGTGGTGGTAGAGTGGTAGAATGAGGATGGAGAAGAGTGTATATAAAGGAAAGGGATGATAAGGATTGAGGAAGGGTTGGAATTGTACAAAGAATATATTTAGAAGGGGCATTTTTGTAACCTACGAGGAAGACATTCGGGTCCTAATGAAATTTCGTTTTGGCCGATCCTATTTACATTATTACCCCACCACCTTCTCCTGTTTTCTTATTTTAGCCACTACATTTCATCTATTTTATAATTTAATGGCCAAGTGTTACCAGCAATATTTTTTGAAGAAAAAACGGTAACTTGAGTTTGTAGACCAGCTTACATACATCGACTAATCTTATAATACCCGTCAAATATATATGTGTGTGTGTGTATATATATATATATAT
>NC_037540.1:11011955-11017429 GCF_001531365.2 Cynara cardunculus var. scolymus | reverse complement strand
TGTTTAGAAGAAAGGATGTTCAATTATATAGTTGGTCCTTTTCTGGCTGTTCGGGCATTGTTTTGAGGGCTGTTTAGAAGCTTTTTAGGAGCTGTTTTGAAGCGGGTTAATATAGGACAAAGGCTTAAGATTGATGCTTATGTTTTCTTCTTTATCAATTTGTCCAAGTTGCTTAATCTATCCACTTTCTTGGCAATTTCACAACACGAACCACAAACAGTCAAGTTTAGATGTTATTTTTCTATTCTTTATATCGTATCATTTGTTTAACAATTTAACTACTTGAGTATGTTTCCTCGATCACAACCTTCTGGTGCTCAAAATAGGAAAAGAAATCGGCATGGGGATGAGCCGGCTAGATTGACTAGGTTCCAAACCCCTTCAAATAGTTTATTTTGGTTTTTATACACACATATAAGGGGCATTTTTTTGGCTTTCCTCCATGGGCATTCAAAATCTCAGGGCTGGCCCTGATTGCGATCCCCAATACGCCCGACCTCGTTGCCATCTCTACTCCTAGAAGCTTAGTGAATAAGCCACTTTCTACATCATTAAGCCACTACCAATCGGTCATATATATAGCTGACCTAATAAGTTATGAATCCCATTAAGCTGCTAACAAACATGCACTTAAATTTGTTATCTTAAGACATGATGAAGATGGATATCCTCATATTCCATGTATATTTGCATCTTTTGTATATTTCTATGTAGATCATTATGCCTGTGGTACTTTTTTGGATTTGCATAGGCATTGAATTTAGGATCAATGTGTAGCATTTGCAAAGTTCTTGCTTTATACATCTTATATTGAACAAGGATCGGGTAGGCAATGAATTCTGTACCAATGCGAGCAGTTAGTTAAATTAACAACATTTCCAAGTAAGTAGCTAAAGGCGGATCCATATTTTTTTTTAGCAGGGGCACAAAATAATTAACGTAATATAAAATATAACAAAGATTAATTAGTAAACAGTAGGTTTTGATTAAAATGACTTACAAATGGTTTTTTTTTTATTAACCTGGATATCCAACCCGCTATGCTAGCCAACTAATCTCAGGGTGACCACCTGCTTTATAGATAGCCCAGAGTCACCACATCTGAACCTCCGTGGCCACAAGGGGATTTTTATTCCTCCTTGGATTTAAACCTGGGACCTCCTGGTACTTTTGACTTTTGGAGCCAAGCTCAAACCAATCAGGCACTACCCTTGTGGTTTAACTTACAAATGGTTTTTTGGAACACCCAAGTGGTTTTTCCTTCATTTCTGCTGCTATTACCAAAAAAGTTATAAGCCGAAGGGTGCAACCACATTTTGTTATCTTAAATCCACCCTTGGATGTAGTAGATTTTAGGTTTGCTTTTATGTATAATTTTTGGACATGATCCTATAGAACCAACTCTGTCTGATTGAGTCATACTGCAATTGCATAGTTTCAGAAGACTGCAGATTGGTTTTCATTCATTCAAGCTGTAGAAACTTTCAGAGAGTCTACTAGTTATAGTTTATTTGGAATTATAACTAATATTCGTTCGTGATGAACATAGCATCACGACTTTTCTCTTCATGAAGTTTTACAAGTCCTCAGATAATAATCTTGTTATAGAATGTCGTTTCAGGATCATTAAAAAATAAACTCACTTTAGAATAGGTTGCAATGTTGATACAGTTTTGCATGTTTGAAACAAGTTCGCAAATTTACATTCCCCTTTGTTCTTATTACCAAAGTCCTAAATGACATGAGACATGGCGTGAGCCTCAAGCCTTAAGAGTCATCGTGGTTTTCAAGTCCCTGCTTATGGCAACAAATTTGTATATTATATGTATGTATATATACACACACACACACATGTTTCTACTATTACTCTGATATAATAAGACCATATACAAGTAGATTATATTAAAACGTAAAATGCTAGAAGGGTAAAAGAAATCAAAACACGCATTGCACCATGGTGTGCCATAAGGGTAACGTGTCTGCTTATTACTGATGGGTGTTTTTGTATTCGATCATTTTACTGTTCTTATTTTTAGATTTTCTCTCTCGGTTAGGTGCTTGCAGACAGTGGTCACTGAAATGGAGGCTCAGTTCTTTCGGTTTCTGAAGATAGTCGGGGTTGGTTTCAAAGCTAGAGCGGAATCAGAAGGACGTTTATTGTTTCTGAAACTGGGGTACAGTCATGAGGTGGAGTTATCGGTGCCTCCTGCTGTTCGAGTATTTTGTTTCAAACCCAATATCGTTTGTTGTACCGGAATAGACAAGCAAAGGGTGCACCAGTTTGCTGCTGCTGTTCGTAGTTGTAAACCCCCCGAGGTTTACAAAGGCAAAGGTATTATGTATGTTGATGAGGTTATAAAGAAAAAGCAGGGCAAGAAATCAAAATAACGTCACTTTTTTATTTTATGTTTAATCATCTTTTTAAATATTTATTTTAGATAAATTATGAGGATACAAAATGAATAATTGTACTTGTGACATCTTTTGTTAAGATATTTCTTTCTTGTAAATTTTTTGCTTTTTGAGAAAATTACTATATCTGATTTTTATGGATATTATTAACTTGCCATGTCATCATTAATTAGAACTGCATATCATCAATAGGTATGGGAATGGACCTTGACCAGTCGGGAACCCGGTTCACCTGTTCCGGTCGGATTCCCTGCTAAATCGGGGATGAGGATGGGGACAGGGATCCCCGTTTGAGACAAACCGGGGATGGGGATATATATATATATTAATTAATTAATTATATATATATATATATATATATACGTGTATAGGGGAGCGATCAAATGAAAACCACTCAATTTGTAAAAACCGTAAAAGCCTCATTCCACCAATTATAATTTTTCATTTTGCTCATTTTTTTGTAATTATAAGAGGTTGATTAATCATTTTTATTGTGGAGGATGTTAATCATGGATATTATCATCTTCATTATTTTAATTTTAGAGAAATACATGAAACAGTTTCATTAAAATTTCATTAAGTAGTATATGAAACAATTTCATAACCATATATGAAACAACTTCATCAAAAAAAGTATTATATGAAATAATTTCACAAGATTAAGCAATTTCATGAAAAAATTTCATAAGATTACGACGGATGAGAGTAGTTTTTACGGTTGTTACAAATTGGAGTGGTTTTCATTTGATCGCTCCTCTACGTGTGTGTGTGTGTATATATATATATATATATATAGATAGAGAGAGAGAGAGAGAGAGAGATATGTGAGTTATTATGTAACCCTTTACATTTGTTTAATCAATACAACTCAATCTCAACCATTCATTTAATTTGATGAATATGTGATTTCATAAAAGTTTTGATTGTTTTTTAATATAAAATATTGATCATAATTGATGAATCCTAGTCATCTTCCATAAACATTCAAATCATAATAAATGAACTCTTATCATTTCCATAAATATAAACATTCAAATCATAATAAATGAACTCTTATCATTTCTATAAATATCTTAATTGATTGAGTTGCATTGGTTGTATAAACGATTGAGTTGCATTGGTTGTACAAATGTGATGAGTTGTATTTGAAACATCCTCTATATATTTATATGTATGTATTTATTTATTTCAACTAAAACGGTAATTCATAATTTCTTATTTCCTTACTAGGTTTATAATATAAAATTGCTATTTGTTGAATGTTAATATGTAATATCTTGGATATCAAGTCAAAATACAATTACTCGATAAGTTTTGTATATTACTCGATATGGTTTTATATTACTCAATATCTTTTGGTACATATAACTTAAGTTTTTTTAGATTAAATTGAATTTCTTTTTGTTTTTAGGTTGTTAATTCTTATATGATGTTGTGGTTTTTTTGTATTAATTAAATTCATTTTGGTTATAGGTTTATTGAAAATGTTTGAGATTTAAACATGTATAGTCTCTCACATATTTAATTTTAAATAACTTTTATAAACGGAAAAAAAAAATCTCATTTCCCTGTTGGGGATCCATGTTCCACATTGGGGATGAGGATGATGATGTGATTATATTTCTCGGCGGGGATGAGGACAAGGACGGGGACGGGGACGGGGACAGGGACAAGGATAGAGATAATTAATCGGCCCATGCCTAATCATCAGTTTATTATCCCTAGTGGTTGGTTCGCATAATGAAATTTAGTGGAATTGGAATCACTAAAGAGATTTGATTTTACATAAACTGGAATGAAATTTGACTAAGTTTGGTTGTAATTGGAATGTAATATCTTAAAAGGAATTGGAATCCTTGTATTTGATTGACGGAATGTAGTTTTGTAATTGAAATGAAATAATGTAAATGACCAAAATGCGGTTTTATTTATGGGAAAATTGGATTAAAATGGAATCAGTTTTATCCTTATTCTTATTGGGGAACCAACTTTCAAAGCATTCATTTTAGGGTTTGAGACAAACTTTTCATTTATTTAAGGGACTTGTTTACCTGATAACCTAGAAATTATGTCATGGAACCACTAATATTTGAATGTCATTTTTTAATATAAATTTAAATTACATGTCATTAGTTTTTAAAACATATATTAATATTAACTCCCACCCTCCAGCTCCTCCAACTCCTGGCTTCGTACCAACGACTGCATCTCTCCAACGACTACACCTCACTGACTACACCTCTGACAACTACCCTCAACTACCACTTGGTTTTTTTGTTGAATTTGTGGGTGAACATGAAAATAGATAGAGGTGGTGTCGAGAGAGTTGTATTTTTTCTGATGATGACCTTCCAGCTCCCCCAACTCCTGGCTTCTTACTTGCAACTACACCTCTCCGACGACTGATTTTCGTTTTTTTCTCTTGAAATGCATATCATTTTGAGATGGGTAGAGATGGTGTAGGGAGAGTTGGTGACAGATCTGATGGAGATGAGTGAAGACAGGAGAGACGAAACGTTGTTATAAAAAATTAATGGTGATTTAAAGTCACCGAAGTTGGGGTGGATTGCAACCCCCGTCGAAACTCGACAAAAGTTTGAAGGTAAAGACGATGTTGACGAGTGGATAGGTTGGGATCTAGCCTTTTTGTTTAACCTTTTCTTTGTTTTGAATTATTTTTTCGTTAAAAATGTTAGATATTCATATAGGTTTAGTTCTTCTTTGAATTTTTTTACCACAATAGCCGGTTACCTGCTGAACAGGTAAACATGTTCCTTAAATAAATGAAAAGTTTGTGTTACATCCTAAAATAAAGGTTTTAAAAGTTGGTTTCCCCAAATAAGAATAAAAGAAAAGTTGGTTCTATTTTAATGTAATTTTTTCTCTATTTATTTTAAAGTTACTAGAAGCGTACTCGCGCAATGCAGCGAGATACATCGTGTTTTTAATATTTCATTTTATTCTTTATCTCAGTCGATGTTATAATATGACTTTATGTGATTTTGAGAAAGCGATGATGTTTTTATTTTTGAATAAAATATATGTTTGACGATATCATAAAA
>NC_037540.1:11008470-11009785 GCF_001531365.2 Cynara cardunculus var. scolymus | reverse complement strand
ATTGTGTTTATCTGCAGTTAGTTACACAAATTCAGTTATAGGATGAAATCGGATAGGGATGAAATTGTTTAGGGATGAACKAGTTTAAGAGTTTTAAGAGTTTAAGAGTTTAAGAGTTTTTAAGAGTTTTAGTCAAATGCTTTATAATATAGTATAGATGTAAATAAAATTTATAAAATAAATATGATAAATAACAAACAAACAAACAGAGTTACATTTATAGATGTCTTTTGTTTGGGATGCATATGCATTTGAAATCTTTCACTAATCTCAAATTTAGGGGTCGTTTACCAAACACTTACCAGGTAGGTGTTTATCAGCAAGAGATATTACCCTCGCTTACCTTATCATGTAACATTCTCGACCATCAAAATAAGTTGTTGGTAAGTGTCTTAAACCAGGTAAGCATTTACCGGGTAAGACTCTCGGTCCTTGCTATGCCTCTTATCGGTAAAATTCTCGGTCTTTTCCATACTCAATTGGTAAGACAAGTGATATCAGTAAACACTTACCCGGTAAGTGTTTAGTAAACGGCTCCTTAATCATTTCAATTCCTACAAAAATCTAAAACCAAATAGCGGATAAGAAACTAAATTAAGAATGATGAAGTTTCAAACGTAAACCCGTTCCTCTCTTCCTTCTCCTCACCTTGCCCGTCTCTTTTCAAACTTAATCGATCGGTAAATGTGCAAATTTATTAAGGATATGATAAATTATTGATAAAACTTTTTGAACTCTACAAAACTAATTAAATAACTAAGTGATAAACATATTCAAATACATCATTGATTGAGCTCCATTAATATGACTAATTAATAAATATTTTAACATTAAAAGCTAAATAAATTGCATATTTATTTTATTTTTATTTTGTTATTAACCTAAATATCCAACACGTTATGCGAGCTGATTAATCCCAGACCATTATTTGTTTTGCAAATAGCCCGAAATCACAGGATTTGAACCTCCATGGCCACAAAGGATTTTTATCACCGGATTTTTATTTCTCCATGGATTTGAAATTGAGATGGAGAGCGAAATTGCAGGGGATGAAGATGATTGATTGGATTGAGGCCTTTCTCCCTTGTTCACGTTGGTTTCGTACCTACAATTGGCGTGAATATCTCCAGCCTGACATGGTTTCCGGTATCACTGTTGGTATCATGCTCGTGCCACAGGTACAATTGAGTCGATAAGAGATTCCAGTTAGTCAAGCAGAATCTAAACATCTCACAACCACAACCTGATGAACCTTTTCTTAACTGCTATACTTTTCTTGAGTTAACAGTACCGTATATGACTTGAAAACCGTGCA
>NC_037540.1:11000386-11008185 GCF_001531365.2 Cynara cardunculus var. scolymus | reverse complement strand
GTAGATTCTGAACTTGAAAATAGTCCCCGTTACAAGTTGAAGTCAAAGTGAAACTCTCTGAAGAAACATAGTATTGAGTTAAAATTTTGAGGTTTCACTGACTTTTTGATGATTCCTTTGATTTTCAATGAACAGGGAAAACTTGTAACCACCTTAAGTTATTTAAAAGATTTGTTACTATCAAATTTATGTAACTTACAGAGTATTCTAAGTTATGCATGGTCCCCTCAGTTCTTGCTTTGTGACTACTTTGAGCTGTTAAGAAGCTCAAAAACCTAAATTTTCTTTTCATATGGGATGACCGGCTCTGATACCATTTGTAACTTCTCATAGCCCAATAACCTCCAAATCAACTTAAAACTATGGTGGAAGTTATTGGTAACTTACAACTTTGAGCTTACAAGGAGCTCACAAATCTAATCTTCTATCCATTTGGAACGAGTTGTTACAATGTGTAATCTCAGAAACCAGATCGATCCTGCTTGTCCCTCCCCGTATAGGCCACTTTATACATGCCTACCCGTTCAGACAAGAAGTTAATATTCACAAAATTGGAGAAAATATCTAAATTTTAACCAATAACATCTACCAAACCTATTTGATGCGGTGATGACACCCTATATTGTCAGCCATGTTGTCTTTTACTTGTTCAGACACTCTTTGCTTTGATAAATTGCTCAAATATACTTCGTCATTTCTGCTTTCATACGGTTTCAACAACTACTACATGCCTGATTGCCGCATTTAAGAGTGTGTATACTGTATAATCATTTCCAGATCTGTTTTTGCAACCAACCTTAGATAGGAGAGTATGCAAGGCTGACATCTGTGTTTCTGAACCCTTGAAACAGGTCATCTCTTTATAGTACTTCCGTGAGTTTCATTTTAGTCTATCTCAACTTGTTTGGAAAACAATGATTGTTGTAATATAATTATATGTTGCAGTGGGTTATTTTAATCTTATACTCCAAACACTAAGTTTCTTTCTTTATCTTGTTTCTATGTGAGCAGTCTATGTCATATGCAAAGCTAGCTGGACTTCAACCAATATATGGACTTTGTAAGTTGAAAATCAACATCTGCTCTTTGCATTATAGTTTAACTTCTCTGAAGTCGAAAGTATAGTTACATGGAATAACTTTATTAACTAACTTGATTAAGCGGAAAAAGTATTTGAGCAATCACAAGACGATTGGTACTTGAGGAATTGGAGAGAGAATGACTTAATACATAAAGAGGGTAAGGCTCATTTAGAGCCTACGAGGTGTCGTTTTTTCCCTGTACATTAATCTATTTTTCTGATTAACTCGGGCATTTTGAGTTGTCGCAGAAATCCCTTAATATTATTATGAATGAGTTTCTGAAACATCATTTTGAAATAGATTTGCAAAATTATTTTGGTGGAGAGATATACCATAGCCTTGTAGGTTATAGATGTTCTTTTATTGCAGTTGAGTCTGCTGTGATAGATTAGTATCTGCCTATGCTACAGTTTCCTTTATCCGGTGAACAGCTAATCCTGATGACTAGCAGTTAACCTGCATAGGGCAGCCTATTTGCTTTTAAATTATTTGCTTATGTATGAATTTACACTCTTCTAGGGACACTTAGTGTGGGTGGATGGAGCAAGGTGTTGTTTTTCCCTGTACATTAATCTATTTTTCTAACTAGCTGGGGATTTTGTTTGGTCTTTCACCTCAGATACTGGATTAGTGCCTATATTTGTGTATGCCATATTCGGGTCATCACGTCAGCTTGCTGTTGGTCCGGTAGCATTGGTCTCTCTATTGGTATCTAATGTTCTAGCCGATGTTGATTCATCTGGTGAATTATATACAGAACTCGCTATATTATTGCCACTCATGGTTGGGATTCTAGAATGCACAATGGGGCTCTTGAGGTACTTTTCCTCAATAAATTCTCTTTGTTTTTAGTGTATTTCTAACTCTAATTTTGCTGATCAAATCCATATAGTTCTCATCAATCTTTTTCACAACATATAGTATATCTCAATTTGTTCGTATCAGAAATTCGAAGTTCAAGAATTTTAAACATTAATTTTAAGTATTGCTTAAATATTAGCATGAGTCTCATGTGTAAAACGTTATAGTTTCAATGATTTAGTAATTTCTGGTTCTAGCGTTAAAGGCTGATTCTTCATCAACAATCTTTTTATTGATACAATAGTTTCTTATTCATTTTAGGCTCGGATGGCTCACCCGCTTTATCAGCCACTCTGTGATTTCTGGCTTTACAACTGCTTCAGCCATTGTTATTGCCCTATCTCAAGCAAAATATTTCTTGGGATATAGTGTGGTGAGAAGCAGCGAAATAATCCCACTGGTTAAGAGTATAATATCAGGCGCAGATAAGGTATCTCAATATCAGTCAGATACATTTTATTAGTATCTTCAATACTTCATTTGGCAGAAATTTGGGGATTCTATTTTCTACTCCCTCTGTCCCAAAAACAATGTGCTGACATTTAACTTGTAATATGGTTTAATAAACCGTCCTGAACTAATGATTAATTGGACAAGGTTGAGAAATTATATAGACTGCAATCAGTCTCACCTATATTTTGTAATGATTAGTGATTACTATAAGACAAATATGTACATATGCATAGGAATTTTCCCAAGATAAAGGCTTTGCATTGTTTTGGAACAAACAAAGAATAGATGGTGTTAAAAACTTTTTTCTGATAGGAAGGGAGTATCATATCGGACTGTACTTCAATATATTTTTTTTTTCTGGTTTTATTTTGATAACTTAGAGGGGCCAAGGGCCTTAAGTAGGGGTTGTCAATGATGAGAACAACTATAACTAGTTCAAGAAACGTGGATATGCATAAAAATGTGATCCACACAGTGCACATGCACTGCTCTCCTATCTATATATGGACAATTATTTGTGGTGATCTGTTATATTGAATAAAACAAATGAGACCACAGGATTGCTCCAGTATTCAAAACAGATTCATATCTGAAAATGTCAGTACCTAGAAGTTCCTCTTGTTGGCAGCTTCGTATATATGTTCCTTTCCATTGCCAAAACATATGGAACAACCTACGTTTCTTAGACACCTAGATATATAATCAGAGAAAAAGGACATCAACAATAACAGGAAGATGGCCAAAATAGTCCAAATTTTGAAGTTGACACCATAGATGACAGAACACTCAATGGCACTGGATGGTACAATCCTTGCTGTTGCATATAATTGAAATAATCAAACCAGTCCACAAAAATGATTTACACACACCTCATCAGATTAATGTCTACGTAGCAGTAATTATATACACAGGAAATATATAACATCCCATCATAATTGATTTATTTGATCAAAGATATCATCTTAATTCAACCCATAAAATGATATTTGTTTGTTATCACCATAAATTGGTGTAGATTATTGGTCCTYGCAAACATATGCCTGTAATCATGCCTACCCCTCAGTTGATAGAATCCATTTGGAAGATGATCAGTTTACATATACCTAAGATGTTAAAATGCTATTCACCTTTCATTGTCCTATAGAAAGAGAAATAGAGATGTAATTGTGGGTCCCATCTACCTGGAGAATTGGAACCCACCAATGGAGAATGGAGGTCAATAGTGTAAATGAATAGACCCAGTTTTAGTTCAATTTTAGTTTTTAACAACTCTTCAAGAGAGTGTACAGTGTACTATCAAATATATGACAAACAACCTAGAAGTAGGTTTGTTCGTCTATTCTTCTGAACTAATGCTGTCTAATTTTTATGTCAATCATCAAGACTATCACACTAACACACATAGATACATATACCTACAAACACAACATATGTAATACAAATATGTGTGTGCGTGTGTGTTTGTTTTTGCTTGTCTGTTTCAAATTGGTATAAGTTGCTATGTTCACCCTTCATATGTGTTTGATGTCATCATAATCCAACCAAAAGGTCCACAGAGATTTTTATGATCCGTTTATCTCCTTCGAGGAAAAATGATGTTTTTTATAATTTGATTTAATGTTACTTCATGGATCACTTCCCATTTGGGGCCGTCACTTTTGGTTCTTTTGTTGTTTTCTTGAAGGGTGTCAGTTGTCTGTGGTTTAGAAGTGTTGCATATAATCACAAGATTGCAAGAAAAAAAAAAGAAGAAAAGAGAATACAAGATTGTAGTGGTTCGGTCAATTGGACCTATGTCCACCCACGGTTCGGGACGGTGTATTCTTGTCTCTTCACCAACAATTGTTATTATCGCAACAAGTATTATGCAACCCTAAAACCAAATACAATGTATAAACACATACAAGAAATATGCAACTTTAGAACTTAATTGGGCTGGGACCCTCCCAAAAGAACTATTAGGATTAATGCAGGTCCACATCATGGGTCAGGTTCACCTCCCACAATGCATGTCCATGTGCTCTAGAATTTCAAGGCAAATAAATCATTGATACATTTACCATTGAAATTTCTTTGCCACTTAATGTAATATATCAAATCTCGAGCCATGAACTATGGCGTAATCTTGAGCAAAGGTAGGAGATCATTTCATGTGATCTACATTCGTCAATAACAGGAGAAACTAGTCAAAATTAACGCCAAGGCTTGTTCAAAATTCTGATATGTACATAAACTACTTGGACAAGAAATCATGAATGTTTTGGTTTGCAGAGAGAACAGTTTTCTTTATTCGTTCTATTATTGTTTTGGATACATCAAATAGATTTTCATTATTGTATTTTAAGAATGAAAGTTTGGATTTTTCTTCTTCCAGTATCTGGTTATCTTGTAAGAACTATACTTTTGATGCCATATAATCACTTACCATCTGTATTTGACTGAGGAATTCAGGTGGGAAATATACCTCAAGGGCTTCCCTCGTTCTCCATCCCTAAAGAGTTTGGGCTTGCGAAGTCATTAATTTCTACCACATTTCTAATTACTGGAGTGGCTATACTGGTAGGAACTGAATTCTATCATTAGCTAGAATCTTATGATGCTCTTCATAATATTAACCATCCACTCACTTCACATTTGCAATTCAGGAATCTGTTGGGATTGCCAAAGCTCTGGCTGCAAAGAATGGATATGAATTGGATTCAAATCAAGAGGTATGTTTCTTAAGCACAAAATCACTATTGGATTCAAGGTTCATTATTGTGCATTTTTTGATGATCAAGTGTTCTACAAGCAGTCTAAAAATAAACTGTTCAACTTTTTCCTTGATCTGTGTCTGGTCTATCAAGACAAGTTGCTTGTTGAAGGTCGCCTTGCCTAACCTCTAGGAAGTCTTCCATCCCTGTTCCTGTCTGAGATTTGCTTCTAGGCAGACCTGCCAAATACCTTTAATAACAGAAGTCATCCCTGCCTACCCTCTAGGAAGTCTCCAGCCAATGTTCCTCCAAAGCCTTACTCATAGGTACCCCACACACGGTTACTTGAAGCTAAGAAAAGAGCATTCACACCTTTCGTTGAAGCACCATAGCCCTACTTGCAGAATGAACATTAACTTTTGGCCTGTTACTTGCTCTGTGCATTGACCCCCAAGCTACACGACTTGCAATCCACCCCCCTCTCAAAAGAAAAAGAAACCCTCTAGGAAGTCCCCTATCACTGTGCCGGCCTTGTCTGAATGGAATTTACTGGCTCTTGTATTGAGGCTTCATCAAACTTGTTATACAGAAACATCTTAGTTGTCTGTGACATTCTGTTCCTTCCAAGTTATCTTCGGCAAGTCAGTGTATTGATCAAAATGGTTGCAGACATAATTCTTCTCATAACTGGACATCTATAATCATAAATCTTTTTTTGTATCACATTATGAAATAGAGACAGAGGCTTAGACCTTAGTTTATTTAGGGATGCTGTTATTAAGTGATTACTTATGAGAAGTACACGGTGCAAATTGTTGATTATGAGGTAGTTCCTTTTGTAAAGGAGCAACAAAGTCATAGATCCCTGCTAACACTTTCATTGTTTTTTAATAGTTATTTGGCCTTGGAGTAGCCAATATTTTTGGGTCCTTTTTCTCAGCATACCCTGCTACAGGTGAGATTTCTTAATGTCTTTCTCACGTATAAATAAATACATCATGTGTAATCAAGCCTGATATTACTTATCAACACATGCTATGTTTTATAAGTTTGAGTTGGCATGGTTCTGAAGGAGCAATTTGTTTATGAATATGTTGAATAGGTTCCTTCTCAAGATCAGCAGTTAATAATGAAAGTGGTGCAAAAACTGGTCTGTCAGGAATTGTCGTTCCACTCTGTTATTCATGACACCGTTGTTTGAATATATACCTCAGGTATGTCTCCCTTTGATACTTCATTCTCTTAAAGACCGCATAGGCTGCTGCTGACCAATTTCAGTGCTAATTTTCCATTTCAAATTCAGATATCAAATTTATTTCAGAAAATCCTTATGATCCTGTGTGGGTAATTTATAAAATTCAATGGTCTCGACATTGTTTCGATGTTATCTTGGCAGCTACATGCACTCACTGTTTATTGAATTTTTTTACTTGGATCTTGACTCTACCGCTTGTGGACTTGATCACCCTTGCAGTGTGCTCTAGCGGCCATTGTAATCTCTGCTGTAATTGGGCTGGTGAGTTTTGCTATTTTCTCTCTCCACAAATTCAGAGAATTTACGTCACTATCATACATCTCAATCTTTAATAAGCTGTATAGTCATCAATCATAAATCGTGAACCCACTTTACTTGTGAAAAGACTTGGGGTTTGAAGTGATACTTCTTGCTGAGGAAAAACTCTATAAACATATGTACTGCTGGACGAGGTCATGGACTGAGATATTAGTGATGCTAACTTTCTAACCAAATAAAATACTCTAAAACTACTTGGGTGGGAGGCATGGACCAAGGATATCAGACATGCTAGCTTTCTACATAAAAAAATGGATTGGTTTTTTTGTGAGAAGTTTCTGCCAGGACATTGACAAGCTGCCTGTATGGATGATGTGTGGTGGCTGTACCTCCAATATAATGAAGCACCAATTGGCAAATGTATATAACCCAAGTCTATGGCAATGTGTAGAGCTGATTAGTCATCTCAATACACTTGGTTTATGACTGACGATTATACATCTTATTGGAAGAGTGTAACAGGTCTTTTCGGCAAATCATAAGATACTACTTCTAATTGATCATCCAAATCATAAAGATACTACTTCCTGGCTATTTTTTATCGTTCACTAGCAATTATTGAAACGTACATATAGCGTAGAAAATCATCTCCAAGTAACCGGATTCAAGCAATTAGCAAGAGATAAATAACTAGCGGTCATTGGCCTAGTGGTATCTGTGGAAATCTACAGCTCTTAGGTTGTGAGTTCAAGATTCTTGGAGTTGTATTAATGGGTTGACCGTTTAAAAGACGAGATAAATAACTCAGAAACAAAAATAAAAATTGTAACTACCAACAACTTAATAAGCAATCAAAGAGGTAGACCAGTCGCACTCGAGAGAACCCATTGAGAGTACTAGCCTACTGACTTATTGATTGCCCCACAAGAAAAAGGATTGGGGGCAGGTTGAGAAGTATCCAGGGGTACCACACAAGATCAAAGGGTATGTTGCAAGTTGAGAAGTATCCATGAGGTAAGGTCTCGGAACTGGACATGCACCCAACACCAACATTTAACCTCCAGTAATAATTGGCCGTGTGTAGTTATGTAACGCCCCCAGAACCCCGTAGCATGATATTGTCCGCTTTGACTAACCTGCCCGCTCAACCACAAAGCAGTAGTCGCACGGTTTTGTTTCTGGCAGCCGCACAACGCA
>NC_037540.1:10976191-11000361 GCF_001531365.2 Cynara cardunculus var. scolymus | reverse complement strand
CTAAAAATAAACTGTTCAACTTTTTCCTTGATCTGTGTCTGGTCTATCAAGACAAGTTGCTTGTTGAAGGTCGCCTTGCCTAACCTCTAGGAAGTCTCCCATCCCTGTTACTGTCTGAGATTTGCTTCTAGGCAGACCTGCCAAATACCTTTAGTAACAGAAGTCATCCCTGCCTACCCTCTAGGAAGTCTCCAACCAATGTTCCTCCAAAGCCTTACTCGTAGGTACCCCACACACGGTTACTTGAAGCAAAGAAAAGAGCATGCACACATTTCTCTGAAGCACCATATCCCTACTTGCAGAATGAACATTAACTTTTGGCCTGTTACTTGCTCTGTGCATTGACCCCCAAGCTACACGACTTACAATCCACCCCCCTCTCAAAAGAAAAAAAAAACCCTCTAGGAAGTCCCCTATCACTGTTCCGGCCTTGTCTGAGTGGAATTTACTGGCTCTTGTATTGAGGCTTCATCTAATTGTTATACAGAAACATCTTAGTTGTCTGTGACATTCTGTTCCTTCCAAGTTATCTTCGGCAAGTCAGTGTATTGATCAAAGTGGTTGCAGACATAATTCTTCCCATAACTGGACATCTATAATCATAAATCTTTTTTTGTGTTACATTATGAAATAGAGACAGAGGCTTAGACCTTAGTTTATTTAAGGATGCTGTTATTAAGTGATTACTTATGAGAAGTACACGGTGCAAATTGTTGATTATGAGGTAGTTCCTTTTGTAAAGGAGCAACAAAGTCATAGATCCCTGCTAACACTTTCATTGTTTTTAATAGTTATTTGGCCTTGGAGTAGCCAATATTTTTGGGTCCTTTTTCTCAGCATACCCTGCTACAGGTGAGATTTCTTGATGTCTTTCTCACGTATAAATAAATAGATCATGTGTAATCAAGCCTGATATTACTTATCAACACATGCTATGTTTTATAAGTTTGAGTTGGCATTGTTCTGAAGGAGCAATTTGTTTATGAATACGTTGAATAGGTTCCTTCTCAAGATCAGCAGTTAATAATGAAAGTGGTGCAAAAACTGGTTTGTCAGGAATTATCATGGGCATTATCATCTGTTCCACTCTGTTATTCATGACACCATTGTTTGAATATATACCTCAGGTATGTCTCCCTTTGATACTTCATTCTCTTAAAGACCGCAAAGGCTGCTGCTGACCAATTTCAGTGCTAATTTTCCATTTCAAATTTAGATATAAAAATTTATTTCAGAAAATCCTAATGATCCTGTGTATGTAATTTATAAAATTCGATGGTCTCGACATTGTTTCGATGTTATCTTGGCAGCTACATGCACTCACTGTTTATTGAATTTTTGTACTTGGATCTTGACTCTACCGCTTGTGGACTTGATCACCCTTGCAGTGTGCTCTAGCGGCCATTGTAATCTCTGCTGTAATTGGGCTGGTGAGTTTTGCTATTTTCTCTCTCCACAAATTCAGAGAATTTACGTCACTATCATACATCTCAATCTTTAATAAGCTGTATAGTCATCAATCATAAATCGTGAACCCACTTTACTTGTGAAAAGACTTGGGGTTTGAAGTGATACTTATTACTGAGCAAAAACTCTATAAAACATGTAGCGGACGAGGTCATGGACTGAGATATTACTGATGCTAACTTTCTAACCAAATACAAATACTCTAAAACTACTTGTGTGGGAGGCATGGACCAAGGATATCAGTCATGCTAACTTTCTACATGCAAAAATGTATTGGTTTTTTTCTGATGTGTGGTGGCTGTACCTACAATGTAATGAAGCACCAATTGGCAAATGTATATAACCCAAGTCTATGGCAATGTGTAGGGCTAATTAGTCATCTCAATACACTTGGTTTATGACTGACGAATATACATCTTATTGGCAAGAGTGTAATAAGTTTTTTCGGCAAATCATAAGATACAACTTCTAATTGGTCATCCAAATCATAAAGATACTACTTCCTGGCTATTTATTTATCATTCACTTGCAATTACTGAAACGCTACATATAGCGTATAAAATCATCTCCAAGTAACCAGAGGTGGATCAAAAAAGAAAATATTCAAGCAATTAGCAAGAGATAAATAACTAGCGGTCATTGGCCTAGTGGTATCTGTGGAAATCTACAACTCTTAGGTTGTGAGTTCAAGATTCTTTAGGGAGTTGTATCAATGAGTTGACCTTTTAAAAGACGAGATAAATAACTCAGAAACAAAAATAAAAATTGTAACTTAATAAGCAATCAAAGAGGTAGACCAGTTGAACTCGAGAGAACCCATTAAGTACTAGCCTACTGACTTATTGATTGCCCCACAAGAAAAAAAATTCGGGGCAGTATCCAACACCAACATTTAACCTCCGGTAATAATTGGCGGTGTATTGTTAGTACTTACAAGTTACATGTGGTTTTACAAAGAGTGTATCGGGATGATCAATCAACCATACACATTGCACAATGAAAAGAAGTTTTCTTGTATCATTTCTTCAAAACCTAAATGTATGTAAAAACCTTGCATTAATACAAAAATTATATAAAATTTCAAATGATTAGAACATATATGCCATCTGTAGAGTTACAAAACGTATTCTTTCAACTTCTACAGATGGCACATATGTACTCATCTTCTGAAAAAATAGGTTTTGTACGCTATATGCAATGTTTCAACTGTTATAAAACCGAGTTTCAGTAGCCAACAATCTCTGAAAACAGAGAACACAACGATAACCTATCTGGTTAACGCACAAATTCACAGCAACACAAAACTGGTACTGTGATTCAAATCAGAAAGCAAAAATTAGAAGGAACACAAAAAATTAAGTGGTTCGGCAGTTAAATTGTGGAGATTACAAAGGTTCACGCACACTTTTTCACAGCAATCTGCTCTACACACCTCACCGAAAAAACACACGTCTTTCTCTTTTCTTTTGTAACTGTCTTGCAGTTACTTACTGCTGTCCTATTAATTAGCAATTAATTATTGCTTTTAATAATATAGCCGAATGAGAAATAGAGCCATAATACAACATCAACATCTGCTAACGGATTATTAATAGATAGCCAGGATGTAGTATCTTATGATTTGGAGATWTTTAAGARCTTCGACAGAGTATCTGGTCCCTACCTTTTGGTTATTATTTGTAATCATTTTGCAATTAATGTGGCGTCAGTTGTCACCTTTTGTTTATATCTATATAACATAAGACATTTCCACATTGTTGTTCCATAYTGTACCATTACATTGTGTCATAAATTCAGTGGTTGGTWGGGTTGGCCTCTCAACCTGTAACAGCAGTTTACGGTTAACTGACGTACTGAACTATATACCCCAAAATTTCTATTCTATCATAATCTGGTTCCTCTACAATGCCATAATAGAGAATAATTTAGTGTTGATTTTTCCTTGCTCAGATCCTAACTTGTCATCATGTAAATTATAACAGGTGGACTATGAAGAGGCAATGTTTTTATGGCGGGTAGATAAGAAAGATTTTTTTCTTTGGACAGTTACTAGTGCAACAACGTTGTTCTTCGGGGTAGAGATCGGTGTGCTTGTTGGGGTATGCATTTATTTATAGTGTATGATAGATAGTACTGCGGCAGTTCTTCATACAGTGAAGACTTATCAATCTTTATAAGAAATTAAGACGTTGCCTACTACTTGAATAGGACTATTAATATTTCTGCTGGTTTTGGTTCTCTTCCATTTCTAGCTTGTCCAAACATATTGACCCACTATTGGCTTCGCTGCAACTTGTGCTCGCTGGTATACATATGTTAGGTTCTGTATATTACTAATCTGAGTGTTGCAATGTCGTGACAATTTTAGGTCGGGTTTTCACTTGCTTTTGTGATCCATGAATCGGCAAATCCACATATTGGTGAGCAAGCTTGTTATATTACTGCCGTTGATTAATATATGTGCTTGCTTCAGCTTTCTCCAATAAGTTACGATCCAGTTATCATGTATCTCCAACTATTGCCTTCTTCAGAAAGTCATATAACTTTAACTAAGGAGATAAATTTTTAGGCCTCTCATCTAAATGGGCACGAGGATAATGTTTAGCGAAGTTTTGATGAATTCTGCAATGATGCTAAATTGAACATTCGTGAGTTTATGTGAGTTTCAGGCTGGAAAGATGAGGTTCTGTTTCCAATTTTGAAGCTAAATGATTATTTTTTAGATCTGAGGGGGGAAACTTTTGTCACCTTCCTATTGAACATCCTTGATAATACATAAATGAGATTTAAACATGACCTCTTAGTTATCCTAAGGAAGCCAAACTCAGCAATCTCAGCTGGGCGAAGCTAAAGGGTTATTATGAAGCTTGGAGCTGATAATGTCAAAATCTAGCTGAGAACTGTGTCCATCCTAAAAAAAGAACTCCCCAAAACCAACAATTCATTTGTCATGCCACTCTTAATTAACTAGCTTATGTGAGTTTCAGGAACTCATAGTTGTTGAAATCTAGCTATGAACTTTGTCCACCCTAAGAAAAAGAACCCCAAAATCAAACAATCGATTTTTCACGTCATTCTTGATTGACTAGCATATGTGAGTTTCAGGAACTCATAGTTGTTGAAATCTAGCTATGAACTTTGTCCACCCTAAGAAAAGGAACCCCAAAATCAACAATTGATTTTTCACGTCATTCTTGATTGACTAGCTTATGTGAGTTTCAGGAACTCATAGTTTTGTCTTACTTTTTGGGTTCTTGGAACTCATAATTTGTGGGTTCTTGTATAAAGTTGCATGTAGATATGACTTTTTGAATAATTGTCAATTTGTTTGTATTACAGCTGTGTTGGGGCGGCTTCCTGGCACCACTGTTTATAGAAACATCAAACAGTACCCAGAAGCATATACATACAATGGGATTGTGATTGTTCGAATAGATGCACCTTTCTATTTTGCCAACACAAGCTTTATAAAAGACAGGTGAATATTAATGTGCCTTAGCGGTTGTTTGATTTATCTATTAAGTTCTGAATCTATTAAGTTGTCTTTAAGCATTAATCTATTTGGATACATTAAGATAAATTGTTGTTTGATTTTTGTCCTAAATAAATAGTCTAAATAACAAAAATTACCATTTTAACCTTATGTCTACATAAGTGTTGAATGAAAATAAATTGTTTGATAAATATTTTGAATGACAAAAAATTAAAATAGTATGAATTATTTTAAATAACATGAATTCAACAGGTTCATGATAACTAAAAAAATATTTAGAACAATTAAGTATTATTGTTTGATACAAATTTTTATTTGTGCGCGTTGGTAAACTATTTATTTTGTAATGAGATGGGTGATTAAAAATTGTAGGACAAGGGTAATTTTGGAAAATTTATAACTTAATGCATTAAGATAGGATGGCTAACTTATCAATTTAAATCAAACATGTTAATATAACTTAACCAATTAAGCTAACCACCCATTAAGCTTATTAAGATGAAAACAAACACACCCTTGGAGTTGCATACCATATAGGTGATTTTGTACTGTCCAATTTGATGGTGCTTGCTTGCTTTTAACGAAATAGTTATTACAATATCTTTATATGTGTTTCAGGCTGCGTGAATATGAAATTTCGTTAGACCAATCTGGCAGCAAACGTGGACCAGAAGTTGAAAGAATACGTTTTGTAATTTTAGAGATGGCACGTATGTACTCAGCATCTGAAATTTTATATTGTTTTTCGTAATAATGCAAGGTTTTTAGTTTTACTACATACATTTAGGTTTTCAGGAAATGACATAGACAACTAGTCAACTTTCACTTTGCAGTCCTTTTCCCTCTTGATCTACAGAAGTTGATAGATTTCCCCCCCTTAAGTTGGCAGATCTTATTTCTGTACCCATTTTACACTCTGCAACCCATTTTCTCCTTGAAATACAAAATCAAAATAAAAACAACAACTATTCACAATATTATGTTTCCTTCTAGATGGCTGATACGTAACTTCTCTATCAATCCCTGGTTTCAGACCATATTAACATTTCTAAGTTTGCCTTATTCAGACAATTTTGACTTCCCTATATAAGTTTCAACACAGGTTTTCTATGGGGGTTTCATAAAGTGACCAAATGAAAATATGAGTACTTTATGTTGTAGGACTAAATTTTGTTTATAGGAAAACAAGAACATTGAAAGTATTAATTTTCTTTGCACAATCAGCCAAAGCCCGTCCCCGGCTTTTCTTTAGGTGATCTCCATCACAAATAAGACAATCCTTGTTGGTTAGCTCTCACACCTATGCCCTCTTGCCTCATTGATCACTAAAAAGTTCATTTTATATGATCCAATTAGAAGGCTGATCCTGGTGCAAAAAGCCTCCAATTAAGAGGCTGGGTGATGGGTCATTATCCAATTAATAGGCTGCAAAGTGAAAGTTCATTGCTTTTTAATATCAATCTCCCTTTACAATGACATGCCACATAAGCAAGTTGGACAAGCAGTAACAAATCTGTCAACTGAAGGAGAAAACACATTGATTTTCAACGTTTGGTGTATTTTATGTCGGTTTTTGTAGTTCATGGGGAACTGAGTTGTAAAGGAAAAGCTCGTTGGTTTCTATTACCTAAGGTTTTCTTAATCAATGTTATCTCACACCAGATCTTATTGTATCAGATAGTCGTCTTTTTACTTGATCCAATTTCTCTTAARACCAAAGAACAAAACTCAATTTCTCATCATTYCCCYCCTTGTATGGTCCAGGTAGTATRATATGTGTGTATTATATTAATAATGAGTCGAAAACGTATCATTATACAATTATATTCATATCCGCTTCTTTTGTCATCATATGCGGATGCAGACATGCCTGTTTTATGGATACAGATTTGGACATGTATGCATTTATATGTTGTGATACTGGTGAGGATTAGATTCACATTGTATTAATATTAGTGATAGAATGTTTCAAATACARATATCCACTTTTTCCAACATTTAATCTTCAATCCAGAACAAGCAGTTAATTTAGTTCCATGTCTTTTTCAGCTGTTACTTATGCCGACTCCAGTGCAGTTCAAGCTTTAAAAGAGTTGTATCAGGAATATAAATCAAGAAACATCCAGGTGCATAATCTTTTTTTGCCTACAACTATTATACTTCTAATCAGAAGAGTTCTCTCATCACGAAGGATCGTGTGAGAATAGGAGTTAAGGTGAGAAGTGTAAGAAGGGATTTGAACCCTTGATCACTTTTAATCCCAAAACAACCCATGGATTGCTTTTTAGAAGGAATTGATCTAGCGTATCTCATTAGTGTTGATCTAGTGGTTCTCTTCATTTAGGATTGATCCAAGAGTGGAGATCCCTTCTTACCCTTCTCACCATAACTTTCATTCTCACCAGAACCCAACCCTTTCTCATCATCATATCTGTAGTTTTGTTGTCATTGCTATAACACCGAAAATGAACATTAAAGTGTGTTAAAGTTGGCTACTTGAGACTACATGTAGAGATAAGGTCTGTATACATCCTAGCCTCCCCAGTCCCCAGACCCTTTCTCTGTATGGGATATACCGGGTTTGTTTGATTTAAAGTTTGGGGTTGTTTACTACCTGCTTACCGCCCCTTACCCTCAGGTTAGAGGTGCTTAGTAGGCCAGGGATGTTGCTGTTTACCAAGCCCTTCTTACAGGTCCATGATGCTGACCCGGTAAGCTAAGCAAAGGGCTCTTAGGGGTCATTTACCAAACGCTTACCGGATAAGCGGTTACCGGCAAAAGTCATCACTCTCACTTACCTTATTAGGTAACATTCTTAACCAATAAAATGGATTGTTGGTAACCGTCTTTATCCGGCAAGTGCTAACCGTGTAAGAAAGAGTCTTCTCCCTTACTTACCAGGTAAGATTCTCGGTCCTGCTATGACATGGTTAGTGTTTGGTAAACGACCCATTACTCGATTAGTGATTAGTGTTGACCCAAATAGTATTTTTATTTGGTCGGCGTTTACCCAATTTGCGCTGGTGAATGACATCAACCTATCACATACTTTGTTTTTTTTTTCTTTTCGCATTTTTTAGTAAGTATACAAGATATCTACTTGTTGGATGGTTCATTCACTCCAAATAATGTTTAATCTCTCGACCTTTCACCATCAACCATAATGCAGATAGCCATTGCTAATCCAAACTGAGATGTTCTTCTAACTCTAGTAAAATCTGGATTCATCGATCTGGTTGGTAAAGAATGGTGTTTTGTTAGAGTGCATGATGCCGTTCAAGTTTGTCTTCAACATGTGCAGACCTCAACCAGTTCTTCCCTTAAAGCACCACAAGTAACTCTTCACAACAGTTCCAGCTATCTAGACATACTGAAAGAAAGACGTAAAGCTGACTTAACGGCCGATGAAATGGAATCCAGTGAAAGAGAACGATTAACATCCAAAGATGCAGACCCTGTGATGGAGCCGTTGTTGTCGGGAAAATCTCACAAATGATGTTGATTTTTTGTAGATAAATTGTATTACTTTGCACCATATGTGATTAATGAACCAGACCCCTTGTGATTCTTTCATGGAAGCAAAAGGTAGATTTCAATCTAGTGTTTGAAGTTATTATGCTTTCAACCGTGAGTCATGTGAAAACACATCTTCAGAAAGGCAAAAGGTAGATTTCAATCTAGTGTGGAAGCAAGAGAGAATATTTGAAGCGATTTCTATCATCTCCATTCCGTTTAAAATTAGTCCGTAATTCGTTTTTATTTCCAACATTAGTTAAACTCTAGATTGTTGATGTATTTCATTTGAGATTCCTTTGTAAGTTGTTGTGAATAAGTTTATTTGCTTGATTTCTACGTGAATGCCATTTTCATTTGAGTTATCGATTAATCTGAACAACTAATTGATGTTCTTTTGGAAAATAACTATTCAAAAACCTAAATACGTAATCGTTTAGGGATTTTGATAAAGTGGCGATTAAAATCATTTGGTCTCAATAAGGTTTTCAGTTTAATTTCTTAAATTCTTGCAATGGATGCTCTAATAACCGGAGCTTGTGAGCTTATTGCTTCAAATTGGTGATATTACTAATTCGTTAATGTTGACCACACCTGTGAATTTGAGAGCTTGTTCAAATTCCCATTTGGGGTGAATATTTGATTAAAGAGCTTGTTTTAATTTATGGGAAAATCGAGGTTGTCAGAGCTTGTTGACAACTATAGCTAGTTTGGGCTTGTTTTAATATGTTGTATCATAGGAATCAATGATACTCTTTACATCACAATTGAAAGTGAAATATTGTTGGTCTTTTTAATTATATCTTTTATTCGTATAATTAGTGTTGGTAAATATCTTAATCCACCTCCTTTTAATTAAAGTGTAGAAGCTGAATAATAGCCACGACCATTCTCGTGGATTCAACTTGTAAAACCGACGAATTCAACCTGTAAAGTCAAGTCGAATCCTTAGGGATTGGTCTTGGCTATTATTTAGCTTCTACACTTTAAGTAAAAGGGGTGGATTAAGATATTTACTAATACTAATTATACGAATAAAAAGTTATAATTAAAAAGACTGACAATATTTCACTTTCGATTGCGATGCAAATACTATCATTGATTCTTACGATGAAAAATGGTAAAACAAGCCCAAATTGGCTATAGTTGTTAACAAGCTCTGACAATCTCAATTTTATTTTAGATATACATTGATTAAAACAAGCTCTTTAATCAAATCTTAACCCCAAATGGGAATTTGAACAAGCTCTCAAATTCAGAGGTTTGGTTAGCATTAACGAGTTAGTAAAATCACCAATTCGAAGCAATAAGCTCACAAGCTCCGCTTATTAGAGCATCCATTCCAAAAATTCAAGAAATCAAATTGAAATCGATTGATTTCAGTCGCCACTTTATCAAGATCCCTAAACGATTATGTATCTAGGGTTTTGAATAGCTATTTTCCAAATGAAGATCAATTAATTGATAACTCAAATGAAAATGACATTCATATAGAAATCAAGCAAATAAACTTATTAACAACATCTTATAAGGGAACCTCAAATGAAATACATCAACAATCTAAAGTTTGGCTAGTGTTGGAAATAAAAAACGAGTTACCGACTAAATTAAACGGAATGGATATGGTAGAAATCGCTTCAAATCTTCTCTCTTGCTCCCAAAAATCGCCCCTTGGTCAAATCTCCCTCAAACTGCGATTTCCAGGTCAATTTATACCAAGAAGATGGAAAAACTGCTCAAGATTCAAAAATTGACGAAATTGGTCCCTCTAGGCTTTAGGAAAATATGTGACACTTGCATGCGACCCTGACATGACATGGTAGCATGTCAGGGTAACATTTCATATATCGTAACTTCATACCATATTGTGCGATCCCTTGCATGCTACCCTGACATGGAACTGTAGCATGCCACGGTAGCATTTTTTTTCTATTTTGCCTTTTTTTTTACTACTTTTTTCGTACAACTTTGTTAAGCAAAACAACCATTTTTCCTCGCGTTTTCTCGTTCGTTTCTTGCACTGATCAACATAAAACTTGGATTAGGCTTATAAAAACATAATTTAGGCCTATTAAAATATAGAAGTGAGGATTTTGAGCTTATAAACACATAATAGAACATGAAAATTTGATGCATCAGTTACTCATCTTTACATGATTGGTGGACTAAAAGGGAATATAAATTATTGGGGCCGAAGATTTTGATTCCGAAATTATAAGCCTCAAATTGCACATACCACATAATCAGGAACAAATGGTGCCATTCATGGCGCAACCGTTCCAACTTCATATAAAGTTACTTTGGCATATCTTGAACTCAATGAGCTAGTTTAATTATTGGGGTCATCGATGAATCATTTAGTCGCAACAAAGGAGAGAAGAATAATCGAGAAACTTTAGAGCATCGCCAACAGTTATGTTAGTTTTTTTTAAATGGAGTATCAAAAGTCAAAATCTAAAAAAAAATATTACATTCAGCTCCAATAATTACTCTATTTTATCGACAACAACTATGTTGTTCGATTTCTGTATTTGATGTGTATCAAAGACTGCAACAGGTCACCCATAGCATCACTGCTTCGATTTAGAAGGCAAGTTTAGGATTCGAAAAAGGAGAAGGTTATTACAGATGAATAAGGATGCAGATGAGGAGAATGGAGAAGAGAAGAAGAAAAGGAAGAGGAAGCACGTAGAAGCTGATGAAGCAAAAGCAGAAACACCAAGTAAGAAGAAAAAGAAGAAGACAAAGGTATACAAGAGAATGAAAGGATCAAATAGATGAACAATTTTGGGTATCTGAGTAACAATTGATGCTTTAGGGAGAGCCTAGCAGTGTTTTGATTTGAATAGTCAGATTTGTTCTCCATATGTAATGTAATTAAAAAAATTAATTTTTTTAGAAGAGATCAAATAAATGGTATTTTTGTTCTTTTTCATCATTCCATTCCAATTCTGTTGCAAACCAAACAGACAAATTTCAATTCATTAGACAGATTATATTTCATTTCTGTCAACCAAACACTTATTCAAATCTGATAACATTCTATTCCATTCCAATTCATTCCAAATTCCAATTCTTTTAACATATTTCATTCATTCATAAATTCAGGGCCGTCCCTCGGCATAGGCCCAAGGGGCAACAAAAGAGCTAAGGGCATCAGATTTATCAAGCCCAATATACCTATATAGGTTCAGTTGGGCCTAAAAATATTACCTTTACCACCACAATTGGCCTCAATCGCTCTCTCTTTCGTCCTCAACTCCCGCCTCGCTCACGAGCCAATTCATGAATCGAAGACTCAAATCGCCACTCTGAACTCACGATTCACGAATCAAAATCTCAAACTCCACTTTCGGCTCTCGAGTCTCGCCTCTCGCTCTCGCTCTCTCGAGTCTCAACTATCGATCGACGACCGCTCAAAATCTGAATACTCGTGAGTTGTGAGTTGTGAGGTTAGGGTTATTTACTTCACTTATTTTTTTTTTGTGTTTCTAATTCTTGTTTGATTAATTCATAATCTAGATGACGTTGCCCTCCATACTTAGGTTTTCTTTTATGCTTTAAAGCTGTAAATGTAATACTGTATGTATCAATGTATGCCTATTGCCTAATTGTCTACTTAGGTTTTCTGTCAATCGTCAACATTAGTTAGGTTGGGACTTGTGGCTATTTTTGGGGTTGTTTCGTTTTGCAATTTCTAAGTAAAATCCATGAGTTTTAGTTCTTCGTTCTGGTTCTGGTTATGGTTACTCCCTTCTG
Source organism: Cynara cardunculus var. scolymus (assembly GCF_001531365.2). Classification (NCBI taxonomy): domain Eukaryota; kingdom Viridiplantae; phylum Streptophyta; class Magnoliopsida; order Asterales; family Asteraceae; genus Cynara; species Cynara cardunculus. The sequence continues at coordinate 10,988,129 of NC_037540.1, read as the reverse complement.
TTTGCAGACATTGTTGTGTGTCAAACAGTCAAAGCATCATACATTCATACTATTGCTATTAATTGATCTAGTTGTTCATCGATTCAATCAAGCCTATCTCTGGAGTTTTAGTTCTTCGTTCTGCGATTAATATTCAAGATTTTTGTTCTAATCCCATTAGATTTTGATGTATATTAACATAATTTCAGCAGTTATAATACAGTTGAATAGACCTATAAATGTGCAGTAGTTAAGTGATGATTTGCCCTCACTTGAATGTGTAGTAGCTAATTCACTTGACTGTTCTCCCTTAACTTTGCAATTTTACATATGAAACTCATGATTGTCATTGGTCATGACCCTAAATATGATTATATGAAACACATAATGGTCTAATGAAGTCATGCAATAGCTAATTTCATAGGCAAATACCTTAAGTGACTAAAACTAGGAGGACAAAATTAGTGAAGTAGGAATGAGCCATTGATGTTGTAGAGTGTAAATAATTGAAGAAGAACCAACCAATTAAGTGTTTAGAGTTGGATTAAAAAGGTATGAGTGTTGATTTTGATTTATACAGAAGACGTAGGATGTAGTAAATGGGGACAAGTAGATGATTTGGTGTTATGATGCTCCTTATTTTGGTTTTGGATAAGTAGATGAGTTGGTGTTTAAATGCAAAGGATCTAACAACTTGATTAATGAAACCTTAACATATTATTTAAAGCAAACACTCAACTATAAGATCACACTTATGAACAAAAAACATTAATGGATCTCTCGGTCTACGAAGGAAAAAGCTAGACAATTGTAAATGCTATAAGATTGCTATTTATAGTTCGTTTGGTTTGCAAGATTGCTATTGAGAGATTTGGATTTTGTATATTATTTTAAAGCAAACACTCAACTATAAGATCACACTTATCACAAATGCTATGAACAAGGTAAATGCTGGTGCTAATTTTGTATACAAATCATCTTCGATTCTATCAATTAAGCATTTGTGTGGTCTTAAAAGTCGATTTGAGAATTAGGTATCTGAGATTGCAACAAGAATAAGTTTTCTGTTATAATAGCGTATGATGCATATGTCTACAACATGAAGAACTAAAATGGTGAGTTTCATTATTCTTTGGACTTTGGAGTTGTTGATGCAACCATTAAGTTTGTGAGGGTTTGTTATTTATATTGTGGAAATTCTGGATCGTTTTTTTAGATATCAATACTAGAAATCCAGACCCATATACATATTTCTATCCATTTATTGCTGTCGGAGTCAAAGGATTAAGTTCATATTCCTAGTTTTCAACTTAGGGCCTCTTTGGTTGGTTTTCCATGTGTGGATTAATCTGTCTTGATAGATTGGGGATTAGTGTGCTTTTTTACTTAGGAGTGACAAGTTTAGAAAAAACTTAGCTTTCTACATTGGCCTGTTCTGACATTTTAGAGGCCCTGAGCGAGATGTAAAAAGGGCCCTCGAAATGTACAAAAAATTCTTTAGTATTTTGTCTTTATCATCAAAAATACCATTGAATCCAAAAAATATTAATAATTCATATAAAACCATTTCCTTGAGTATTACTTGATGTAAAATCGATCAATAATTATTTCTAAATTAATATTATCTTCCATATCAGTTTTACATAGCATGGTCAATCACTGTCAAAAACATCACATGATATACTTTTAATACGTAGATTGACTTCATTCGTGGTCACAAGATTGACTATTCAAAGTAACATTTTATGTAAATTAATATAAATTAGTGGGTTTCCATCTAACTCATATTAATGTTCTTCATCATCATTTAAAATTTTTAGCGTTAAATAATTTTTTTCCGAAACTATCAATCTTAGAATGAAAAGCCCATGTCGGTTATAACTTAAGATTTTATTCTTGTTTTAGAGATAGGAGATTACTTAAGATTCATGAACTCAATATTATGTAATAAGGAGTCAATAATGTATGGAAAAATAAGGGTAGTTCTGAAATCCTAAATATAGGTATAAGTTGGGTTGTCTCAAATGATTGTTATTCTTTTTAAAAGATAGGAGTTTTCTTAGTTAATACAAAAATATAATTAATGCGGATGAGATAACCAAAAAAATTAGTGGGAGATGAATGATAGAGATATATATCAAGGTTTTATAGATAATTAGTTTTAAACTTTGATACTAAATAAAAATAACTTAGAGAAAACAATAAACAATATTAGGGTCGTCCCAATATTTTTGGAGGTCCTGTTACATCCATACTAAAACTATAGATCTTCTGAAACGAGTAATAAACAAAATAAAATATGAAAGTTCTTGTAATATTAAAAAAGTTACAAATTAAAACAACAAAAATGTATAAAATGACAAAGTGAAAAGAATATCGAAGAGTCATTTTTGTTTTGATCGACAAATAATGAAATTAAATAGCCATATTTTGATTTTGAAATAAATCTTCATTGAGGTGGGTTCACATGAGGGCCTATGTAAAATTGTAATTAATTAATACATGCTAATAGATTACCCTGAACATTACTATAAAATAAACAATCAATTAACTTTTTACATATTTTCTTCACTAGTGTAATTAATTAATACATGTATGGGCTCTAAATATAATACTAAATTGTTTTTGAGTAATATCAGATACTAAAAGAATTTGTAATGTATAATCTTTATTTATTAATTTTTTAAACTACTATTATATACTAAAAAAATTTGGGCCCCATCTCTTGTGAGGCCAGCCTGCCCTCCACCAAGAACGACCTTGTTTGTACAAGCTCCCTCCTAGACAGGGATAGCAAAAAACCCCGCACCCTGCAGGGAACCCAATACTCAACCCTGATTTGACCAGGGAATCCCCAAGTTGACCGGGGATGGGGAATCCCCAAATTTATAAACCGGGAATGGGGCCGGGATACACCCTTCATCCCCGACCCCGAATTTTAATTATACATTTCTATGTGTATATATACATACACTAAGTATAATAATATAGTGAGAAACCCAGTTAGTTATATGTAATCTATAAATATAATCAATCTTTCATTATAAAAACTTGTAAAAATAATTACATTATTCATTTGGTTGTTTGTGGGAAACTTTTATTGACATAGCAACGTGATTATATAAAATTTTAATTCTCAAGTATTTTAATTAATATATTTGTGTTTGAACCACATTTTTTATGTTACCATTGTTCAAATACAACAATTAAAAATTTGGTAATTAATATTTTAGCATTATACGTCATTTAAATGTAAAATTGGCATTTATATATATTATGTATAAAAACATTACGTAAAAAAGTAAATTGTATGGACAGGGGAAAATCCCGGTTTACCATTGGGGATGGGGACGGGAATTGGAAAGCAGGGATGGGGATTGCGATCCCCGATACCCCCAACCCCGTTGCCATCTCTACTCCTAGAAGATTAGTGAATAAACCACTTTCTATATCATTAAGCCACTACCAATCAGTCATATATATGGCTGACCGAATAAGTTGTGAATCCCATTAAGCTGCTAACAATCATGCACTTAAATTTGTTATCTTAAGACATGATGAAGATGGATACTCTCATATTCCATGTATATTTGCATCTTTTCTATATTTCTATGTAGATCATCATGCCTGTGGTAGTCTTGTGAAGTGAATTGATTGTCTACTTTTTTAGATTTGCGTAGGCACTGAATTTAGGATCAATATGTAGCATTTGCAAAGTTCTTGCTCTATACATCTTATATTGAACAAGGATCAGGTAGGCAATGAATTCTGTACCAATGCGAGCAGTTAGTTAAATTAACAACAGTTCCAAGTAAGTAGCTAAAGGCGGATCCAGATTTATTTTGAGCAGGGGCACAAAATAATTAACGTAATATAAAATATAACAAAGATTAATTATAAACAGTAGGTTTTGATTAAAATGACTTGTAAATGTTTTTTTTTGACTAATCCCAGGGGGACCACCTGCTTTACAGATAGCCCAAAGTCACCGCATTTGAACCTCCGTAGCCACAAGGAGATTTTTATTCCTCCTTGGATTTGAACCTGGGACCTCCTGGTACTTTTGACCTTTGGAGCCAAGCTCAAACCAATCAGGTACCACCTTTGTGGTTAACTTACAAATGGTTTTTTGGAACACCCAAGTGGTTTTTCCTTCATTTCTGCTGCTATTACCAAAAAAATTATAAAAGAACCGAAGGGTCCAGCCACATTTTGTTATCTTAAATCCACCCTTGGATGTAGTAGATTTTAGGTTTGCTTTTATTCATAATTTTTGGACCTGATCCTGTAGAACCAACTCTGTCTGATTGAGTCATACTGCAATTGCATAGTTTCAGAAGACTGCAAATTGGCTTTCATCATTCAAGTTACAGAGACTTTCACAGAGTCTGTACTAGTTATAGTTTATTTGGAATTATAACTAATATTCATTCGTGATGAACGTAGCATCACGACTTTTCTCTTCATGAAGTTTTACAAGTCCTCAGATAATAATCTTGTTATAGAATGTCGTTTCAGGATCATTAAAAAATAAACTCACTTTAAAATAGGTTGCAATGTTGATACAGTTTTGCATGTTTGAAACAAGTTCGCAAAATTACACTCCCCTTTGTTCTAATTACCAAAGTCCTAAATGACATGAGACATGGCGTGAGCCTCAAGCCTTAAAGAGTCATCGTGGTTTTCAAGTCCCTGCTTATGGCAACAAATTTGTATATTATATGTATGTATATATATACACACACACACATGTTTCTACTATTACTCTGATATAATAAGACCATATACAAGTAGATAATATTAAAACGTAAAATGCTAGAAGGGTAAAAGAAATCAAATAACGCATTGCAAAAAACACGCATTGCACCATGGTGTGCCATAAGGGTAACGTGTCTGCTTATTACTGATGGGTGTTTTTGTATTCAATCATTATACTGTTCTTATTTTTAGATTTTCTCTCTCGTTTAGGTGATTGCAGACAGTGGTTGCTGAAATGGAGGCTCAATTCTTTCGGTTTCTGAAGATAGTCGGGGTTGGTTTCAAAGCTAGAGCGGAATCAGAAGGACGTTTATTGTTTCTGAAACTGGGGTACAGTCATGAGGTGGAGTTATCGGTGCCTCCTGCTGTTAGAGTATTTTGTTTCAAACCCAATATCGTTTGTTGCACCGGAATAGACAAGCAAAGGGTGCACCAGTTTGCTGCTGCTGTTCGTAGTTGTAAACCCCCCGAGGTTTACAAAGGCAAAGGTATCATGTATGTTGATGAGGTTATAAAGAAAAAGCAGGGCAAGAAATCAAAATAACGTCACTTTTTTATTTTATTTTTAATCATCTTTTTAAATATATTAACTGTTTATTTTAGATAAATTATGAGGATACAAAATGAATAATTGTACTTTGACATCTTTTTTAAAGATATTTCTTTCTTGTAAATTTTTTGCTTTTTGAGAAAATTACGATATCTGATTTTTATGGATATTAACTTGCCATGTCATCATTAATTAGAACTGCATATCATCAATAGGCATGGGAATAAGCCCTTATCTTTTTGGAACCCGGTCCACCTGTCCCGATCGAGGATGGGGTTCTTTGCTAAATTGGGGATGGGGACGGGGACGGGGACGGGATTCGTACTCCCTCCTTGTACCCGTTATATATGTATGTATATTATTTATTTTAACTAAAATGGTAATTCATGATTTCTTATTACCTTACTAGGTTTATAATCTAAAATTGTTATTTTTTTGGATGTTTAATATGTAATATTTTGGATGTCAAGTCAAAATACAATTACTCGATATGGTTTTATATTACTCAATATCTTTTGTTACATGTGACTTTAAGTTTTTCTAGATTAAATTGATTTTTTTTTTTTGTTTAGGTTATTAATTCTTATATGATGTGGTTTTTTTGTATTAAATTAAATTCTTTTTGGTTTTAGGTCTATTGAAAATGTTTGAGATTTAAACATGCATGACCTCTCACATATTTAATTTAAAATAACTTATATAAACGGAAGAAAAAAATCTCCGTTTTCCCGTTGGAGATGGGGATGTTATTACATTCTCCGGCGGGGATGGAGATAATTAATAAGGGACGGGGATTGAGGTCTCTGTCCCATTCCCATGCCTAATCATCAATTTATTATCCCTGGTGGTAGGTTCGCATAATGGAATTTAGTGGAATCGGAATTACTAAAGGGATTTGATTTTATAGAAATTGGAATGGAATTTGACCAAGTTTGATTGGTTGTAATTGGAATGTAGCATCTCAAAAGGAATTGGAATCCTCGTATTTGATTGACGGAATGTAGTTTTGTAATTGAAATGAAATAATGTAGATGACCAAAACACGTTTTTATTTATGGGAAAATTGGATTAATATGGAATCAGTTTTATCTTTGTTCTTACTGGGAAACCAACTTTCAAAGCATTCATTTTAGGGTTTGAGACAAACTATTCATTTATTTAAGGGACTTGTTTACTTGATAACCTAGAAATTATGACATGGAACCAGTAATATTTGAATGTCATTTTTTAATATAAATTTAAATTACATGTCATTAGTTTTTAAAACATAAATTAATATTAACTCCCACCCTCCAGCTCCTCTAACTCTTGGCTTCGTACCGATGACTACATCTCTCCAACGACTACTTTTACGTTCGACTACGCCTCGGACGACTACCCTCAACTACCAGTTGGCTTTTCTGTTGAATTTGTGGGTGAACATGAAATAGGTAGAGGTGGTGTCGAGAGAGTTGTGTTTTTTCTGATGATGACCTTCCAGCTCCCCCAACTCTTGGCTTCTTAATGGCAACTACACCTCTCCGACGACTGATTTTCGTTTTTTCTCTTGAAATGCATATCATTTTGAGATGAGTAGAGATGGTGTAGAGAGAGTTGGTGACATATCTGATAGAGATGAGCGAAGACTGGAGACGACCGAAACGTTGTTATCAGAAATTAATGGTGATTTAAAGTCACCGAAGTTGGGGTGGATTGCAACCCCTGTCGAAACTCGACAAAGGTTTGAAGGTAAAGACGATGTTGACGAGTGGATGGGTTGGGATCTAGCCTTTTTGTTTAACCTTTTCTTTGTTTTGAATTATTTTTTCGTTAAAAATGTTAGATATTCATTTAGTTTTAGTTCTTCTTTGAATTTTTTTACCACAATAACCGGTTACCTGCTGAACAGGTAAACAGTTTCCTTAAATAAATGAAAAGTTTGTGTTACATCCTAAAATAAAGGTTTTGAAAGTTGGTTCTCCAAATAAGAATAAAAGAAAAGTTGGTTACATTTTAATGCAATTTTTTCTTTATTTATTTTAAAGTTATGTAAATAAAATTTTATAAAATAAATATGATAAATAACAAACAAAACAAATAGAGTTACATGTATAGATGTCTTTTGTTTGGGATGCATATGCATTTGAAATCTTTCACTAATCTCAAATATAAGGGGTCGTTTACCAAACACTTACCGGATAGGTGCTTACCGGTAAGAGATATCACCCTCAGTCCTTGGTAAGTGTATTAAACCCGGTAAGTGTTTACCGGGTAAGACTCTCAGTCCTTGCTATGCCTCTTACCAGTAAAGTTCTCGGGTTTTTTCATACTCAATTGGTAAGGTAAGTGATATCAGTAACCACTTACCCGGTAAGTGTTTAGTAAACGACTTCTTAATCATTCCAATTCCTACAAAATCTATAAACCAAATAGCAGATAAGAAATTAAATTAAGCATGATGAAGTTTCAAACCTAAATCCGCTCCTCTCTTCCTTCTCCTCACCTTGCGCGTCTCTTTTCAAACTTAATCGATCGTAAAATGTGCAAATTTATTAAGCATCTGATAATTGGTAACAGTTATTGATAAAACTTTTTGAACTCTACAAAACTAATTAAATAACTAAGTGATAAACATATTCAAATACATCATTAATTGAGCTCCATTAATATGACTAATTAATAAATATTTTATCATTAAAAGCTAAATAAATTGCATATTTATTTTTAATTCTAAAATGTAACACCTTTAAATCTGGAAATAATGACTAATTTAAAATTTTCGGTAAAATATCAATAAAAAATAAATGTCTTTATAAATGTCAACATTTGATTACTTATAACGGCAGTATAGGATTTAACATCAACCAATAATAACACAAACCTTACACAAATGGTTAGTTTAGTTTCTTATGTAAAACCTATTGACTAATGTTATCTCTAAAGTACGGAAGACATCTCCAATGAGCTAATTCATTCTCGTGCCTCTAAGTAGCAGTCAATTCATCATAGTGTCGCTAGTTTCATTCTCCAACGAGGACATGATGCAGATGCCGACAAATAAAAAGGTTTAAGCTTAACAGCATAGTGAGTTCAAACAGTTTTCATCTTTAATATAAAACGGTAAAACTGAAAAGATGTTATTTAAATCACAATTTTCAAAATAAAATGAATTTAGTATAAAAACAACATCTTTCCACACCATTTTCATGATGACAGTTCATTAATCAAAATACTCATTTAACATGAAACCAAAATCCAGTATTCACAAAATCTACGGATAATGTTTAATATTCAATATTCGAAACACATAGATAAAATCCATTGTCTAAAACATCAAACATGGATAAGTTCCAATATACCAAAATCATAAATCATGGAAAACACTTTATACTTAAAACGTCACTGAAAATATGGATACTTCTTATTACCCAAAGAAAAACACCTTTCGATGATTAGGGAGACCCTTTTTCGATCGATCATGGAGAAACAGAAAGTAAGTCATTCATCAATGTTACCAAGTTTCACTCAAGGTTATTAGGCTCCGTACACGATTATACTGAGTGTCACCACAGGACCCAAGCTCTGTATATGACTCCAATGAGTACCCCCCACAAGCCCCTAGGATAACCAAGATTCCTAATCGACTTCTAGATGAGTCTCACTACAAAAGTCATCAATCTCCGTATACAGCTCCAACGGGCACCACTTCAAGACCTAGGCCCGTGTATGACTCAAAAGAATACCACTGCAGGCTAGTAGCTCCTTATACGACCTAATAGGGTACTACCACAAGCTCTCAAAACCATGACTTGGTGAGCACTAACTAGAAATTATAGTGGGAACATCAAAACTTCTCACTTAAATCAACAAACATCGACCCATTGGTTCGGAATTCCGACTCTAAGCAAGTTCACCTCCACAATACTAAATGACATCAACAAGTCATGGGTTTCAGAGTCTGACTCTATATGAGTCTATCTTCGTAATACCCGCGGTCCCGGAGTCCAACCCCACACGGGTGCCTATCCGTAATACCGACACGACCACTATACTTACTTGAGCACTGATCTCAGAGTGAGAACATCAAAACTCTTCACTCATTAACTGACTGATCTCATATTTCTATGGATCCATACATTACAGTCTAAATTACATGACTCCAAATGAATAGTCAACACACTCTAAACATGCAATTTTCCAAATAAATATGCAATAAATGCAGTACACGTCCAAAACTGAACATTGAGTAATTAAAACAAGATAAATGTCCCCCAAAACTCATTTGAGCCAAGATCAAGCCAATAGATTGCACATTTACGTGACTACTCAATAAAAATGAACATAAGTCAAAATATGCATTCACCCAATGCTTATGCAAACTCATGCTCAGAATATGACATCGTCAAAATCCATCATTGTTAGGATAATTCGTCTCCAAATGAGAACCAAACAATGTATACTTTCAAAATACATCGTAAATGAATTAACGTCAAAAAATTCTCACAAATACAATAAATCAACAAAACAACACCCTTTATGATTCATCTATTAAAATGTCCAAAAGTCTCAAATATAAGTATTTCTCAATACTTTAGAAATGAAATGTGCAAAAATGCAATATCCTCAAGAAATCGATCACTTTTGATAAATCTCAAAGACAACACTTCAGGACTTTAAAACAGACATTTTTGACATGTACAAATTTTCCACAAAGCAACTTTAACTCACCATGCTAGTTTAAGTTAAACCTAGGTTCCAAATCCAAATTTTCAGCTTCCAAAGGTAGAGACTTGAGATCCATAAGCTAAACTTCTAGATCTGTGGTGTTAAGAAATGGATATATAAATCTTACCTTTCAACTATTATAAACCTCAAATCACCAAGAAAATTAAATTTTCTTCAATATCCCCTTGAAGAGCTTCAAAATATGAGTCCATAACCTCAAAAATCACTCAAATGAAATAAGAAATAAAGATGTTATGACCAAATAAAAAAAACCCTTGAAAAATCACATTTTCAACCTTTAGGTGGTCCATGCGACCCTAGGGTCGTATGACAGGGTCACCCATGTTGGTTGATCCTCAAACAGAAGCTTAACCGGCTTTGGCCGTGGGCCAAGCCCCCTTACCATTTTCCCGACCGTTTTTAGAAAATTACGGGTATTACATAAAATTTTAAATTATAATAAAAACTTTAACATAAGCAAATTATACTAAAAAAACAAGAATTTTATAATATTTGATTTAAAAAATAATATCAAAGTATTTATTGGTTCCATTGCCTGATTTTTTAATTATTAAGACATGTTGGGTTCAACCACTATTTATAATTTTTATTTTATTTTATTTAAACATAAGATTTGAATTTTCCTTTTTTTTTAAGAAATCACATTACTATATTTTTCAATTTATAATAAAATATTATATTTTATTATATTGCACAAATACATAACTTATTATATTGTATGTTAATTAAAGCTCTTGTTTTTTCTTCAAAAATTCCCTTTTTTTAGATTTTTTTTGTTAAAATTTTATATGAAAAAAAGTTTTAGACATAGAATAGTGATGTATTAATTTTATGGGTATTTGAGGTTGTTTATAAAAGCAACTTATTGACTTATCGGTAATAAATATTTTAGAATGTTTGGATAAACAATTTATACTGATAATAAGTGTTTTTTTTAAACATAAGTTATTTCAAAAAGACAATTTCAAACACCCGTTAACTAAAAATTAGATTAAAATATGTTGTAATTCAGTTTTACCAATGAATTGGGATTTGATTTCATATTGGCTTTGTCCCATGGAAAGTTGATAAAATGCAGGGGAGCATAAATATAACGATGGTGGCCGCCGGAAAAAAGTGGTTACTAACCGATGAAAACCGGTGGCCGCTTCATTCACAACCAAATGAGCGCAGGAATTTATAGTAGGATCAGCTCGGATAATAGGCCGCTCGAGTTGTGGACGAGTGCTTATTTTTGCAAATGAAATTTGTTTCCTCTCTCTCAAATTGAATCGATTATGGTTGCGGGCATCATTACGTGTTCAGGTTTTTGAACCTCACGTTTTCACTATTTTCCCCTTTGCTAATTAGCAGTGCTTGTCCCTAATCCGATTGGAGATTTTGGTTTTGATTTGCTGTCTCCATAACTCCATTATTCGCCCAAAACAGGTATGATCTATGATATATGTATATTACTTTGTGATTATATTTATGGAGTTTCTTACTGATTTACAGCCCTAAATTAGGTCACTCCATATAGTTGTCATTTCAAATCAATGTGTTTGGTTCCCTTTTTAAATCAGTTATAGGTCAATTCATTTATGTACCGAGAAACAAGGACTTTTGAAGGTGTGGTTGAAAGAGATTTACCCGTAGCATCATACATCGATGATGGATTAACAGCTACATTAAATAGGCATTCAACGCATTTTTGGAACTTTTGACATGATGATTCATGTTTAGTCCTCTTCGATTAGGGGTGGGCTAATGGCACCCCACCCCATTGCTAACGGCACCCCCTAATTAGGTTTCCAATTATTATTTTTATGAGTTTTTGTGTTTTTTTTGTCTTTTTGTCCTTTTTGTTATTATTAATTTTTATTTTATTATTATTTAAAGAAAATTATTAATTAATATATATTATTTATTTTATTTTCTTTATTTATT
>NC_037540.1:10973830-10975756 GCF_001531365.2 Cynara cardunculus var. scolymus | reverse complement strand
GTAAAAGTTGTTGGTACTTGTTTATTCGATCTAAATACGGGGTAGCCCATGAAGCAGCACACGAATAGCAGAAATGAAAAAAATGTGGAGTAATAGTAGGGATCGGGTATCCTTCTGCCAAGTCTAGTTTYACATAATGGTTACGGTTAACGTACCCAATTGCAAAACTTACATGTTGATACCATGGTGGGGGAGTAGACCTAAGCGGTAAGTATGTTGAACAACCTACAATGTCTATAACGTGTAAGAGCACATTATACTTCGAAGCAATCAGGACACCAATTTCAGGCATGGTCATCCAATGTTTAATTAAGTCAAAAACTATTCAATATTGGTCTCATTTTGAAGGTATTAATGAGACGATTATAATGGTATAAATTGTTAAAATAAAACTGTATTTTTTAAATATGTTTTAATTGATATACGATTATATGTGTTAATTTGATAAGGGTGTAAAATGAAATATTTAAAACCAAAGGTTGTAAAGTAAATTAATTAACTAATTACATGGGTATAAAGTGTAAATTTAAAATTAAAATTTTAAAAAATTTGCTGAATTTGAAAGTGTGAGTGAGGAAAAGACGTGAGGGGAGGGGAATATCAACCCACATATATATATATATATATATATATATATAGGTGGAGGTTCAAACGAGAACTCCTGTGATTTACAAGAATGCAAGAACAATCTAATAACCTCAAATTTTTTTAATTAATAAATTAACTTATATTAAAAATAAATAAATTAATAAGGACAATAATGTAATTAATTAATTTTATAATTTTTATTTTATTTTAATTAATCATAATTATTCCTTTTTTTCCTGCACATTATTTTCCACTCTCTCCTCTTCCCTTGTGATAATTGTGTGATTGTGTAACCATAACCTATCGAAACCATGATCAATSAAGTGTAACCATAACCTATCGAAACCATGAGTAATCGTTGTGATAAATGTGTGATTGTCTAACCCTAACCGATCGAAACCATGATCAAATTGAATGCGCAAGTGATGTTATAATAGTGATATCACATGATTATCACACTCATATCACACCAAATCGTTTRGTGGATTTCGCCCGTAATCGTTGTGATAAATGTGTGATCGTCTATTCCTAACCAATCGAAACATGATCAAATCGAGTGCGCTGTTATGATAGTGATATCACATGATTATCACACACATATCACACCAAATCGGTAGTCGATTTTCWAAGTTAACCCTAGCCGAGCGGAATCCTTGTGATAATTGTGTGATAATAACATGATTATCACACCCAAATCACACCCAAATCATACCAAATCGTGTTGATATAAGCGATAATGTGATAATCACATGATTATCACACCCATATCACACCAAATCGTGTTGATATAAGCGATAATGTGATAATTGTGTGATAATCACATGATTATCACACCCATATCACACCAAATCGTGTTGATATAAACGATAATGTGATAATTGTGTGATAATCACATGATTATCACACMCATATCACATGATTAACCGTTTATTAGATAATGATAATCATGATCGTGTAATCGTATTAAAAGATTTTATGATATAATTTCCATTATTACCCTTTTAATTTTAATATTTTCTGAATCTTTTTAAATTTCAATTTTAGTTTTAAAAATCTTTTAATTTTATTTTTTATCACAATATTTGGTTATTGGGTTGTTCTCGCATTCTCGCAAATCACAGGGGTTCTCGTTTGAACCTTTCCCTATATATATATGTATATATATATTTATATATGAAATAATTTGTAAATAATATATAATAAATTAATATAATAGAAAAATATAAAATAATATATATATTTTTAAATATAAATATATAAAATAAAATTAATAAAATAATTATTGATGTGATGTTAATGAAAAAAGTTAAAGGGTACAAATTTCAAAAAAAGTCACAC
>NC_037540.1:10972259-10973335 GCF_001531365.2 Cynara cardunculus var. scolymus | reverse complement strand
GAAATAATAAAATAATATATATTTTTAATATAAATATATAAAATAAAACAAAATTAATAAAATATAAATATATAATTAATTGAGTTGATGTTTATAACAAAAAAAATGATTGGCACAAAATTTAAAACAATCAACACCCCCTCTAAAGAGGTGCCATTAGCACCCCCTTCGATTATTGCATCTCATGTTTGCTCCTCACTTTGATGTAACCCCATCATTGAATTTCTGACGTTTTGTCCAATCGTTTTCTTCATATGCATCTTCTTTGACCTTTTTTCATCACCCATCTATTCTTTGATTACCACATTTCATGCTTGCTTGTCGTTTTGATGTAAATGTTAAACTTCTTCTTGGTTAATTGTTTATTCTGTGTTAATTACTTCCTCCATCCATGAATTTTGCAACATATAATTTCAACACAATCCTATGAATTGAATTAGGGGTGCTCAAAAACCCAACCAGAAGCAACCGGATGTCTAATCAAGTTGTAAAATCTTCAAAACGAAGGTATTGGGTTATGGTCATTCGAACCCAACCCTACCAGGTGAACCCGATATCCTTTTATTTCTTGTATTTAATATGATTGTTAAATTCCGATTAATATGTACATTAGATAATTACAATATCACGTACCCTCTTCATATACATATATTCTCAATTTCTTCTCCATCTCTATATAACTTCTGCGTATATATGTTCAGTAAATGTGAACATATATATGCAAATTGAGAGAAATAGTTGAACGTAACATACTTAAGATTTAAGAAGAAGTAGGGATAAGTTGTACCAAATGATTGATGATGAAAAATGATTTACGAGTAAAGAAAACAACATATTCAAGGTTAGAAGAATATTTTGATGTACCTAAGTATCAACACGACCAACCCATATGGTATGGGTTGCATTTTGGTTCGGATTGGGTGGAGTTTAGATTTTTTAACCGCAAACAATGGGTTGAGTGTTTCAAATGCCTTCTACCTGACTAACCCACCCATGAGCTCCCCTACTATGAATATGAATCTTATTGACTCAATGATGTTAATATAATATATATATATATATATATATATATATAT
>NC_037540.1:10968215-10971524 GCF_001531365.2 Cynara cardunculus var. scolymus | reverse complement strand
TCAATAGTCCTCTTAATTACCCTTAATGATGATGGATTAATTGTCGTATGTGTTCTTGATGAACTCTCAATTATTATCCCTTTCTTGGTGCCATCATCCGTTTCCAGTGAGAGAGAGATTTTTAGAATTAGGGCAACAGAGAACATAAATGAATGATAACCAACATATAAATAGTTAATACACAGGGACCAATATTGACCATCACAATAGTTAGAGGACCTGCATGTAAATATGGGTATAATTAATAATAAGAGAATAATTATGGATTAATAAACTTATATATATAATCATATTAATAGTTTAGGCCATATTAATTAAATAAATCTTACATTCTCCCACTTGGCCGTATAACTATTTATATCAAATAAGTTGACCATTTATTAACCCATTTAGAATATATATTCTGTAAAAGCATTAAGGCAAAAAAAATGCAACCGTGCATACCTTAAAGATATGAGATCCCCATCAATTATACCTCAATACTCCACAAAATATAATTTATGATTTTATGGTTATCACATCTGCTCCAAGAACAATTAGTGTTAACATAAATTAGTAGAGCAAATAAATAACATAATGTGAAAGATAGACTTGTAAGCGCTTACCTTTAATAATGTATAGTACCATGTGACACTATGCGAGATTTCGTTTTAGGCCCATTCTCGCTACATGCTCAACAAAAGTCTTAGGCGGTAATCCTTTGGTAAGTGAATCAGCCAACATGTCACTTGTATTAATATACTCCACGGTTATGCAATTTTCTTCCACTCTTTCTCGAACGAATAGATATTTAGTGTCGAGATACAATCCAGCACCAGTTAAACTATTGCTGTTAGAGAAGCTAACGGCAGCATTATTGTCACAGTAAAGCTTTAGTGGTCTTGAAATGGTGTCAACAATTTTGAGCCCACTAATTAAGTTTCGTAATAACATAGCATGGCACGTGGCATGATAACATGCTACATATTCAGCCATCATAGTTGAAGTAGTGGTAAGCTCTTGCTTGCGACTTCTCCAAGATATAGGTCCACCTGAAAGCATGAATATGTACCCTGAAGTTGATTTTTTGTCATCTTTGCATTTAGCAAAGTCTGAGTCTGAGTATACCACGACTTCTAGAAGATTTGATCTTCTATAAGTGAGCATGTATTCCTTAGTTCCTTGTAAGTAACGTAGCACCTTTTTGGCTGCTTTCCAATGGTCTAATCCCGGGTTTGATTGATAGCGACCAAGCATACCAGTGATATACGCTATAGCAGGTCGTGTACAGACTTGAGCATACATTAAGCTCCCAACAACTGAAGCATATGGAATAAGCTTCATTTGTTCACGTTCGACTTCCGTGTTGGGGCATTGATAAGAGCCAAATTTGTCACCTTTTACAACAGGGGCAACAGTAGGAGCACAATTTTGCATGTTGTATTTATTAAGAATTCTATTTATATATGTTTTTTGAGACAATCCCAACGTTCCATTTTCCCTGTCTTGATGAATTTCAATGCCAATCACATAAGAGGCTTCACCGAGATCTTTCATGTCAAAGTTATTTGATAGGAAACGCTTAGTCCCAAACAACATATCCTTGTTATTGCTAGCAATAAGTATGTCATCAACATATAAAACCAATATTGTGAATTTGCTCCCACTGTTCTTAAAATATATACACTGATCCACTGAGTTTTTAGTGAAGTTAAATCGTTTCATAACTTCATCAAATTTTAAGTACCATAGTCGTGAAGCTTGTTTCAACCCATAAATTGACTTCTTTAATTTACATACGAGATGTTCTTTACCCTTGTCCTTAAATCCTTCGGGTTGTGTCATGTATACATCTTCGTACAGATCACCATTTAGGAAGGCGGTCTTGACATCCATTTGATGTAGTTCTAAGTCAAAGTGAGCTACGAGTGCCAAGACAATTCTTAATGATTCCTTTCTCGATACAGGTGAGAAAGTCTATTTATAGTCAATACCTTCCTTTTGAGTAAAGCCCGTAGCCACTAGTCGAGCTTTATAGCGTTCGACGTTTCCTTTTGGGTCTAACTTTGTTTTAAARACCCACTTGTTTCCAACAGCTTTAGCACCTTTAGGTAATTCTACAAGTTCCCAAACGTCATTTATACGCATGGAGTTTAACTCTTCTRTCATGGCTTCAATCCATTTATGTGAACATTCACTTTTAAKGGCTTCATTATATGAGGTTGGATCTTCAATTTGACCTAAATCATAGTCGACCTCATTTAAATAGGTGAYGAAGTCATCGTAATTTATGGGCCGTCTTTCTCTTTGTGACCTTCTCAATGGTTGTTGAGCTTCTTCAACGACCTCGGCATTATCTGGAATTTCATGATGGAATGGTTCATTTTCCATTGGAACAACAAATCCTCATTTTGGGGAGTTGATGTTGGTGTCGACTCTTGATTAGATACTAGTATCGGCACTAAAATATTTGGTGTTTGATTAGGTGTCGTTTTCTCATTATGTTCAAGAATCTTTGAACCATCACTCCCACTAGTATCGCCGTTTTCTAGAAACTCGGCGCATCGGGTTTCCACTATTCTAGTGGTATGTGAAGGGGCATAAACCCAGTAACCTTTAGACCTCTCGGGATAACCCACAAAATAACAAGATATTTTATTTGAGTCTAATTTCTTAATTTGTGGGTTATAGACCTTAGCTTCAGCCGGACAACCCCAAACCTTTAAATAGTTTAGCTTGGGTTTCCTACCCGTCCATAATTCATAAGGTGTTTTAGGTACGGATTTTGAGGGAACACGGTTTAAGATGTGTACGGCTGCTTTTAACGCCTCAGTCCATAAGAATTGTGGAAGACTTGAATTTGCAATCATACTACGCACCATATCCATAAGGGTGCGATTGCGTCTTTCCGCAACTCCATTTTGTTGAGGTGTTCCCGGCATAGTAAATTGATTGACTATTCCATGAGATTTACAAAACTCAGTAAATGGTCCAGGGCTTTGACCAACATCCGTGTGTCGGCCATAATATTCTCCACCCCGATCCGACCTCACTATTTTAATTTTACAAATAAGTTGATTTTCAACCTCAGCTTTAAAGGTTTTAAACATATCTAGTGAGTCGGATTTCTCATTAATTAAGTACAAGTAGGTATATCGTGAATAATCATCAATAAAGGTAATGAAAGATTTGTATCCTCCTAAACCAGAAGGGAAAGGACCACAAATGTCCGTATGAATTATTTCAAGCAAGCTTGAACTACGGTTTGCACCTTTCTTGTTCTTATTAGTCATTTTACCTTTTATGCAATTTACACATGGATCAAAATCC
>NC_037540.1:10957449-10967880 GCF_001531365.2 Cynara cardunculus var. scolymus | reverse complement strand
GTTATAGTAGGTACATATAAAGTGTTTTGAAGGACCATTTCATGTCATCCATGTAATAACAACACCATACTACCAATAGCTTCAACCTTCTTCACATTCCCGTCCCCAACTTTAACGGTCCGTTGGTTGTTTTCCAGTATTTTCCTTCTATGGAATGCCTGCAATGAATTAGTAACGTGAATCATTGATCCCGTGTCAAGCCACCAAGTATTAGAAGGCACACTAATTGAAAAAGATTCACAAATCATGTAATAAATAGGTGTACCTTTCTTCGCCAACCACTCCCTAAATTTTGGGCAATCGTGCTGAATGTGACCAAGTTTCTTGCAGAATCTACACTTGGCCTCTCTCTTAGTTCCACTTGTACTAGGACCAGTTTTCTAAGACTTGTTCGGACCAGTATTTGATTTATTCCCCTTGTATGAACCCTTTGCGCCATCATTGAACTTCCTCTTATTGGAAGTAGTGGTGGTAAGATGAGCAACGTCGGGTTTTTCTATTTTTAGACGCTCCTCTTCTTGAACACACATGGCTATTAGTTCACTCATCTTCCATTTTTCCTTTTGAGTATTATAGTTAATTTTAAAAGGCCCGAATTGAGCCGGAAGGGAAGTCATAATGAAGTGAACTAAGAAGCCTTCGGATATTTCCATGTCCATACTTTTAAGTTTGTTGGCCATGTCATTCATTATCAATATGTGTTCACGTACGCCACTAACTCCATCGTACTTAGTTGTGAGCATTTTAAGGATAAGTGTACTAGCATGGGCTTTAGAGGTGCCTTTGAATTGCTCCTCAACCGAGTTAAGATATCCTTTTGCCGTTTCAGAATCAGGGATTGCTCCACGAATGGCCAAGGAAATGGAGTTTTTGATGATCATTAGAGACATGCGGTTTGATCGTTCCCACTTATCGGTAACACGTTTTTCCTCAACCGTAGATTTATCGGTTAAGGGAGGAGGGTGATCAACCCTTAATGCAAAGTCTAGTTCCATCACTCCAAGTGCTATTTTAATTTGCTCAATCCATGAGGAATAGTTCATCCCATTAAGGAGGTCAATGGAGGAAAGTAAGCCAGTATGACCGACCAAAGGGGCTGAAATTTCAGTATCAGTGTAATTAGGCTCTTTAAGCATTAAAATCAAAAACAATTAAGGGGTACAATAAGGACAATAATAACATATAATCTAATTAGAACACAATGAAATTATTGATAAATTCATAATTTAATTGCCAACCTAACGTTGGTCAAGCAAAACAATTAAATTACTAAAATCCTATAGGCATATCATGCATACATATAAATCGCATATCACCGTTGGGCAGAAAATATGACAAATATGCAAATAATGCTTATACTTCTTTGTTCAAATTGTCAATCAATTTACCGTTGGGTTCATTGAATGACAATTTAAACAATTATGTACAATAGCATAATTAAACTTTTACATTAATTTAGATAACTATTCGTTGGATTAGTTATCTAAATTAACATCAAAGTTGCTACTTGTTTAATTAGGGTTTTATTGAGATTAAAAAAAACATGCCGTAAGGAAATTCTCATGAAATTCGAAATATGCAGTAATCATATAATCAATATTGAATTTATGATGGTGTCATCCAAATATGAATTAATTTAAATATGATGTTCAATATGGAATTTGATGATATGATGTCATCGAAATATGCAGTAAGCATATGAATCGATTTTTTTCAAAATTTTTGCCAATTTAAGCATACATATATGTTTCGTCTCGATGTATGCGCCATAGTAACTATATTATATTCATACTGAATTCATATCATAATTTTTTTTTTTTTTGAATTCAACCATATAAGAAATCATATCGAAGTATGCGACAGTAAGCATATTATATGTATATTGAATTGATTTTTCAAAATTGACGGGTTAACAATTATATACATGAGATTTTAATCCGCTCTGATACCACATGTGAAATCAATCAAACATATTAACAGGATCAATCTCATAATTCTTATTAAGAGATGAGATTAAAGATACATACTTGAAGAGAAGTTCATAGGATGTTGATTTGTARAAGATGAAGAAGCCATTGATTATCCTTCAATAGTCCTCTTAATTACCCTTAATGATGATGGATTAATTGTCGTATGTGTTCTTGATGAACTCTCAATTATTATCCCTTTCTTGGTGCCATCGTTTGTTTCCAGTGAGAGAGAGATTTTTAGACTTAGGGCAACAGAGAACATAAATGAATGATAACCAACATATAAATAGTTAATACATAGGGACCAATATTGACCATCACAATAGTTAGAGGACCTACATGTAAATATGGGAATAATTAATAATAAGAGAATAATTATGGATTAATAAACTTATATGTATAATGATATTAATAGTTTAGGCCATATTAATTAAATAAATCTTACATTTTTTTCTTCGATATATGTAGGAACCCTCTCTCTTCAAGGATTCTTTTGAAGTGTACTATGATGGGGTTCTAGATATTCTCACAATTATAATCATGGGGCTTATGATAGGTTACTGAAGGTGAATGTTGATGTGGGATGGGAGGTGCTTGTTCGTGGTGAGAATTTTCAAAGGTAAAATGGTGAGTGCAAGTTTATTTGGACAGAAGTGATCAGTACAAGGGTCACTATCATATAAATATTGAAAGGACATTAACCATATCAACAAGTATAAATGGATATAAGGTTGGGCCTTTGGGGATTCTCCTTAGACGTCATCGGTTCGAGTCCTGTTAGGCCACCGGGGATTAGTCGAGGTTCGTGGAAGCTGCTCCCGAGACCCAGGGTTAACAAAAAAAGGATAAATGAATATGGAACCCAGAATGGAGAAGGTAGGAAATGTTATAAATGAATGAAACCTAAATTTTCCAGTAGTGGTATTGTGGTTCGGTATTTCATATGCCAAGTGTCACAGGCTTATTATCATATAATGAGATTCAAGTTTCTTTGGCGTTCTTCCGACCGTTATACATGCTCTATTAAAATCCTTCTAGACAGTAAGGAATAACTGGTACATGGAGACAACAATGCAAGTGCAGAAAACTCTAAACACATATACAAGAAGATGAGCTAGCTAGTCTAACAGCGTTTGCGCTTTTCATTTGACATCATAATGTTATAGATATTAATTGGTAACTTTGGTAGTGGTCCTGCTAGCTGTTAATTGTCTTTCATGTGCAGCTATATATGAAGCTATTTGAAGTCTTTAAGATATACCCTTTAATGTAAATCAGTGAACGAAGTTTGCAGCCATGTATTTTATTACAAAATGTTCATTTTCGTAAGATTTTGGCACACACTACGACAAAAGCTGCTTTATAAGATGTCAAATATGTCTAAATGTCTCAATAGACTATTTTATAGGACTTATGTTTATAGTATCAAAGAATTGTGTTTAAAGTAGGCCTTCTGGTGGCGTCCTAATAAACAAAAGTTATGTATGACACTTTGAAAAAGTGTCTTATAAAAACAAGTATCTTATAAAAAGATGTGTTTATAGCACTTTTCTCAAAAGTGTCGTATAAAAAAAGTTGGTAGGACCCTTTATTTCAAAAATCTTAAAAAAACTTGTTAGAATGCCCAAAAGCATTCTATCGATTTACTGTAACACTTTTACAAATGACGTATAATTGTTTGGTAAACGGCTCTTTAGTAAATTATGATGGCGGTGCTTGTATCAGTTAGGAGTTACTACCACTGTAATAGTAAAATGGTCCCACACTAGAATGACAAGTTTTTGATAAGAACGGCGTACGTTAAGGATAAAATCTACGGGGAGGGTTCCTTCTTGAATTGGGACGTTTGAAAGGAGTAGGACCATGTGCCAAATGGGAATCCTACAAGACAGAAAACGCTAGTTTACAAAATATCCTCTAATCCCTTCTCAACCAATTATCATCCATCTCCCACTTGGATTCCATGGCCCATCTCACCTATATAATTTACATTTCCTTATTTGCAGTGAAATGAAGATCATCATCATATCAGTTATCTGTGCAGATGGCCGACTCTTCGTCTTCATACATACACATGGTATGTCATCATTTTGATTGATTAATCTACATATATACACCATATATATATATATATATATATATATATCATGTAGTAGTTGATCATGATTAATTAACTGGTTTGATCAATTCGATGTATATATAGGTACAACATCTTATAGAAAAGTGTCTGATATTCGGTATGAGCAAAGAAGAATGCATGGAAGCCCTTTGTAAACATGCAAATATCAAGTCAGTCATCACCTCCACTGGTAATTAGTTTAATTTCTCCTCTCTTCATATTGTAACTTATACATACATGCATACATTGCCAAGAATCTCAAGGTTTTCTTTGAATGCTGTCTAATCTGGAATCTTGAGACCTCGGAGTGATATGTTAATGGCTGCATGGAAGTTGGGTGTTCTAATTAAAACATTGTAAAAAATGAGACGATGCACAGGCGTGTTTGTGGGCGTGGTGAAAACCGAACCAAACAAACCCAGTAAATCCCATGAAGCGGTAGGGTTTGGGATAGGATGTACGCTGCCCTACTCTGTTAAAAGGAGTATATATCTGGTTTGTGAAAATCTTCACAAAGATAATTTTACAACGGGATCAAGAAACATCATTGAAGTATTTTGTAATGCTAGGATAGTTGATCGCAGTATTTGAACCATTTCTAGTCGATTTTCATACTAAATATGATCATGGTAACCATGCAGTGTTAGAAATTCTGGTTTTCGATAGCTTAGAATCCACTGAAAGTCGGGGCTCTGCCCCTTAGATCCCGCCACCGGGGGCGCTACCCCCGGACCCCCGTCGTTTAGGGGCTTCGCCCCTAAATCAAAATAAACTCAAACAAGTGTGCACTCCGCACCTTCCTTACTTGATCAATATTTATCATGATTACATTAGTCAACAAATTAATCCCATTACACTTAAATGATATTAGTGATACAAATCACCAACATGCAGTGTGGGCCGAGTTGGAGAAAGAGAACAAGGAATTCTTTGAGTCCTACTGGCAATCTCGGTCTGGGTACTCGAGAAAACCTGATCAGATGTCTGAACCCGCAGCAAATGATCAGATTTAGAAGACGGTATTTGAGCATTACTCAACAAGTAGCTGGTATATATGAAAGAAACATCCTCGTATATGATGTAGGCTTGTGATAACATGCCATATATGTTGCACATGGCCAATTGGGTAAACCTACAGACTGTATATACATGTAGATACCAGTTTGCGGTGCCTGCAAAATGACCCGATTGCCCTTTCGAGCTTGTGATGATAACACAGTTATAAAAAACCTTTGGGGGTATTATGGTACATTTGATTAAGATGATAATAGTGTTGGGTGGTGTTGGGAATAAGTCGCTCTCTAATGTGACGCGAGCATATGTATAAAAATGAATGATTATATCGGTTTGCTTCCATGTGTTTGATAATTGATAATAATCTATGAGTTTGTTATAATTATCAAGAATTAAAAATCTGGTGAATATATATATATATATATATATATATATATATATATATACTTGGAATCATGTGAGACCAAAGGTTTTTCGTGAGACCTGTAAGATCAATTCTCAACCATTGGATTAGATCTACAATCTAAATATTCATAATCACAAAATTGTCACCGTGCAACTTTAGACCATTAGATCATTAGCTTATAAAGTTGATCAATGAACATAAATTAGTCTTACGTATCTCATAAAAAAAAAACTTTTGATCTCTAGTAAACCCAACTTTATAATAAAGTATAATGGAGTGGCAACTCCAATAATAGTCCTTGCAGAAATGATTGAAGTGGGGTTAGCTTCTACCTCCTTTACTTTGGGCTTTTCAGTAGCGTCATTTTCGGAGGGGTATATGTTTATTTTTGTCTACAATTATATGATTTATGGATGTTGAAATTCATGAGAACCATCACAACGATTTCAATCCTCAACAAGCTTTAAACAATGTCATTATAACCAAAAAACTTTACTCTTTTTCAATAACCTCTAAAAACTTGATGCCACATCTATCATTCAAATCAAAAGTTTATTTGAGGTTTATTTTATAGATGAAATGTGTACGTTTTTTTTGTAGGAGTACAAGTTTCTTGACTTTGCATAAAACCTTCCCTTAAAAGTGTATTGAATAAGTCACTTTTTATATCATTAAACCACTACTAACATCCATGTATAGCGGATGTTGATCGAATAAGTTGCGCGTCCAATTAAGCCACTAACAATCATGTTCTTTAGTTCTTAATTTTCTAACCGTGTGTGTCCAAGTCAGTTTATGCACACCTCAACTAATCTCAAAAGGTCTTGAAGAACGGCCAGAAAAATTGCTAACCCCGAGGTTTGTCGCACTTCTTAATTATTATGTTAACTCTTGGTTTTGAAAAAGAATGAAATGGAAAGAATGTTAACATTTTGATTGTTATTGATGATATATATATATATATATATATATATATATTGCGGTGGTTGGGTTAATATCGAGCAACAAATTATAAGAATACAAACATACAAAATCCAAGTGATAAATTGTTTGTTTATGACAATTACAGAAGGTTTTTTGCTTATTTTGTCATTTTAGTAAACATTAAATAATAAAGGCATTCAACTATCGATGAGGTTTGCGTTTGAGAATTCTTCTTAGAAGTTATTGATTCGAGTCTTGTAGTCACCGGGATTAGTCAAAGCGCGCTAACTGACCCGGACAACCACGGTTAAAAAATATAATAAAACATTCAAATAAGACTTGTTTTTGTATGAAAAACATGAAACTGTTGGAAAACAAGACTTAGAGACCGTTTACTAAACGCTTACCCGGTAAGTATTTATTGGGCGATTTTCCTCACCGGATAAAAATGGCAAGGGCCAAGAATCTTACCCAGTAAGAACGATGACAATGATGGAAAACCTTACCCAATAAGTGAGGGTGACGACTTACCAAGTAAATTGTTGCATAAGATATGTTTAGATATACTATAATCTTATCCGATAAACAAATTATAACATTGACTCCTACTGTAAGCGCTTACCGCGTAAGCATTCGGGACGGAGTGGAAGAAGGGAGGGTAAGCTATTACCTCACCAACTAGCTAATCAGACGCGAGCCCCTCCTCGGGCAGATTCCTTGACTACTTTACAAATGAAAGTCTATCACCACCTATTTATACTCATCTAAGTACAAATATAGAGATATCATATGGGGATTTCTTCCACCACATTAGGATTTTGATGTTTTGGCTACTTCACGAACAATTTTTAAGTGAAGAGGCCGTTAAAAAATACTAACACGATTAAAATCATCGCTCTCGCTTGTCTTTAATGACAGATCCAGAAACTTTTATCATTCGGGACACATATAAAGGTGTCAAAAATCCAAACCACATAACTTATCCAAACTAAAATGGTTTCAGATCATTCAGTTTTCAAACTAGACGGTTTGGTTAACGCAATAAAGATAATTTATTTGACCTGGTTTTCGAATTAAACAGTTCGGTTAACCCAATAAATATAGCTTCTTCGGTTAAGATCCTTGGTTCTTGTCGTGCCTCTTACCTAGTAAGATTCTTGATCCTTAAGTCTTGTTTGGTTTGTAGAAATGGAATGGATTTGAGGGGATTTGCATTTCAATCCCATGTTTGGTTTGTTGGATTGTCCGGATTTTGAAATCCTTAGGAGGTGCTTGGAATTTCATGGGATTCCACGATTTCGTAGAATTGTATGCAATAAGGTTTAAAAAATTGTTAATTACATTTGTTTTGTAATAATCCATTAATAAAAATGTAATTTAATTATTGTTATAATAATAAAAAATGGAATTCAATTCCATTCCAAATCCTACAAACCAAACAAACAAAGGATTCCAAATCCTTCTATGAAATCCAAATCCCCTCAAAAACAATCATGCAAATCAAACGCACCCTTTGTATGCTCATTCGGTAAAGCAAGTGACCTAAAGTCCAAGTACAAATACTAATACGAGTACCAACCCTTCATACAGTTCGTTATGTTTACGCAGGCATCATAAAAGGCTAACAAGCGCAACAAACGTACATCGATCTAACACAAGATTCACGACCATAAACGCAGAAAATTAAAACTATTTATAGTTTGGAACCAGGATGGCTTCATGCACTAACCTTTGACCCCCATCCAGCAACAACATGTTCTTTAGCCGCATTCGTTTTCTTAAAGGACTCGCCAGAAAACAGCAACTGCACGACAAAACGTCACAAGTTTCTGCGCAACAAAACCAGAACCCACACAACATCCCTTTCAAAAGAACATACTGGTGTACCTTTGTGTAGTTATGCACATGAGTCAGACTTTCAGGGATAGTCCATTTCTTGAAATGACCAAGAGCCACCTCCAGGTGATACAGCTTCGGTCCCAAACTCAAATCAACGGCTGTGATCTTTTCTCCGTTCACATAAGGCCCCTGATATGTAAGCTTATAGATTAGTTTCCGTTCGATAAAAAAGTTGAAATTTTGTATCGACTGAATAGTAAAAGAAGCAGTCATCTTGTTTACTAAGAATTGTTTCATAAAGCATACATGATTCTTGAGGTGTTCATCCAAAGCCTTCAACTCCTCAACCAAAGCTTGCTCCGTCCCATCGTTGGCATCCTTGCTCTTTAAGAACGCCACAAACTTTGGGAAAATCTTTGACCCCCTATCGTTTCACGTCACAACTAAAAACGATGACTTTATGCAATCGATTGACCAATTCGGTCTAGAGTATTACGTGTGAGAAAGTAATGGAAACAAAACAACACTTAGGGCCCCTATAATATAAACCAAAGCAAATGAACCCCGTATATCCCACTCAAAAGTAGTCACGGGGTGGGGGTTGAATGAAGGCAGACCTGTCATCTACCCCAAAGGGTAAAACAGCTATTTCCATGAAAACTCCCTGCTTGTGCAAAAGGAAAGAAAGACCAAGACTAATAAATAGTAAGCAACAGAAAAGGGTAAAAAAGGAAACACATAAAAACCAAGGAAACACACATCCCTCCATATTAATGATGCCATTGAGTAACCACAAGGGTGGTGCCTGATTGGTTTGAGCTTGGCTCCAAAGGTCAAAAATACCAGGAGGTCCTAGGTTCAAATCCAAGGAGGAATAAAAATCCCCTTGTGGCCACGGATGTTTAAATGCAGTGACTCTGGGCTATCTGCAAAGCAGGTGGTCGCCCTGGGATTAGTCGGCTCGCATAGCGGGTTGGATATCCAGGTTAATAACAAAATGATGCCATTGAGACACTGATAATCCTGACTCAAATGGGAAGTTCCTATTTTTGTTGGACCCCTATGACATTATGCCATAATTTTTTACAAGTAGGGGGGACTTACGAAAGCAGTCGTTCTACTCTTTGGGATAGAGGAAAGGTTTGCGTATATGGGTTTGTTTAGTTTGGTTTTCAATACTTGAATCGATAGCTACGGTCGAAATTCATTTGTTTGAGACAGAATCCCAAGTAGAATTGCATCTATATTGAAGTGCATAAGAATCTACATTCCTTTTTCTTCTTGTTCTTAATTCTATACTGTTTTCTTCACATGGTGAAAACTGATTTGCGATTGCCCGTTGGACGTAGCCTATTGGGTGAACCACGAAAAACTCGGCATATCTGTGTCCATCTTTTGCTTGGTTAAACACAACCGATACAGCATAGCCGATCTGCTTAAAATTTGGCCCGCTTTGATGAAAAAATAACCTTTTCAACATTTATGAATTGCTCACTCGCAATCCCCCATTCCAAACTTATATGACTTGTAAATTTAGCTAAAGTCAAAAGAAATGTGGGATTATTCAACCAAATTCACAATTTTTTAGGGGTTGTTTGTTTACCTCTTAATAGTTCCATTAAGAGACAACCTCTAAATCATTAAGAGGTGAATCTTGTTTGGTAAAAAAAGTCTGCCTCTTAATGGTTCTAAAGCACTCTGAATGATTTTGTATCTCGGGCCTCCCTTAATCATTAAGGACCCTAATTTCATTGTAAACAATTACATTTTATTTTACACTATATCATGAGAGCCTCTTAATCATTCTGACCACTTAATCATTCTATACCAAACCATTCATGATGATCATGATTATGAATTAATTAATAAAATCATATCATCAGACAGAAAAATGGTCAATTTGACTGTAAAATTCAATGGGACAATAATAGTCAAGATACAAGAAACCAACAATCAAGTGTACTCATAATTTAAGAATATAAACCAATTTTTAATTCAACATGATGCATAAAAGAACAAGAAAAATACTGCATAACCCCCAAAAGAAAACAAGTGATTTTGAGCCATTTTTGGACTATTAGGATGGCACAAAAAGTCAATCCATCTGTTCATATGTGTGTGTGTGGATATATATATATATATATATATATATATATATT
>NC_037540.1:10952404-10953393 GCF_001531365.2 Cynara cardunculus var. scolymus | reverse complement strand
TTTTTTTCAAAATTTTATTATATTTTCAAATTTATATTTTATTCAAAAATAAAATCATTATTGCTTTCTTAAAAACACATAAAATCGTATTATAACATCTAYAAAGACATATAATAAATAGAACATTAAAATCGAGATTTGTCTCGCTGCATTGCGCGAGTACTCTTCTAATATATATATAATATACTAGTATTAAAGTTTTATTGTAATTATTTTAAAAATCTTAAAATAGTTTAATCCAAAAAATTAATGTTTATGTTTAATTAGTTATTTTAATTGATGAGATATTCATAGAAATCATTTGTATTAAATTTAAATAAGGAAAAAATTCAGAAAATTAAAGAAATTGTTCCATTTTGAATGATTAAGTTCTTGAACTTTTTTTTTTTTTTGATTGAATAAGTTGTTGAACTCTTTTTATGTTGAATGATTAAGTCGTTGCATTTTTTTAAATGATTAAATGATTGAGCTTTTTAAATAACTGGTTACTTAGATTATTTTGATCTTGTTAAAATTGTATAATTTAGAAGTTATTTTTATAAAATGACTTGAAAAATRTAATCACTTTTACATAAAGTAGTATTTCAAATTTCTTGGGTTATTTTAATATTTTTAAAATGATGTATTTAAAAGATTGTGAAAAAAATAAAATTAAAAGAATTAATATCGTGCAACTCACTGAGTCATGGTTATTTACAAAAAAAAATCATTCTTATATATTTTTTTTAATAAATAAATCATCGAACTTTTAAAAATTGGTTATTTGGATCATTTCAACCGAAAAATGTTACATATCATGACTCGCTTGCGTTACAAATCAAATAAGTGGGAAAACGATTTTTAAGTCACGGTTTCCTCGATTTTTAATCTATCCAGATAGTAGTTAAATAAATCTTTTTATAATACGTAAAGATCTAATGTTATTATTATTATATTTAATTTATATGTAGTTTGATAATATAATTTTTTTTATTTATTAATAAATAACT
>NC_037540.1:10935601-10952263 GCF_001531365.2 Cynara cardunculus var. scolymus | reverse complement strand
TATATAATTTATAGTTGAAAAAATAATATTTTTTTTACAGAATAATAAATAATTTTTGTAATAATAATGTATTTATAATTAAATAAAATAAGTAAATGTTACTTAATTTAAAAAGAAAAAGACAATAAAAAGACAAAAACATAAAAGAAAACAAAAAAAAAATGATTATATAGATGATAGGGGTGGCATTAGCCTCCCCTATTTAAAATAACTTATGTTTTTTTGTAAATATGTTTATTAACTTATATGGTATTAAATCGGAGTTTTGTAAAAAGTGTTTGGATTAACTTATAGCGATACCAATAAGCTGATAAGTTGTTTTTTAGAGCATGTTTGTGATTGTTTATTCAAAACAACTTATGTTTTTTTTTAAATGTTTATTAACTTATGTAGTATTAAATCGGAGTTTTATAAAAAGTGTTTGTATTAGCTTATAGCGGTACCAAAAAGCAATAAGCTGATAAGTTTTTTTTTAGTATTTGACAAATTTTGCTTATATATGTAAAATGACCAAAAAGGACAATCTTTCATATAATAATATTTTTTATTATTAACTTATTTGATTTTTTAACATGTAAAAATTAATTTTTCATCATTTATAATAATATTTTTGACAAAAATTTATATCAATAAGATTAATAATTAACAAACATTAATAAAACATGGTTAGAATGGTAAACTGGTAATAAGCAGTTTTTCATAAGTCGGGAAGGATTAATTTATCAAAAACTGCTTATTACCTGTTTGGCACCGGTATAGGCACTTTTATTTTTTCTCATCCAAACACTAGCATTTAACTTATCACTGGTGTCAGACTGAAATAAGTCAAAAAACACCTAAAATAAACAATCCCAAACACCCCTTTAGTGTTTGACAAATTTTGCTTATAAATGTAAAATTACCAAAAAGGGTCGGAGCTATTATGTTGAATAAAACTTGGTCCCAAACTGGATTCCTCCAATCTACCTCCGATCAAAGAAGAATGGCATTGCCGGCGGTCCAGTGTTCATCTCTTCAATGTCTTCCCACCTTCAAAAACACAGAATCACCGCCAGCCCTCCATCCTCTGCCAGCCCTCCATCCTCATCACTCTTAGATTCCTTTGCCTCCAACCCTATTTTCTCCAGATTCCTCTCTTCAGATTTCGACTCCACACAATTCTCCTACGAAGCTCTCTCTTCCGACACCGTCGCTACTCGTGCCGAAAATATCCAAGACAACATCCGTCTCCTCGAGAAACAGTTTCATTCAGAGGTCATGTCTCATCTCCTCGAGAAACAGCTTCACTCTTACATATATTCGATTTCACAGTTTCGATTTCTCTGGTTCGATTTCACAGATTTCATAGGTTCGATTTCTCTGGTTCGATTTCAGAGATTTCATAGGCTCTGATTTTCTGGTCGGTCGATAATTGATCTCTGATTTTCTAGGTCGGTCGCTTGACTGAGGAAGGAGAGTTTGGTTGGTATCAAAAACTGATTAATAAAAAGGTAAAGAGTATTAGAAAAAGGTTAAAATGGTAAATTGTTAATAAGTTGATTTTGATAAGTTAGGGCCTAGAGGGATTGACTTATCAAAAACTGCTTATTACCGGTTTGGCACCGGTATAAGCAGTTTTTTTTCTTCTGATCCAAACACTAAAAATTGTTTATCACCGGTACCACACGGAATAAGTCAATAAGCACGTTAAATAAGCAATCCCAAACACCCCATTAATGTACTTTTATGTTTGAAATGATTAAATTTTTGAATAACTCTTTGGAATGAACAAATTTTTAGACATTCTAAAACAAGTTAAATAAATTCTTAGAGTTTATTAAATCTGTTAGATACATCCTTAAGGTAACCAGCAATCTTTTTAGCGGGTAAAAAATACAAAATAGAAAAAAAAAACCCTAAAAACTAATATCGGCCCATCTTGTGTCCACCCGTCGCCCTGCACCACCGGCCATCACCACCTCCCGCGACCCAACCCATCATCGTTGCCACCTTCTTCAACCCAATATCAATCTCGTTGTTTGGCTCGATTTCAGACTATCGTACCATCACACCCGTTGTTTGGTTCGATTTCAGGCCATCGCACCCGCTGTTTGGTTCATTCAGGCCATCATACCAGTCTTAATCCCTCTGTTTGGTTTGATTTGATTTCCTATTCGATTCATAATTCCTTGTCGTCAAATTGTTGAGATCCTTCACAGCGATCGGTTTTAACCCTAGTTATTTATTTTTCAGATTCAAATAACATAATGACTATTGTTTACACTTTATCTTCGTATTAAAGACATCATCAGGTGTGTCACACCCAGCATGCCCCGAAGGCATCTTACCTTATTCAATTTCAAGTGAGGCTGTTGTTAATGATGAAGACCGTGATGAATGTGATACTATTGTTGGTGATGAAGAAAGTTATGAAAGTGATGATGTTGTTAGACATCAAGAAGGGTTACAAGAAAGTCAAATAGTTGTATCTTCACCATAAATTAATGATGCAAATGAAGAACTTTTCATGCCACGACCTTAACATAGATTAGGCGTTACTTTGGTATATTTTAGCACAACTTAAGGTATATTTTGGCACAATTGTTGGTATTTTTTTTGTGTAACTTTTGGTATATTTGACGCAATTGTTGGTATTTTTTGGTACAATTTTTAGTATATATTTTGGTTTAACTTTTGGTAAGTTATGCTCAAAGTTTGTATGCAGATTATTTATGTTTTAGATACAGCTTTTGTATCTTTTGGGAAGAGTAATGAGAATGGTATATTTGTTTCATTTTATAAAGGTAAGTACTTTTTTTGTTCAAAACATATTTAAGGACTTAATCGTTCAAAATATAAAAGTCCATTGGCTTTTTTTCCAGACCTTTTCCATTATTTTACCATATTAACCAGTTTTATAGGTTATAAGAATGTATCTAACAGGTTTTAGAAAGTCCAGTGAGTTATTTAATAGGTTTTGGAATGTCCAATGACTTATTTATTCCAAAAAAAATTATCCAATGACTTAATCATTCCAAACACTAAAGTCCATTGAGTTTTTTTGGACTTTTCTCTAAAAAACTAAACCAAATATCCAGATTATTTGTGTTACTTCTTTTATCCTGTTATTCGTTTTTTTGTGTTCGGTTATGTCTTTATATTATTATTTTCTATTTTTTTAATATTTATAAATCATTCTTTAATTTGAAAAATAGTTAATTTCGGATTATTTAGTTTATTTCGTTCTACATCTATCTGATGGATTGTAAGGTTTTCCGATAAAAAAACGAGACAACGGAAGCAAATAAAACAAAACATAATCCTCCAGAGATCTGGTTATAAATTAATATCCAGATAACAAAAGCAACATAGAAAAGAGTAGAGATCGACCTTCAGATGAATGTGAAGAACCCAGTAGCAGAATTCTTTCTATCACGTGCACACCCCAAAGTACTATCATGCTAACAAAAAATCGCCTCCTTTTCTTTGTCTGAAATCGCCAAACACACACTTGTCTGTGTTGTGTAGAAATCGGCCAAAACCCTATTTAGGAGGGTAGTGGTGCGCCAATTTGTAGAGAGGAGGGGGAGGAGGCTTTATATCGAATTCGTCTTAGGTTTAGGGATCAACATTCTTTAAATAAGGATTAATCCCAATTAAACCCTAATAAGTTAGGCCAAGGCCAATTTTTAATCATGCTAAGTAAGTTCAGACTAATATCCACTTAGTCCATTTAGTAATTTAATTAACACTTTTAATTGATTACTTATTAGTTGTGTATCCGCGCAATGCGGTAGAAGCGGTGAATTTTAACGATATTAAAGTTTTACTGGTTTTATTAGAGAAGATTTAACGATGATATAAGTTACATTTGGTCTTTACATATTAATACAATTTGAATAAATAAGAGTTATGGTTCCAATTACAGTCTATCGATGAAAAAAATTATGACAGTTTAAAATCTAACATATTTAAAATCCAACATATGTAAACAACTCCACAAATGTGTTCGATTTACACTAAGAGCAAATAATCAAGAGAGTGAGAGTTCTAGAACAATTGAATGAGAGATGAATGAGAGAACTTTTAATAACTCATGGTGAATATCAGTTTGAATCTCACATTGGGGGATAGGGAGAATACATAGAGGTATGAGAGAGTGAAGTCATGAGTAAAATGTGTCAAAAGTATGTTGAGAACATGAAAAGAAAAGGTAATGATGTGTATTGGTAACTTGCACTATATGTTATTTTAATTGTAGATTAAGAGATTTTAAGACTAAATGCATAAAGTAGTAGTATTTAATGCATTATGAGTTGTTTTTAAGACTTTGTGCATAAATGTATAGTACTTTGTGCATTAAAAATTGTTTTTAAAACTTTTGATAAATCTGGTTTATAAAGTAGTATAGATTAAATTCTTTATTTCTTGCATTTGGATTGAACTTTATGTGCGACCCAATAGACCCAATGCAATTGACAGTGTCACTATTTTGTTGTGTCTATGAGCATATCTCTAACACTGTTTATTTGCAATTGCTCACTGATCGAGAAATATATTGACTATCTTGGGGTTGTGCCACCTAGTTGGAAAACCAACAGAGAAACCCATTTTCCACCTTCTTCTTCTTCTTCTTCTTCTTCTTCTTCTTCATTATGCTTAATCTACTAATGTTCAGCATAATTTAATTCAGGTAGTAGGTTTTGTATCATAAATTGTTAGAGAAAATTTATACAAGAATATTATTCATATTCGTATGTTTTTAAGGTGTTTACGTTTAAATGTTTGTGATTGTGTTTTGAATTTCTGAAAATTAAATAATGAATTTATAATCATTATAATCTGTGTATGGATTTGGATTTGTGATCGTGGTTATTGGTGATTTGAAGGGTGGTAGTGGTTCAAAAATAGAACGTAATCAAATAAAGTAATCAATGTCATATTATGTCATTGCTGTCATATTGTTTTCTTATGACAGAACAACTTACGAGAAGTAAAAAGTTACCACAACCTAACGGGCTGTTTGGAAGTTGTTGAATGATTTGGTATAAAATGATTAAGTTGTCAGAGTGATTAAGAGACTCTCATGATATAGTACAAAATGAAATATAATTGTTTGGTAATTATTTACAATGAAATTATGACGCTTAATGGTTAAAGGGAACTCATGATACAAAATCATTCAGAGGGTTTTGGAACCATTAAGAGACATGTTTTTTTTTTGTCAAACAAGATTCACCTCTTAAAGATTATGAGGTTGCCTCTTAATAAAACTATTAAAAAATAAACAAACAACCCCTAAGAGTTGAAATTTAAAGGCGTTAGTGGAGGGAACAAAACCAAAAAAATTTACATACTATATAAGGGTTTCTTTTGTAATAAACGAAGTTCAAGGACAAGAACCATGATATTCACTATAATATAGGGATCAAAACCGTAATTTACTCTAAAACAAAGGGAATTATATGACATGTGGATTAGTGTAGGGGGTATTTTGAAAATAAAATCAATTGCAGGTAAATCCGTGCTTCATCCATACGAGAAAACTCCAAATCTAAAACCCAATCCAAGGAATTTCCTGTGAAATTATGGCGGAACAACTTGTCAACTCGTTGACCAGAATACTATTTAAGTATTTATATATGCTGGTGGGCGCGTACAGTGATGCAACTGAAACCCATAAACCCTAGATTGCGTTTCTCTATTGAATTCAATTCAGCCACCGGTTTATTCAATTTAATTGATTTTTCATAATTCCATTGATTTATCGTAATACCATTTTCTTCGGCTTGAGTGATCTTCTGATTAATCGAAAACCTTCGCCTTTTAAGAACCCTAAAAAATCAATAATCTTTGGCTGATTTTCTCCAATATTCTGTTATTTGATTAATCCTCTCGAATTTGATCGGTTACCATATTAGAAACTTGGACGATTACGTACCCATTTCTTAATAATTTCGATTAAGAAGCCGAATCCCTCACATAAGGTTTGTTTTTATTGATTCAATTTCAGCTCAAAGTTCTTGAACAACATGTGATCAGTGATTTTGATTAGTTGTTAAATAAACTGATGTGATTCAATTCCGCTTTTGGTTTGGTGAAGTGGGTATTGAATGATTGTGTTTCTTAATTAACCATGAATGTGGGTTTATTTACTGCCTGCATATGTATTGATATTCTTCTTTAATTATGATACTCATGATGATGGTTTTCTCCATGTCTTTGCTTTTTTAGCAGCAGTAATGAAATTGCCCTTTTTTTTTATCAGTTTCTGCCAAGTAATTTAGGTCATATTTCAGATTAGGATCAATAGGTTTTTGTAAATTGATGCTCATGAATTTAGGTATTCATTGGCTCTTGGGTTTGTCATTTGTATGAAATCAAAGGATACCTCCAAAGATAGGGGAAGACAAGATTTTCTAGCTGTTTAAGATATGAATGAAATCAGTTTGTTGTTTTTGTTTCTGTTTCTGTTTCATACTGTTGATTATTAATCTATGTTGTAGACTTGTAGGTAAGTTTCTAAAAAGTGAGGGTCTCGCAGCCATTTTTTGAGGAGTTTAAGGTTTGTACTCTTCTCTAATTGTATCTATGCGCGCTAAAATGACCGTTTAGATGGTTAAACATGAGTACTGATCATATCTATGTTAGATACTAGTCTGCATAGATTTAAAATTGTTGAAGATGATGGCAACTGAACAAAACAAGCCAAGTGTCATTGCAAAGTTGATGGGTCTTGACGAAGTGCCGTCTAAGCAGCAGCCCGTTTATAGACACATTAGGGTCTTTTCTGAAAATTATCTACAGAAATCTGCCTCTATAGTTTCACGACAGAAAAGATCAAGTAAATCTAGGCAAAAGAGTCGGCAGATATTGAAGAAGGCGAATGCAACAATAAATGATTCAAGCAAGGATGTTTCATTGAGATATGTTGAGCAAAAAAGGGATTCTTTTGATGGTAAGCAGTATTTGAAGTCAACAATTGTCGATCATCAAAACAACGCGCAGAATGGAAAATTAGGCAAGGGTATTGAAGAAAGAAATGGTTCGCCTGCAAATGTTCCCAGATCGAATATTGGGAATGTAAAACGTGGCTCTAAACCTTCTTTTTTACTTGATTCTGATACTACATTTGCCTGGGAATTTAAGAAGCAGCTTCTTGAAAGATCCAAAAGGACCAAAATTTGTCAAGAAATTTGGTCTAGCAGACGGGTTAATAATCTAGTCGAAGGACCATCTTTGCCTGATTTTGAGTCCAAACAGAGATCAAAGTTGGGAACACAGGTTGTTATCTGCAAAACTGATGGTTGGAAAGATAAATCTATGACCAAACTACCATTATTGAAACGCTTTAATTTCTCTTCGATTCCCAACTCAAAGTTGAAGAAAATGTCCAAAGGTGATTTCAGTTCGAGCTCTGGGAGACACAACCACAACAACTTGTCTACAAACTCTGAGGATGTTGAGTTTTCTTCTAGTGATGCCATGATCAAACAGATATCTGAGCAGATAGCCTGCAATGATTCTGCAAAAGAAGGATGTTTTCCCTGTTCGTTGGATGTTTCTTTCGAACAGGTAATACTTGCCCCTTTTGCTGTTATTTCTATGATGTCATTTGGTCAATTTTTAAGAATGAACAGCTGCTTGTTCTTGATCCTTTTGCTGGAATTTTTTAAAGATTAGAAATAGAAAGATTCGAGTTATGTTGTGGTACTTAACAATCCCACTTGTTCTTCAAGATTTTAGCTGAAAACAGACTTTTTTTGTCAATTAAGTTATATCCCACAAAAGTTGCAAGAATTAACTGATGCGATTTGGTTCACAAGATTCCTATATCTGTCCTTTTTTGGGTAACCGTGGGTTTCTGGTCAGCTTACGAATTGTCTGGAGTCGTCCCCCGGGCGACCACGAATGGCCTGGAGTCACACGCAGGTGAACTCCATGGCCACAAATATCTGTCTTTATCGAAAGGTGTCGACAAATAGTTGAATATTTGATTGCAACTTTGTGTCAAGTTAAATGTTGCATTTTTCACAAGAAATAGACGAAATTTATGCGTTTCTTGTCGGATGTTGTTCCTTCATTGCTGTTTCTCTTCGGGTTCTTCTTTCCCTTTTCCCCCAGATTGAAGCTAAACATACATGGTTACGTGTTGTCCAGGATTCATCGTTTGAAGACGGATTTACGACTTTCAATTGCATAGATATCGACGATGGACTTCCAAAGAGCACAGGTGAAGCTTATCAGCCTAGTCCAAATTCAGTCCTGGAACCAGATAACTCATCAATCTCTGATGGTGATGCTGTTAGCACCGATCTTCATGGTTAGTGTATTTAAAATGACTCATTTTTCTTCATAATGTGTAAGAATCTAATACGAAAGTGTTAAAAACGGTAGGTTTGTGGATGAAACTTCAAATTCTCAAGTCAGAATCGGAAGAAAACCAGTCTAAACCCGAAATGGTTACATTAAGTGACGAAGATGCTACCGAAAGATCTTCTCTCGGTGTTGGTCAAAACACGAAGCCCATTAGATCTTTTGGACCAAAAGGAAGTCGAGAATTTTCCTACCTAGTCGACGTGCTGAATGATTCCGGTTTTCTTGGCAGCAAAATGGAGGTAAATTATGTGAGATCGGAATGCATGATGAGCACCTTGCTCTTTGAAACATTAGAGAAGAATTACGGGAAGCAAGAATCGTGGAGTAAGGCCGATAGACAGCTCTTGTTTGATCGTATAAACTCAGGGCTATCGGAGATTTTTAGACCACAATTAGATTTAATGATTTGCTCCAAGCCTTTGAGGAGAAAAATGGTTACCATTTTGAGTAGGGATATTGTTGAGGAAGAACTATGGAATTTGCTACTTGGTCAAGAAAAGGAAGTCAACGGCAACTTATCGGAGAAAGCGGTCGGGAAGGAACCGTGGTTAGAGTTGGTGGACGAAGTGGGTTCGATCGTTGGAGAGATTGAAGCCTTTTTGTTCGATAAGCTTGCAACAGAGTTAGTCGTGATTTGAAGATTATTACATTCTTTTTTCTAAGAAACGTACATGAAAAGTAGGGATGAGTGTCGAAACGGCTTGTAACGGCTCACCTTTTCGATGAGCCATGGTGCACCGGGATCGGTCACGCTATACGGGTTACGGGAAGTGATTATATAGATTGATTTGAATGTA
This sequence comes from Cynara cardunculus var. scolymus, assembly GCF_001531365.2. NCBI lineage: Eukaryota > Viridiplantae > Streptophyta > Magnoliopsida > Asterales > Asteraceae > Cynara > Cynara cardunculus. The sequence continues at coordinate 10,943,108 of NC_037540.1, read as the reverse complement.
ATTTAAGGGTGTATAGCAACACGTATTGTGGTTCACTTATTTAGATTGAGAGTGGATAAAGGTCGAGTTTGGTTTGCTTAAAAGAGTTTTCTGTAATATATAGGCGAGTTTGGTTTTCAGGGAGGTATACTTGTACAAACACTCGTTTTTTTACTATTTGTTTTTTTATTAACCTGGATATTCAACCCGCTATGCGAGCTGACTAATCCCAGGACAACCATCTGCTTTGCAGATAGCCCAGAGTCACTGCATTTGAACCTTCGTGGCCACAAGGGGATTTTTATTTCTCGTTGGATTTGAATCTGGGATCTCCTGGTACTTTTGATCTTTGGAGTCAAGCTCAAACCAATCAGGCACCACCCTTGTGGTTTACATTTACATACCATACATATAAATAGTTATCAAGATGTTTTTCGATTTTTCATTCCAAAACCATACTTTCTGAACGGTGTAGGATTGGTCGGATTGATTAAAAAATTCGCCTTCTTGCACGAATATATTGGCTATAGGCCACAACCATTCCTCCATCTTTCTATTCTTAGAAGATCAAACCTTCAAAGACAATAATCTAATCAAACCATCATGATTACATTGCAGGGACGTTTCAATTTTTTTGGAGGTCTTGCTACATCTAAAACTTTTGATTACATTGCATAAAAGAGATAATAGAAAATATATGTTAAGAACAAAAATGGGTTAAACCTAAAACGATTAACAATCTGAAACTAAATCTAAACCATTAATGATTTGAACCTAAAAACCAAACAATTAATGGTTTGAATCTAAATAATTTCGGCTATAGTTTTACACAGGTTGATAAAAGACCCTTAACACATGTAAATTTGGACCCCAAAATTTATAGATATATATAGTAAATAAAAATACACATACATTGATCGTAATTTCATTTATATAAATGAGTTTACAGATATTTTGATTATATATATTGAATACATATATATATATATATATATATATATGTGTGTGTGTGTGTGTGTGTGTTTTCAATTATTGTTGTGTAAATGACAAATAGAGTTATATGGGATATACGAATAAAAAAAATTGGGTGTAACCAACGAAAATGAATAGTCTAATTAATTTAATGTTTTGATAATAATTACATCAATAAAAAAACAAAGTTCGAGAAAAAGAAAATTAGGATTGCGATACCTAAAAATGTCACTTTATTGTTGGTGTTTTTTCTTACAAAATTACAAATTTAAAAACTATAAAAAACATAAAAACAAAAATAATCAAAATTCTACAGTCTCAACGGAGACTTCTCCTTAATCCAAGTTCCATTGTCTTTTTACATATATTGATAAACTCGTGTATACTCTTCTGCTATAGATGAGAGATGGAAAAGAAGAGGGGAGAGCATACCAGTAGTTTAAAGCTCATACACAGAGATGGAGAACACATAAATGAAAAAAAACCCCAGAGATTGGGGGATTTAAAGATTGAAGTTGAAATGTACCAAGAGAAGGGGAAGAGATTTTGAGTTAAGTGTAAACATTAATTTGCAAAATTACTGAGATAAAAAAGTCAAAATATGAAAAGAAAAAAAAGGAGGAAAATAGGATATTTGCGTCAAGAAGATGTCACGTCAGTCTATCATGATTCTGCTTTATATAGATATAGATTATATAACTTAATTAATTAATTATATATTATTATTAATTAATTAAGTATTAAGGATACATGTTTTTTAATAATTGTATAAATTAATTTAACTTTATATTGTTATTAATTAATAAAGTATTAAAAATATGTAGTTTTTAAATTATATATTTGTAATATGATTTCTTTTTCAATATTTACACTTTATATCTTTATAAATATTAATTTTGTTTCTTTGTTTTCTCTATTTTTTCATTTTTATTCTACACTCTTATTATATTTATATAATTAAGATCCCACAAGTAAATAAAAAGATATTTAATAGTGATCTCATTTTGAAGGTATCGATGAGACGATTTTAATAATGTAACTTGTTAAAATAAAAACTTATTTTTAACGTATTTTAGTTAAATACGCTTATATATGTTAATATGATAATTGTGTACAATGAAAAACGATAAAGTAAGATATATAAAACAAATTAAATAAATAATTATAAGAGTATAAAGTGTAAATATTAAAAATAATTTCTAATGGTGTAACTTGATAAATAAAAATGTATTTTTTTAATGTCCTACACAACGCAAATATAATTATAGTCAAACGACGTTACTAAATCAACGGTGGTCGCCAGTGATTTCAAATGGGTGGTGGTCCGTAGTGGTTCAGAGAGCGATGTTCGGGAGTGGTTCAGATCGATGGTGGTCCACGGTGGTCCAAATGGTGGTCAGAGTGGTTCAGATCGGTGGTAGTCGCTGGTGGTCGACGGTGGTTCAAATTGGTGGTAGTCCATGGTGCTTTAGGTGGTGGTGGTCGGATGTGGTTCAGATCGGCAGTAGCCGGCAGTGATTCAGATCGGTAGTAGTTGACGGTGATTCCTATCGATGGTGGTCCGTTGTGGTTCAGATGTCGATAATGGTTCAGATCGATGGTGTTCCGTTCAGATGGCGGTGATCGGCGGTGGTTTAGATCGGTGGTAGTCTGCGGTGGTTCAGATGATGATGGTCGGCAGTAGTTCAGATGGCAGTGGTCAACGGTGATTCAGATCAACGATGGTCGAAGGTGGTCGACGATGGTCATATTAGGTTTTATGAGATTATGGTATATTAAGTTTAGGACATATCTGGTATTATAAAAATATTAGAAAGATACTCTTGCAATGTAGCGAGATACATATTGATTTTAATATTTTATTTTATTTTTTATCTCAGTCGATGTTATAGTATGGTCTTCTGTGATTTTTAAAAAAACGATGATTTTTTTTATTTTTGAATAAAATATAAATTTAAAAATATCATAAAATTTTGACAAAAATATATCGATATTAGTATCAAATTAACTATTTAAAATTCCTATTTTTTGTGTAATTTTTTAATTCAATTTTTTTTATTATAATTTAATTTAGGTTCAATAATGAAGTAATTTATATTTGGTTTAATGATATAATTTTTTTATAAAAATAATGATTAATTATTTTGTTATAACTCGATAATTATCTTAATTATATTTTAGATTTTTATATTTTAAAATAAAATGTTTATCATCTATTTGATTATGTTTATCCACAGTTAGAGTAACTCCAACCTCATCACAAAAAAAAAAACACCAAAAACACCAAATATGGTGGGCCCATAAAGACTAAAAAAAACTTAACTCCAATCATACTCTAAAAAAAAAACCAAATTTGTGGACCCCACATTAAAATAACCCAATCAACCCCTAAATTATTAAATGAAAAATGGTTTTTAATACAAATTAATGGGTCCCACCTAGTTTTGCCGTTCAAGAAACCCACGGCATATTTGCCGTTCAAATAAGGGATCTGGCAAAACCTAAATTCATTTGCCGGTCGATTGGAGAGGTCACAAACGACAAATCCCTAAAATTGCCGGTTGATTGGAGATGTTTTTAGTCATACGAATTCAAACATGAAGCTTTAATAAGGTATATTTATGCATAATTTACTTGTAATCTTGAATTTTAAGTAATATGCATCAATATACAGTACTTCATGCATAAAAAATGGTTTTTAAGAGTTTTTGTCAAATGTTTTATAATATAGTATAGATTAAGGTTAATTACAATTAAAATTAAAATTAAAATTAAAATTAAAAAAATAATACAATTAATATGATTATGAAAATTATTTTGTATATAGAAAAAGAAACCAATATTATAAACTTTGAAAATCCACCATACAAATACAGATATTGATCACAGATCACTCCAAGGTACGACAATTTAAGCAGAAAGTAGGACAACCATAACCTACAAGTAATTCACACCACACTAACTTCATGGTCTATGATTCAGTGAGGTAGATATTAACGTGGACAATGGTTTCCACACCATCGGTGGTGTGTTCATCCACCTGAGGCAGACTCTCAATGGTCGCATACCCTTTAGCCTCCTCATACTTTCCGGTCCCACCGATCACGGCGATGTGCGATACCTCCGACGCCGTCCGATGAACCCCAAAGAAACTGATTGTATCTTCCACCTCGTGGTCGCTGCCATGAAACAGTGTCGTCAGTGCGAACGTATGGCTACTCCCATCCAACGAGCTCGACAGGTAAAAACCCTGTCCTCGGCCCAGCACGCCGGTGCCTAGCTCGTGTCCTTCGGTTATTTCGTTGTCGATAACGGTGATTGACCCGAACATGAGTTGTTGGAGTGTTATCCCTGCCGGAAGTTGACCGGCTGCGACGAATGGTAGGTTGTTTCCGCCGTTGCCGACGTTGTTGTTCCCGGTGTTTTGAAGGACGGTGTTGGCGTTTGGATTGTTGGGGTTGTTACCGTTAAAACCGGCCAAGTATGGGAGGTTATTGTTGTTGACTATACCGTTGATGTCGTTTAACGGGACCCCGCCGGTGATTGGGAAAACTTGGCTGTTGGGTGTAGAGAAGGGAACAACGTTAGCACTAGAACTGGCTACAATTCCTGTAACGACCCTGCTTGTAGACTGAGATCCTCCTAGAACATCGTGCATGAAGAAACTCAACGTGGGGTGTCCCGCACCAGCTGCAACCGCACCGCCACCGGTTGCAACAGCACCGACACCAGCACCCGATCCTCCAGCCTTAGTAGCACCTGCAGCACCCGCCCCTCCAGCTGGTGTAGCACCTATAGCACCCGCCCCTCCAGCTGGTGTAGCACCTATAGCACCTGTCCCTCCGGCCTGTGTAGCACCGGCCACTGGTGCCACATTGGTGGCGGGTGTTTTGATGATAGGTGTAGCCGGTAAAGGGACAGCTGGGGACACCACTGGTGCTGGTGCCACCGTGGCGGGGATTTGACCACTTGGTAGCGAAGCCGTTGGATCTTCATGAGGGGTGTCAATCTCGCCGATTGAACCAGTGGTACCGGGTTGATTGGTTGGAAGTGGATCGTCGAGTGCAGGTGGCAGGTCGTTTGTGGTATCTATGAGGATTCGAGTCCCATAGGAAGATTGTACAGAACGGGTTAGAAATAAGATGCAAATTGTGGTTTTGAAAATGGCAGAAGTGGATATGGCCATCTGGATGTTGTTTCTGTTTAGATGACAAAGGAAGATGTGTGTTTAGATGATGAGGTAGTGTGTACATATGGGCATATATATACATACAATATATATATATATATATATTGTATATATATATATATATATATGTACACAATGGAGTTGCTGAGATGAATGGGGGAGCTGTTTAATTATGTGGGGTGTTTTGGGTAAACAACTACCTTACTATGCATATTTGGTCTACTTGAACAACTCAAACTTTTTCTCTTTTTGTTTTAATTATTCTTAGTCATAATTTATGATAAGTAGTTTGATTGAAATTATATGAAACACTATTATAGAATATGATATTCCACGCGATTATATTAAGGAGGGTTAAGATGAGAAACATAAGATGAGATATTTACTCTTAGGTGTACATTAGAATAACATGCACCAAGATATGCAAGGGATCAATCCGTGTATCAAACACGGTTCATGAGTGAATTTGAGATTAAATATGATTAAAGATACAATTTTTTTCTTAATTTTCTCACTTTAACTCTCATTCGCCTATATATATATATATATATATACTAACTTATAAACCAGATTTATCAAAAGTTTTAAAAACAATTTTTAATACACAAAGTACTATACATTAATACACAAAGTACTATACATTTATGTACAAAGTCTTAAAAGTCTTAAAAACAACTTATAATGTATTAAATACTACTACTTTATGCATTCGGTCTTAAAATCTTTTAATTTATAATTAGAATAACATATATTACAAGTTACCAATGCACATTATTATCTTTTCTTTTCATGTTTCTAAGATATTTTTGACACCTTTCACTCATGCCTTCACCCTCTCATATCTCTATGTCTGCTCCCCTTCCTCCAATGTGAGATTCAAATTGATATTCACTATGAGTTATTAAAAGTTCTCTCATTCATCTCTCATTCAATTGTTCTAGAACTCTCGGTCTCACTCTCGATCTCTTGATTCTTTGCTTTTGGTGTAAATCGAACACATTTGTGGAGTCGTTTATATATGTTGGATTTTAAATATATTATATTTTAAATTGTCATACAATTTTTTCATCGATAAACTGTAATTGGAACCATAACTCTTATTTATTCAAATTGTATTAATATGTAAAGACCAACTGTAACTTGTATCATCGTTAAATCTTCTCTAATAAAACCAGTGAAACTTCAAAACCGTTAAAATTTATGGCTCCCGACATATTGCGCGGGTACGCAAATTGTATGTGTGTGTGTGTGTGTGTCTTACATGGTTGTTATAACGTAGTAAGTTCATATTTTGACCTGGTGGCTATAACAAATTAAGATTATATAAACATACCCGGTTGTTGTTATATATATATATGATTGGGTAAGATATCAATACTAATAACGTATTTTTCTTACCTGATTTTGTTTGGCAATCGGGTAAGGGTTTTTACATAATCGTTTATATCTAATTTGAGAATTTAAGCCAAAATCCAAATGAAATAAAGAAGAAGAAAGATGTATGAGAATGCATTGCATATTATTACAACAAGACCACAACTTATATAAATACATTCATATTGTTGTAGTGATCATATGATTCAAAATATAATTATTTTTACAAAGAGCATTACATTTCTATATATAAATAATATCTTAGTTCAAAAAGTTAAAAGTATCAGGAGGTCTCAGGTTCAAATTCAATGAGGAATAAAAATCCCCTTATGGCCATGGAGGTTCAAATACGCTGACTCCGGGTTATCTGCAAAGCAGGTGGTCGTCTTAGGATTAGTCGGCTCGCATAGCGGGTTGGAATTTGGATATCTAGGTTAATCAAAAAAAAATATCAGTCAAGGGTTTGTGTTAAATTCATTAAATACTAATCTATTTTAATAAATTTCTTTATTATATCGTTGTGTTTTCATTTTTCTTTATTACATCAATGCATTTTTAAATTAATTTTTATTAAAGCATGATATTTTTAAAAATCTACTCATTATAGCAATGAGTAATTTGTTATCTTTTAAATCGGTCTAACTCTAACGTTTTGTTGCTTATTTGACTTAAATAAAGTAACGTGGATGATACATCATTTTGATGACATGATTAAAATAAAAGAAACTTCTTTCAGATTATTTTTAAAGATTTTCATTTTTTCTTGCGATGATTTAAAAAACATTTCAGTTTTTTTTAATTTTTTTATTAAATTGCATGCAAATTAAATATGTTATAAATAAATATAATATATTATTTTCAAAATAACTATTTTGTTTGTAACAAAAGAAAGTAACACTTGTTTTATTTTGTTTTAAAAAATACATATATTTTAAAGTTTTTTTAGAATGTTAGAGAGATAGATTGCGCTATATAAGTTTTCTTACTATTGTA
>NC_037540.1:10856620-10934316 GCF_001531365.2 Cynara cardunculus var. scolymus | reverse complement strand
ATGGATAAAAAATAAAACGAAACATTGAAATGAAAATGTGTTTCGATACATTGCACGAGTACCCTTCTAGTATATATAAAAGCACATATCTGATTTTAGCTATTTTATGATTTTCTTTACCTTCTATTAAACACAGTAATAGACAACATTTATACGAGATTTAAATTCAAAAAATTTAAATTATCATAACAAAGTTTCAATTATTTGAATAAACACAACTAAGCGATTCACAGTTAAATTTGACAATAACTGTTCGGATAATAAAATCTGTAATAAATTAACTTTATTGTCTAAAAATGCATGTAAATTGACCAAAAAGAATAATATGTTTTATACCGATGAATTTAAAGATATCTCAACCTAGGTAAACATCTACCAAAAGAAAAATATCTGATTCTCCATCTTCCTTTACAATTTTCGTGTTTAATGTAACAACTTTTATTATTGCGTATCCATTGGCACCGTCATATTTCCCTGTACCCCCAATGATTGCGACATGAGACTCTGTATTTACATCAGCTCGATGCACTCCAAAAAACCTTAATTCATCTCTAAACTCGTTTTCAAGAAAACTGGTTGTCATCGCCATCATCTGACTACTTCCGTTTTCCAAGCTAGCAACGTACATTCCTTTCGCTTTTCCCAATGTTATCAACCCGTAAAGATCCGTGCTTCCTAATAAATCAACATCAATTACGTTGACCATGCCAAACTCCAATTCTTCCTGAAGAATAGCTGCGTCTGAAAAGCTTATCCCGCTTCCATCCCCAGACAAGCCGAATGATTGGTTTGGGATGGAGTTGGAATCGGAAACTGGGATTCCTCCCACTGGTGGAAAAAGCCCTAAAGGTTTCGAGAAGGGAATTGGCTGGCTGTTGGCTTTAGTCTTTGGCGGTGTAGTTGGTGGATGTTGTAGGTTGGAACTTTGCACAATTGGCATGTAGAAAGTCATGGTTTTGTGGTGGCGGCGATGGCGGGTTCGTGGCGGCGGTTGTGGCGGTGGTGTTGAACCGACAATGGTACGGGCGGAAAGTGATTGGTTGATGGTGGTGAAGAGTAGCAAAAAGAAACAAGCTAGAGAAATTATGGTGGGAGGGAGTTTGGGCATTTCCATGGAGATGCTAAGAGGCTTTTGTTCACTGTTTTTAAATGCATAAATAGATAGAGAAATCAAAGCTAGTGGTTTTGGTTTTGAAGTGGAGTAGTTATTGACGTCGATATTTAACTTCATTTGTCTTAATAAAATAAAAACAAAAATTAATTATAGAGGAATTTTTTTAATTATTGTAATATTTGTTTTGAATTTTAATTTTATCAAATAAAGTAATCGTATTTATTTTTGTATTCTAAAAAGTAAATATTTTCCAGATAATTATTTTTTAAGAACAACTATTTCTTTAATAAAAGCTATAAATGTTTAAAAATATACTTCTAATTTAACGTAGATATTAGAGAAAAATCTAAAAAAAAATCAATAAACTTTAGTATTTGGAATGATTAAGTATTTAGATTATTTTTTTTGAACAAATAAGTCATTGAACATTCCTGAAAATCTGTTAAATAACTTATTGGACTTTCTAAAACTTGTTAGATACATTCTTATAACTTATAAAATTGATTAATGTGGTAAAATAAGAGAAAAAACCTGGAAAAAAAGTCAATGGACTTTTATATTTTGAGCGATTAATTTCCTAAACATTTTTTGAACCAAAAAAAATACTTACATATATAAAATGAAACAAATATACTAAAAAAGTACTTACATTTAAAAAAAATTATTGATGAAGTTTATTTTAATTAAAAATATAAAATATTATGTCAGTGATTTTTCAGATTAAAAAAAATAAAAAGAATTTTAAAGATGATTGCTGATATATTTATTTTTAATTAAAAATAAAATATATTTCGTATATGATTTCTTAAATTAAAAAAACAAAAAAAAAATTAAAAATGATCGCTGATGAAATTTATTTTAATTAAAAATAATAAAAAATAAATAATCAATAATCTTAAATCTTTTTTTATTTTTTTTTTGGAAAAATTACTGACATAATATATTTTATTTTTGATTAAAAAATAAAATTTATCTAAAATCTTTTTTAAATGTAAGTATTTTTTTTTTTGTAAATGTAAGTACTTTTTACGTATATTTGTTTCGTTTTATAGATCTAAGTACTTTTTTTGTTAAAAAAAAATGATTACGGACTTAATCGTTCAAAATATGAATGTCCATTAGATTTTTTTCAGACTTTTTCCATTATTTTACCACATTAACCAGTTGTATAGGTCATAAGGATGTATCTAACATGTTTTAGAAAGTTCAATGAGTTATTTTACATGTTTTGGAATGTCGAATGACTTATTTGTTCCAATTGCTCAAAGACTTAATCAATCCAAACACTAAAGTCCATTGAGTTTTTTTAGACTTTTCCCTAGATTTTAATAAATATGTTTTATTATCCATCAAACAACTTAAAATAAATTTCAATAAACTAAAATAAAGAAATGTTGTTAAGTCCCAATTTATATAGACTTAAGGTTGTTTGTTTACGGCTTAGTCGCTTAATGGTTTGGAGATAAAGATACAAAAAGATCAAGATGACCAGGGCAAAAACGGAGATTGTAGCATCATAGTTGCACTCTCTGGCTCGAGTCTCTCTCACTAGCGCTCCAACTCCTAGCTCTCTCATATGTCGTTGATGCCATCTTCCACCCTTCACCATCGTTGCTCCCCTCCTTGTTCCTCCGTCATAGTGATAGTGTTGAACTTTGATCGCATGTTGAAATACCTAAAACATGTACAATCTTCCTTCCTTTTTTATCATCAGTTGCCTTTTGTTTGTTGTGCTTTTCTTCTTTTGCATTGATCCAACTTCAATTAATTGATTGTTTTTTTCTAACTTTTCATAAAGTTCCTAATTATCAATATTGGGCAATTCATATTAGAGCTTGCAATAATTTGTTTTCAATTTCAAGAATTATATGGGTTGTGTTCATTTTCAAGAATATTTGGGATTTTTGAATTAGAAAATGTTGTTAAGCAACCATATTAAGGGGGTCATTTTGTCCGATTTTTGATTTTATTTATGGCTTGGTTTGATGGAATTAGGGGCTTGCATCGGGCGGAACAGGAGGTCAAACCAAAAACCCAATCGGATTTCATATATGGAAACCAAGCCCTGAATTTTGAGTTTCGCATTTCAAATTGTTTCGGGTTAGGTTGCTTGGGTTTCGAGTTGGGGTATAATTATATGCAAAATATATATATATATATATATATATTTGTGTGTGTGCAATGTCATAACATATTGTGATCATAGACATCCTCTTTGTTTTTTTCTTATATTTTTATGACTGTTCTCATTTTTTTTAGCAAACTCGAATAAATAAGAAAATAGATGATACCATCTTGTGCTTAAATTTGTTCACATCAAGAAGCGGATGTTGAAGGATTGTTGTCTTTCTTCCTTAGCCTCTTCTGTGGTTTCTTCGCTCGCTTTCGTTTCAGGTCTTCCTCTCGGTTTTTTTAATTTTTACAGTTCTTTAACTTTCTAGCTTGTTTTACGTTGTTTTGTCTTTTTTTCAGTGTTAAACTTGGAGTGATGCTTTTTAACTTAAAGCTCATTTGGTGTTATTTTTGTTGAGTATTTGCTCATGTGTTTTTAAGGGGTGTTTGAGATTGCTTATTTAAACTGTTTATTGACTTATTTCGGTGTTGTACTGGTAATAAGCAATTTTTAGTGTTTAGATGGGGAAAGAAAAAAAAATGTTTATACCGGTACTAAACTGGTAATAAAGAGTTTTTGATAAGTTACACTCTTCTGAGTTATCAAAACAACTTATTAGCATTGCAAACCAAATTACATTTTGACTTTTTTTTATAACCCTAAAACTAAATTGATTTTCCTGCAGAAATTGATGAAATCTTGAAGCTTACGAACGATTTTACTCATCATAATGTCCATTGAATCACACAAATCCGTTCGTTTTCTGTGATAATTTCAAGAAAATGGGTGTTGGGGGAAATTTTTGGGATTTACTTATTAAACCCTGTGCTTGAACATAAGGGTTTCATATTCTAAGAAACAAAAGGGTCACCATTGATCTAACGTATTGGATTGTTCAGCATGAAATCGTCATTAAAGCTCACACAAGAAACCCTCATCGCAGACTCACTTTCTTCCGTACCATCAATCTGTTCTCCTAGGTAAATCGACCTTCTGTTTATATTTTTGCTCGATTCTATTGCGATTGCTTAAGAAGGCGATGAATCATGGTCGTCTTCATTTTGAAGACGAGGGCGGAAGGGTGTCATTTTACATATATAAGCAAAAATTGACAAACACTAAAAAAACAACTTATCAACTTATTATGTTTTAGTACCATCGTAAGTTAATCAAAACACTTTTTATAAAACTCCAGTTTAACACCACATAAGTTGATAAACACTTTTATTAAAAAAAACGTAAGTTATAATCCCAACCACCCTTAATATTGTGCCTAAAAAATCTTTGAATTTAAAGAAATTAGTTTATAATATTTACATTTTACTCGCAAAGTCCACGAAACCGCAGCCATCGTTGCCTAAACCCACCCCTCTTCCTTCTATTCTGTCGATTTCATAGTAAAAGCCCTAGCCTTGTCATTACATCGAACATTTGGGCTCCATTCTTCCCTCCTCTTCTTCACTGCCTAGGGTTTTAGCAAACCCATTACCATGTATCTCTACAATCTCACTCTTCAGCAAGCCACCGGCATCGTTTGTGCCATCAACGGTAGCTTCTCCGGCGGTAACAAGTCTCAAGAAATAGTCGTCGCCCGTGGAAAAGTCCTCGAACTCCTGCGTCCAGACGAAAACGGTAAGATCCAGACCATACTTTCCGTTGATGTTTTCGGTGCTATTAGATCTCTAGCTCAGTTTAGGTTAACCGGTGCCCAAAAAGACTACATCGTTGTGGGTTCTGACTCTGGTCGTATCGTGATTCTTGAATATAACAAGGAGAAAAATGTGTTTGATAAAATTCACCAGGAAACTTTCGGGAAATCAGGAAGTCGTAGAATTGTTCCAGGACAGTATTTAGCTATTGACCCAAAAGGTCGTGCTGTTATGATTGGTGCTTGTGAAAAACAGAAGCTTGTTTATGTTCTTAATAGGGATACTGCTGCTAGGTTGACAATTTCGTCGCCGTTGGAGGCTCATAAGTCGCACACTATTACCTACTCAATTGCTGGGGTTGATTGTGGGTTCGATAATCCAATATTTGCTGCGATAGAGTTGGATTATTCAGAGGCTGACCAGGATTCTACCGGTCAAGCAGCAAACGAGGCTCAAAAGCATCTTACCTTTTATGAACTAGATTTAGGGCTTAATCACGTTTCAAGGAAATGGTCTGAGCAGGTTGATAATGGTGCTAACATGCTGGTAACTGTTCCGGGTGGTGGGGATGGTCCAAGTGGTGTCCTTGTTTGTGCCGAGAATTTTGTTATCTATAAGAATCAAGGTCATCCGGATGTTCGTGCAGTGATTCCTAGAAGGGCGGATTTGCCTGCTGAGCGTGGGGTTCTTATAGTTTCGGCCACTATGCACAAGCAGAAGTCCATGTTTTTCTTTCTTTTGCAAACTGAATACGGGGATGTCTTTAAGGTGACACTTGATCATGATAATGAGCGGGTTACAGAGTTGAAAATCAAGTATTTTGATACTATACCCGTGTCATCTTCGATGTGCGTCATGAAGTTAGGGTTTCTGTTTGCTGCATCGGAGTTTGGTAATCATGCTTTGTACCAATTCCAGGCTATAGGAGCTGATCCTGATGTGGAGTCATCATCGGCTACGTTGATGGAAACTGATGAAGGATTCCAGCCAGTATTTTTCAAGCCTAGAGGGTTGAAAAATCTTGTTAGAATTGATCAAGTGGAGAGCTTGATGCCTATCATGGACATGAAAGTTGTAAATCTTTTTGAGGAAGAGACTCCTCAGATTTTTACACTTTGTGGTCGAGGGCCTCGTTCCTCTCTTAGGATATTGAGACCGGGACTGGCTATTAGTGAAATGGCTGTTTCACAGCTTCCTGGTGTTCCCAGTGCCGTATGGACTGTGAAAAAGAATGTTAATGATGAATTTGATGCTTACATTGTTGTTTCATTTGCAAATGCAACTCTTGTGCTTTCTATCGGAGAGACTGTTGAAGAAGTTAGTGACAGTGGGTTCCTTGATACCACACCTTCGCTTGCTGTTTCGTTAATAGGTGATGATTCTCTCATGCAAGTTCATCCTAGTGGTATTAGGCATATAAGGGAGGATGGGCGTATTAATGAGTGGAGAACTCCTGGAAAAAGAACGATTGTTAAGGTTGGATCGAACAGACTTCAAGTGGTTATTGCTTTGAGTGGAGGGGAGATCATATACTTTGAGGTAGATATGACCGGACAGTTGATGGAAGTTGAGAAGAACGAAATGTCTGGTGATGTTGCTTGTTTGGATATAGCTCCTGTCCCTGAAGGAAGGCAGAGATCTCGTTTTCTTGCAGTTGGATCATATGACAACACTATCAGAATATTGTCCTTGGATCCTGATGACTGTATGCAGGTTCTTAGCCTGACAAGTGTTTCCTCGCCTCCTGAATCGCTTCTTTTTCTTGAGGTTCAGGCTTCTGTAGGTGGGGAGGATGGTGCAGATCACCCCGCTAGCCTCTTTCTGAATGCTGGTCTTCAAAGTGGGGTTCTCTTTAGGACAGTTGTGGACATGGTCACTGGCCAGCTTTCGGATGCACGTTCCAGGTTCTTAGGACTGAGAGCTCCTAAACTCTTCTCAGTGTTAGTGAGAGGACGAAGAGCCATGCTTTGCTTGTCAAGTAGACCATGGCTTGGTTACGTCCACCAAGGACATTTTCTGTTGACACCTCTTTCATATGAAACTCTTGAATACGCTGCCTCATTTTCATCTGACCAATGTGCTGAAGGTGTGGTTGCTGTTGCTGGGGATGCTTTAAGAGTCTTCACAATTGAAAGATTAGGGGAAACATTCAATGAAACTGCTATACCTTTGAGGTACACACCAAGAAAATTTGTGTTTCATCCTAAAAAGAAGCTTTTGGTAACAATCGAGAGTGATCAGGGTGCGTTTCCAGCAGAACTGCGAGAAAGTGCAAAGAAGGAGTGCTTTGAGGCTGCTGGACAGGGAGAAAATGGGAAAATGGAGATAGAGAATGGCGGTGATGATGAAGATAAGGATGATCCTCTTTCTGATGAGCAGTATGGCTACCCTAAAGCAGAGGCGGACAAGTGGGTTTCTTGCATCAGAGTTCTTGATCCGAAGTCAACAGAGACAACTTGTCTGCTGGAGCTTCAGGATAACGAGGCTGCTTTCAGCATATGCACAGTAAACTTCCATGACAAGGAGTATGGAACTCTTTTAGCCGTGGGTACAGCAAAAGGACTCCAGTTCTGGCCCAAAAGATCTCTGACGGCTGGATATATTCATATTTATCGGTTTGTAAAAGATGGAAGATCGCTTGAACTTCTACACAAAACCCAAGTTGATGGCATTCCTCTTGCATTATGCCAGTTCCAGGGAAGATTGCTTGCTGGAATAGGGTCTGTGCTTAGGCTTTATGATTTGGGGAAAAGAAGGCTGCTTAGAAAGTGTGAGAATAAGCTGTTCCCCAATACAATCAATTCTATTCATACATATCGTGATCGAATTTATGTTGGAGATATTCAGGAGGTTTGTTATCTAAGATCTACTTCTCTGTTACCTTTTTTTCTTTCTGCTAGTTTTCCTTTTCCGAGCATGCTTGGCACAATTCTATGTTATGATAGCATCTGTGTGTTCATTATTTTTGCACTTTGATCTGCACCTTAAGATGTTGAAATGTTCCTATACCACCTCCTCTTTGCCACTAATTTCTCTACTTCAGTGCATATGTTTTAGAAAGCATGTCAGGTAGCATGAACATTGTTGCAACTTGCAACTGGCATATATTTGAGCCCAGTTTAGATTACCATGATGGATTGGCATCCCCTTATAGCTTATCATGTTTCAAAAGGTAGACTGCTAAAACACATGAATTTTTGTTAAACATCTTCTAATGTAAGGTGGTTTATTGTGATTGGAACATGGACGCATGAAATTCTGTTAATTTTCTTCTCACATTTTTGAAAAGATCGAGTTTGCAGCATTTTCTCACAGATCATATTGGTCAAGTCTGGTTTGATATGGTTCGCTTTGTCCTTTACAATCACATCTTTGTTATTTCATTTAAATTAGCAAGTTGATGGTCGTAGCTCAATCTTGAAATCCAATATTATGTTATTCACACTGCAAAACATCTTAGCATATTCAATGTTCATTGAAGCATTCTCTTTAATGATAGAACTCTCTTCTGACTAGTGTATGCTTCTTTTCTCTTCTCTTCTTACAGTCATTTCACTATTGCAAATACCGACGAGACGAAAATCAGCTATATGTATTTGCTGATGACTCTGTTCCAAGATGGCTTACTGCAGCATACCATGTAGACTTCGACACCATGGCAGGTGCAGACAAGTTTGGAAACATTTATTTTGTGCGCTTGCCACAAGACGTATCAGATGAAATTGAAGAAGACCCAACTGGTGGGAAGATTAAGTGGGAGCAAGGCAAGCTTAATGGAGCTCCAAACAAGGTTGAAGAGATTGTGCAATTCCATGTTGGTGATGTGGTCACATGCTTGCAGAAAGCATCCCTAATTCCAGGTGGCGTGGAGTGTGTGATGTATGGAACTGTGATGGGTAGCTTAGGGGCATTGCTTGCATTCAACTCCCGTGATGATGTGGACTTCTTTTCCCACTTGGAGATGCATATGAGGCAGGAACATCCACCTTTGTGTGGAAGAGATCACATGGCCTATCGATCTGCCTATTTTCCTGTTAAGGTAATCACATTAACTCTTGGTTTATTTACAGTGGATGTTGCATTGATGTAGCCTGCTTATCTATGTTCGTAATTTATAATCACAAATTTTTTTGGGTTGCAACAAGCACTAAATTCTTGAACCCAGTGCAACTAAGTGACTAAGATATATAGAAATGCTGTGGTTGCTTCAATGTTTAGTGACTGGTTTAACTGTTAAAAGAGATAAATGAAGTATGGCATGTTTTCATTTTTAAGTATCCATTTTGAATTATAGGCAATTCTGTGTTATCAAATGCTATTAATGACACGTGCATACTTTAGATATCTTAAATGCATTTTATGGCTGGTATCTATTATTATTTGGTTAATGGTGCCAATGGAAATTTTCCTTTGGGTATCCATCATTTTCACCAACTTAGGTGATTTTAATGTCAAAAGCTATATGCTGGTGTTGTAACAAAATCTTAAAATATCCACCAAATTGGTTCCACCTGTCATGTTGTATTGATTTGGAATACTTGTAATCCAATGTGCTTCTTTCAATCATCGTTTTTGTCAAGGTGGGTGAGGTACAACGGCCCATCCACAGCTTTTACCAAGTAAAGTGATTTTAAAGCCATAAATCGCAAGCCTCCATGTTTCAAAAATTAAAAGAATCCACCAAATTGGTTGGGGCTCTCATGCTGTGATATATGTAGAAATCTAATATTGATTCCTGATTCTTTTTGTCTTCTATTTATATCAAGTTTGCTGGTGTTTTAATGCTTATTGGGTTTGTAACTTTTGTGAGAATGTCTACAGATTTTTTATCTTCATCTTTCTTCTGCTTCTTCCCGTCTTATTTCTCTGAGTGAAGCATTTTTATTCGATTTTTATTAAAAAAATTCTTTCGGAACTTTTTTATATATGGGGAGTATGAAAGAGACATCCACAAATTTCTATCTAGTAAAGTGCTTGCATTTCTCTTTTAACAGTCTCAAAAGATTAAGAATGGAAGTTCCATTTGTTTTGTTGCACAGTTGCAGTTGCTAGTCCCTTGTTCACCGTTTGTTTTCTTCTTTCTGTTTTGTTTCTCAGGGTAGAGTACATGTTTTCTCTTTTATTGATTTTTCTTGTATTTTGTTTTCTATGGAAAGTTGGAAACAGATATCTATGAGGCTCTATCCAGCAAAGTGCTTGCATTTCTCTTTGAAATGGTCTTAAGGAACAAGAACTACAAATTTCAATTTGTTTAGGTTGCACTTGCAATAAAATAACAGATGGGTACATAACTATGATGTCTAGGATTCCTTTCTCATACCCGTCCAAAAGAAGATGTTAAACCATGTTATTTATTTGCAGTTACCAACCTAATTTGGTCAGTTGCTACAGAAACACGGTAAAAGCAGTTGTTGTATCTACTTAATGGAGTGCGAATAGAAATATAGGTGCCTTGTCAACGCCAAAATTTCATTGTGCATGGAATCTGCTCTTCTCATTATCTCTCTAAATACAAGACCTTATTGGCCGCATATCATTTTAAAGAAAAGTTTGATCGTTACATGTTGCTTCTACAGTTTTCTGACAGTTTATATCTGATTCTTGAGTAACACCAAAAATATGGATACTTTTGGCAGGATGTGATTGACGGAGACCTGTGTGAACAGTACCCCACGTTGCCACTAGACATACAGCGGAAAATCGCAGATGAATTGGATAGAACTCCTGGGGAAATTCTGAAGAAACTGGAAGAAGTTAGAAACAAGATTGTTTAAGGTAAAGGTTAACACCCTGCACTGGTTTCCTATTATACATGTTCATATATTCCTTTTAACTAATCGTATGCTCATTACCTAAGTGGGTGTTCATTGGACATCCAAAATGGAAAAGAGGTTGCAATTTTTTTTAATTACATTGAAGCTGACAATGTCGTATCTCTGATTTGAGGACATAACATAGCTGAAGAACATGTTATTTGTGGAGATTTGTGTGCATAATGGCAACGCTGAGCCTGGTTTCTAATGCATGCAGATTGTGCTATGCGGTTAGCCTCTTGTTCTACGGAGATGGGTGCAAGCCAAACGATTAGCAACCATACAACTACCATAAACTTGAACCACTGAGATCATACAGGTTAAAATTGTACTCGGCATTCAACTTACTTAGCAGCCTCCTATCGTTTATTAGATGCTTTGTTGTAATTATTGCAGATATTGTTTTTTTTAATGGAATTTACTCGAGAGCTTTATGTAGAGCTGACTTTTTCTAGTTCTCTGTTTTGGGTAGTTTGTTAACTTGTTATGAAACAAGGTTAAAGCTTCTCAAAAGATTTGGTGCATTTATCAGTTCCACTTTTCCATCATTTCTGCAGCCAGCAGTTTAAAAGGTAATTCCTTTACATACCTCTGGAGTCATATCCAGCATCGTTGTTATTATAACGACTTGTACCGTATACAGGTAATGTTGTGAATTGCTACTGATTTGGTAAAAAGTTGTATGGTATATGAGATTTGGTCATCTCCAAACGAACCATTTGAGTCGACCATTTAGACATCTAGTGGATCGTTGTATACCTGATTTGCCTCATGTGAGGTGATCTATCTAAGGATTACAAACTTTTTTTTGGCTAAACAATCACATAGGGTTTTTTTATTAGAATAAATGAAGTATTTTTAAATCATGTTACATAAATGTCCAAAAATATGTTCATTTGAAACACGTATTTTTATATAATATAAATCAATGGTTATCAAGTTTGTACGAAATATCAAAAGGAAAAGACTTAAACCCGACTCGGATACGAGGAGTGGGTTTAACCGGGAGACATATTTAGGCGGGTTTTCTTTGAAATATAACTCGGCTTGTATTGTTGGAACCTATCGATGTTGTCAACTTATCGGAGGATATTGTTCGAGGAAGATCGATTAAGTTGAGCCCTTTAGTTGAAATCAAACAAGCTAACATGACCCTTCTTGACTTGGACTCGTGACCTTAAACTCATCAGACTCTTGCAGTAAATTAAACCATAAGCTCCAATAAAACAATCACCAAGTCGTACATTTATTATTACTAGAAGGGTAATTGCGCAATGAAGCGAGATAAATCTTCATTTTAATGTTTAGTTTTTATTCTTCTCTATCGATATAATACGATTTTATGTGGTTTTAAGAAAACGATAATGTTTTTATTTTTGAAGGAAATATAAATTTGAAAATAGCATAAAATTTGAATAGAAAATCGATATTAGTATCAAATTAACTATTTAATATTTCTCATTTTTTTGATGTATTTCTTTGATTCAATTTTTTATTATACGTTATTTTAGATTTAATAACAAAGTAATTTAATTTTGGTTTAATAATATAATTTTTATAAATATAATAATTAAAAATTCTGTTAAAACTCAATGATTATCTTAATTATAATTTACATTTTCTATATTTAAAATGAATGTTTATCCTGTATTTGATTATATTTATCTGCAGTTAGTTACACGAATTTAAAAATGGAGCTTTAATAAGTTGTACTTATGTAAAATTACTTGTACTCCTGAATTTTAAGTAATATGCATCAATAAACAATAATTTATACATAAAAAATGGTTTTTAAAAGTTTTTATCAAATGCTTTATAATATAGTATAAATTCTTTTATATCTTTACCTCCTTTTAATATATAATTTAAATAGGACTCAGTGTTTTATTTGTTTTTTTATTTATTAAAATATATTATATAAAAAATATGATTTTGGTGTACAACAAATATATTGTGGTTTATCAAAATCATAAATTTTCAGCCATCGTTTCGAAAACCAAAAACTTACATCACTTAAAACTTGGTCCTGGGATGGGCAGGGCCGAAGCCGGTCTCGGTCATCAAACTTGAGCCCGTTAAATTTGATCCATAGTCGGTTATGGGTAATCGGTCCCTACCAATTTATTTATTTTAATTTATTTTATTTTTTAATGATAGAGTTTTTAATACATTAAGATATTTGTAATTGGGTCAGTCAAATACACTTTAAAAATACGTTTTATTATAATTAAAATTACATTCAGATATTCAACTATTTGAAAATACACTTATTCATCATCAGTATCCCATGTCAGATTGATTTGAAGACTTCCGGTCTCTTAAATTCTTCTAATAGTCTCTTATTCATCAAGATCATCAATGTCGAGTTCCTCATCATCGTCATATTGTGAGTAAGTGTTGTTGGTACCGGTAGTTGGCAACGTGCTTAGTCCCATGACAATTTCATTTTTTTCCAAATTTTTCTAACACCTATTCAATCTCCACTTCTAACGATAGAAATAAATGAGAATTGTGAAGTGGAAGCGATAAATGAATACGAGCCGAAGTCACAAAATATAGCGACAAACCGAAAATTGTTAACGTTTTTTGCGTTTTGTAAGTTGGTATCTTACACCATACTCCATGCCACTTATATATATATATATATATATATTGTTTAGAAGGCCAAAAAGATTAAAAAAAAAAAAAAAGGGTCAAAAATCCAAAAACCGGTCATATAAACGTTCCCAACGGTAAAAAAAAACCGGCTCTTTTTTTAACTCACCGAGCCAGGCCGGGCCCATAACCAGTCCTGGTCCCACAAATCCATCCAAAAGCATAACCTGTTCCGGTTCTCCGGCGGTCCCGAATCGGACCGGTTTAGCCATCACTAATAAGTAAATAACACAGGAGCTAAAGCTTTAATTGGGCTAGAATGGGCCTTTATTTAAGGAGAATAAACTGGGCCGAGCTCAAAATATTTTACATTGCCCGAGCCTTTCCTATATACAATTACCACTATCCCCAAAACCCTAGCCTTCTTCCATTCTTCATATTAGGGTTTCAGAGCAACCCTACATTGCAGCTGCGGCTCGTACTACTCACGCATAATCCATGGGTAACCCTCCATTTTCGTATGTTGATGACATTTTTCTTTCGAATTTATGTTTTCTACGTTGTTTAATTTGTTACGTGAATTGCAGCTCGGATCAAAGTTCATGAGTTGAGGGACAAATCGAAGGCTGATTTGTTTGCTCAGTTGAAGGATCTTAAGGCTGAACTCGCTCTTCTTCGAGTTGCCAAAGTCACCGGTGGTGCTCCCAACAAACTCTCCAAAATGTAATTTTTCTCTTTCCGATGTGTGCGTGTGTGTGCATAAACACTCTCACACTCAGATCGTACATGTATGTTATCATTAGTTTATATTTTTTGTTCAAATTTATGTCGAAAGAACGTCATTCTGATATGACCTTGACTACATACTTAGAAACAACCAACGATTCATCAAAATCGACATTTGTTGATCTAGCGCTTAGAATTTGGCTTAGCAACATCTAGATACTTGAGTTTGTTACTACTGGACTGCTTCTTAGGTTTTGAATTTCTGATATCTAGCATTTGTAGTGAAGAATGTTCAATCTAAGTTTGATGTTTTGTAAATTGTAATTGTATATTATTACGTCTAGTGAGATGGGTTATGTCTCTTTTCGATTGCTATGCTGTATTGGTTATTATACATACTATTATGGATTCCATACCACAGTTTCAAAACTGACTATTGTTGATTCATTCATTTTCAAGTTCTTTGGCAATTTAGATTTGCCATTTTTTGTTCTTGTTTACTTTTTAGACTCTTTACAGTGAGTTTTGTAACTGTACTGGGTTTATGTTTTTAGACTGCAATGGAGTAATTTGTCTCCAATTATTCACTTAATGATTGGCTTCAACATATTTGTTCTTTTTAATGATTTATCTTTGTGGTGCAGAAAAGTGGTGAGAACATCTATTGCCCAGGTGCTGACTGTCATTTCACAGACACAGAAGGCCAAGCTCAGGGAAGCTTACAAGAACAAGAAGTACTTGCCTCTTGATTTACGTCCTAAGAAAACCAGAGCCATCCGCAGGCGTTTGACCAAGCACCAGGTATCCATCACTGTTTCTTTTACTCGTATGAATGGCGATCATACCAAAAGATTGGTTTCTAAAATGTGCCTCAATGTTTATCATGAAAATGAATTTTTTTCGCTTGTGGAGAACAGGTGAAGTCTTATCAGTTAGTTGAAATGCCATGTTAATTTAACCTGATTTGAACTCTAGCTGTTTTCACCGACTTCATTACTACTTGCTAGCACCAGTTCCGTTTCATGTTTTAGCCTTATAATAAGATCAATGACAGAAGCTATTTTCTAGTTCTTGGTTCAACTACGTAAATTTAAAAAAAAAGTTATTATAATAACCGAGTCTGTATGAGGTGCTTAAGCTTGGCCTAATATTGAGTCCATAGTTGATGGCAAGTAAGTTTTACCGAAAAAGATGAAAACATGCTTAAGACAAGAAGTTGCAATGAAGCAAATGGCAGGATGATTTAATCTTCAACCTTTTCAGTTGATGAAGGGATTCTCTGAAACAATTTTGAAAATTATATCTTCAATACCCTGTGTGTTCTTGGTGCCTTATCTGAAATCTCTATCCAGTGATTTATCTTGACCAAGTAGAAAGCTTTTAGTGATTTCTTTTTAGGGTTTCATGCTGCTATAGATCATTTCATAAGCTGAAGAGTTTATCTTAATGGGGTTGTTTGTTTACTTCTTAATAGTTCTATTAAGAGACAACCTCTGAATCGTCAAGAGGTGAATCTTGTTTGGTAAAAAAAGTCTGCCTCTTAATGGTTCTAAAATTCTTTGAATGATTTTGCATCATGGGCTTTCCTTAACCATTTAACCCCCTAATTTCATTGTAAATTTACCAAACAATTATATTTCATTATGTACTATATCATGAGAGTCTCTAAATCATTCTGACCACCAAACCATTAGGCAACTATCAAACAGCCCCTTATTCATATATATAGTTTAGGAAATGTAGATACTTGTAATTTGTGGATTTTATGAGTAGTCAAGTGTCAGCAACATGAATCCATATAATGCGATGCAGGTATCTCTGAAGACTGAACGAGAGAAGAAAAAGGAGAAGTACTTTCCATTGAGGAAGTATGCTATTAAGGTTTAGGGTAGCTTAGGTAGTACTTGATTTTTGAACTGGGTTTTATTTAAATTATATTTTCATGTTTTGGATCAAATTGAATTTTGGGAGTTGAAATTATAGTGTTCTGTTTTCTCCTAGTTTTACAGTGGTTAAATGAATGGTAGACAATCTTTGTTACATGAGGTAAGTTATTTATTACAACTGTCATTGCATCCTCAAAATAAAAATTGGATGGTTCTGATCTGATCTGATCTGCTCTGCAGACCCATTTATTCAATGCACAATAAATCATAAAAAGGTAGTTGGTAAAATGGTAGTTGTTTTGTTGTACTCATTTTACAGAAAAGGTGTTGTAATATCATTGCATTAACAGTATAGTTTTTTAGAACCTCCATCTTTATAACATAACAACTTCACAATAGAGGTTCTTGTTCTTGTTCTTGTTAAGAACCTCCATCTTTATTATTTAAATAACATGTTTGTCTAATTTACCCTATGTCATCTATGGATTAGATTATCGGCCTGACCATATTCACTCGATAAGGTACATGACATCCGATAAATGTTTGTTAAATGATCCCTTAGTCTCCATGCATTGCCTCATCGTCGTCACTCCTTGTACGCTCCAGTGGTGGATCCGAGATGTAAATGCAACCTTGGGAGAAAGGTTGTTTGGATCGTTTGAATTGAACTTTTTAAAAGTTTTTGGCGCTTCAAACATACAAAGACGGAAATAAGGTTTGAACACAAATATTCTACTGCATATACAACTATAATACAAATACGTAATGTAAAGAGTTGAGGGTTTGAGATACTTTACACTAGTTTTATCGTGGTTCACCCAACTTGGCTATGTCCACACCAAGTTACTTCTCAAGACACTTCACTGTTGTCGTTCTTTAACAAAACCTTACAAATTGATCTTATAAATAAGGTGCAAAACATTCAACCTCTGGTAAAACGGAGAACACTCAAACCTTTCACAAAAAATGGAGAATCACTCAATGGTGATCTTCGTAGGGAGATGACTCAAACCTCACACACAGATGATAAAAACACAAAGATAACAGTGGGAGAAAACTTCTCAAACCTAACATAATATTCACATACTTTCAAAACACATGTACAACCGTAAACCTAAAATTCTTTTTTCAGGTCTATTTTTAAAACCTCAATTTAAAAAATAATATATCCAAATCGAGATAATTATACCATTTGATATCATGTAAAATTCGGATGACAACTTCACATTGGCTCGGATTTACACGTTCTAATGCAATCTTAGACTTTTGTCTATTGGTATGGCTCTCGAGGCAATGTGACACCTTTCCCTAGACGACGTCCTTTATGGATTAACTGACTGAACACGAATCTTTACTTGACTCTCAACATATCTTAAATGTGCACATCAAGTAAAATCGTTAGTCCATTAAACATTTCTTGTGTTTATAATCATCAAAACATATATGTAAAAATACATAGATATGTGGTACACATACACCAACAATCTCCCTCTTTTTGATGATGACAAACAATACGAATAGTTTGAGAGAATACCAACTTCTCTCCCTCTTTTGTCGAATCGAAAAGGCGAGGGAAATTTATAAATGCACTCCTTATCGAGATGCTCCCCCTCAAGAAAAGCATCGATCAAGGTGTTTTAACAGACATGTAAACACAAACTATCATGCATAATGGGTAGACTACTAGACACTAAAACCGATAAGAATGTTAGCACATAAGCATACCCGATAAGCGCTTATCTATAAGAGTTAACACTATGATTTATTTTGATGCGCAAGATTATAAAGCACATAATCATTCATGACATTGAATTGATGGATCAAATCACATAATCTAATCTATGTACAAAGTTTTTTAAACCAGTATTATCCAACTGACAGTTTGATTGTTAAAACAATTTTTTAAACATGTGGATACTCAAATATATTGCACAAATTAACTGGTGATATCCAACTTACAATTGGATACGTGGATCATAACTCACACTTGGACATCATCTAAAAATATTTTAGAAACCAAAGCGTCTAAAAACATTTTAGAACTTGTGACTTGATTTTCGAAAATATAATCGTCAAAACTGTTTATTTGATTACAACGGATACCAAATTAGGCACTCGAGATTCAAAGGCATTGGCTAGCTACGAGCCATGTTAACACGTGAAATCACCAACAACGTGTTCTCAAAAACTCTCTTTCAATACAAGGCATTGTGGGAACCGTTTATTTCTTAATTTCTCATTCAAACTTTAAAGGTTTTAACGCTTAATAGTTTCAACTTAAAATATCTTACGGTTTCACCCTAAAAGACTTGTTGCTTCACGTTTATATACCTTAAAAAACTTATAATTAGGCCCTGCATTTACGTTGGCCACAATAGTACTGATATTTCTGCGGCTGTTGGCACGGAGTTAGTCAGGGCTTCTTGTCATGATCGCGCACAGTCGTTTCTAAGGAATTTCACCTCTTCCTTCCCCAGGTTACTTGACTAGATTTTTTTGTGGTTTAACGGACAACCATACCCTAAATGATGGGCCTAATGGCAAGACTCCGATTTTGAACATAGCGGCAAATGGGTTTAGGTTTTTATATATGCAAGGATTCTACTGAAAACATAAATATTAGTTTATTGCAGACCAAAGATCTTAGTATTTATTAGTTTTTTTCCACCACCACAGACTCCATTTGGGCTATCTGCAAAACAGGTGGTTGTCCTGAGATTAGTCGGCTCGCATAACAGGTTGAATATCCAGATTAATCAAAAAAAATTATATTAAAATATATAATAAAGTATGGTATATATAGTATACAAAAGGATATGAGTTGTAAATTATAGCCTTCACAAGAAAATAGATACTTATATTAATACATTGTTAATACACTATAAAGATAATAATACTTTTGTGTCTTACAAGGAAACTCCATTCTTTTTATTTATTTTTTTATTAACCTGGATATCCAATTTGTTATGCGAGCTGACTAATCTCAGAACAATCATCTGCTTTGCAGATAACCCGGAGTCACCGCATTTGAACTTCTGTGGTCACAAGAGAATTTTTATTCCTTCTTGAATTTGAACCTGAGACCTCCTGATACTTTTAACCTTTAAAGCCATACTCAAACCAATCAACCACCATTCATGTGGTTTTCACTCCATTCTTTTGTGTGGCTATACATACATTTTTACAAATGGACTACCCAATATTAACGATTATTGATGCATCTTCATAATAACTTAAATGAAAAAAAAAATACTGATTCAAACTAAATGCTTTTAAAATAATGTTACTGTACGAATAGCAATTATTTATTTATTATTTTCATCTGGTAAATAATTATTAAGTATTTAAAAATATATTTAAACTGTCATTACATAAAATACGAATTCAGAGCCAAAATCAATTTTAATTAAAGTCTTGAATCTTTTTATGAAACATAATATTGTATGTTTCTGAAATATCGAATTTGACGTCTCTACACAAATTTAACGCATAATGTCATGTAATTCTCATTTTTAAAAACCCGTCAAACAAGTCATACCCGTTTATAAGAATCATTTAGTAAATAAATAATCATATTATTCATCAAATAAAATAAAATAAAATAAAAATAAAAATCCGAAACCAAATAATCATGTCGTAAAATCTAAAAATATATGTCAAATATGGTGTTTTAAAAGGCTCGTCACGGCTGCCTCGTGACGTGTTATAGCTCAAAGCTCGCGTATAACGCCACGTTAAGCTTATGCCACATCATGGCCCAATGCACGGTTGGTAACGCGATATTTGATTTCTCTTATGTTTATGTTCAATGTCTTGCTTTTTATTTTTTATTATATAATCTGATTTAAATTGTTTAATACTATTGACTCATTGAGTAATAACATAAAACATATGTGTATATATATACTTACATATATTAGAAAGGTACTCGCACAATATCTCGATTTTAAGGTTTCGTTTTATTCTGTCACAGTAGATATTTTAATACGGTTTTTATGTGGTTTTGAGAAATGGATAATGTTTTTTATCTTTGAGTAATATATAAATTTGAAGATATCATAAAATTTCGCAAGTAAATATATCAATATTAGTATCAAATTAATTATTTAAAATTTCTTGTTTTTTGTGTAATTTCTTTAATTTAATTTTTTTATTATAATTTAATTTAGATTTAATAACAAAGTAATTTATTTTTGATTTAACAATATATAATTTTTTATAAGGATACTAATTAAATATTTTTGTTATATTTTAGATTTTTTATATTTAAAATGAAATGTTTATCTTGTATTTGACTATGATTATCTGTAGTTAGTTACACAAATTCAAACGTGAAGCTTTAATAAGTTGTACTTACGCACAAGTTGTTTGTAACTTTTAGTTTTAAGTAATATGCATCAATAAATAGTACTTCAAGCATAAAAAATGATTTTCAAGAGTTTTTGTCAAATGCTTTATAATATAGTATAGATTAATAACGGAGTAATTTATTTTTGATCTAATAATATATAATTTTTTATAAGGATAATAATTAAGTATTATGTTAAAACTCAATGATTATTCTAATTATATTTTAGATTTTTATAATTAAAATAAAATATTTATCTTGTATTTGACTATGATTATCTGCAGTTAGTTACACGAATTCAAACATGAAGCTTTAATAAATTGTACTTACGTACAGTTTGTTTGTAACCTTGAATTCTAAGTAATATGCATCAATAAACAATACTTCATGTATAAAAAATGATTTTCAAGAGTTTTTGTCAAATGCTTTATAATATATTACAGATAATATACATATTTGTCGTCATAAATCATGTTTTAAAAAAACATCATCATCCAGCCATCAATCCTAAAAGCTTGAGATATGATCCCGCCGTCACGTCACGTCTCACGTCATCTAAAACCTTGAATAACAAATCCTCAAACTCTCTCGATCATTGCAACTTGATCTCCTCTTGCCAAACCGGATTTGGGATTTTCGGTTTTCCGTAGACAGTTCAATTATATTACAGAATAAAACTATTAAATCGGATAATCATATTATTTTTTATTTTTAAATATTCACAACAAAAAAGTGCTATTTGTCAATGATGACAAGCATTGTGGTTGAATCTTTAAAGTATTCAACATGGGAAGAAATGTAAGTCCAATTAGGTGACCACAAGAAGCCAAGGGGGAGCATTGCATGGAAAGTGTTAGGAACTTTACCAAAAGAAGATAAAAAATTTGTTATATATTTTCATAAATGGTCCTTATACTTTAACCAAATGTTCATTCTCTTTTCTTTTTTCAGAACAGTTACTTTTGGACATTTAGGGGGTGTTCGGGATTGCCTATAAAAACAACTTATTGACTTATTCCGGTATAATATCGGTAATAAGCACTTTTGAGTGTATGGATAAACAACTTATAC
The DNA here is from genome assembly GCF_001531365.2 of Cynara cardunculus var. scolymus. Classification (NCBI taxonomy): domain Eukaryota; kingdom Viridiplantae; phylum Streptophyta; class Magnoliopsida; order Asterales; family Asteraceae; genus Cynara; species Cynara cardunculus. The sequence goes on along the minus strand of NC_037540.1, from coordinate 10,913,001 downwards.
CGGTGTCAAACTGGTAATAAGAAGATTTTAAAGAAGTTAAACCCTTCTGACTTATAATAAGTTGATAAGTGCTTTTATAGAAGAAAAAAAAAACATAAGTTATTTCAAATAAGCAATCCCAAACACCCCCTTAATCCAAATTATATCATTTGGTTGATTAGTCAAATATTCTTCCCTCTTTTTGTCTTTTCAACATGAGTTAGGTAACCCTATACAATAAATAAAACTTTCATATTATATGAAATTAATATTTCTAAAAATCATTTAAATGATTGGAATGAGGGGCACCAACCAACTACACCAACAATAAACAATTTTCCACAACAAATGTTATGGAAGATGTTTCGTATTTTGAAGGTTAGGTGGGGGATTTTGAAGAATAATAAAAATAAGATTATAATGATATGTTTTTTTTAAAATATATAATATATTTTATATACAGTAAATGCAATAAATAAACTCATACACTCTCTTCATTATTGGTAAGGTTTAAACTATTTACCTTCTAAGAAGCAAGAGACTCAGATACCACTAGGCCAATGGCACTTGTTGTTTTCTTTATAATAACAAAAGTAAAAAAAAATAGAGATGAGAATAATATCATGTATATTGCCTCATAGACTCCAATTAGAAATTTATTGCACAAAATGTGTTTGAATAGTGAAGTGCTATAAATTGACGATATGTAATAAATTCATGATTTGCGTTACATAATAGTGAAGTGCTATAAATTGCAGATCAACTAGGGAATGAGTTTTTGGCATTTTCTACGCTAATCTGCAAGGGATCAACGAGGGATTGTCCAGAAACTCATTCTCTCGCTGATCCATCGCAGATTAGCGAGGGATTAACGAGGGAATGGTCAAAAACTCATTCTCTTGTTGCTCCTTCGCTGATCTGCGAGGGGTTTTTTTTCTTCGCTGATATTCGTCGCTAATACCTGGTTTTCTAGTACTATACATGATTATGTTTTATTATTGATTTATTATTTAATGCATTCAATAATAGATATGAGAGACAATTGTGTATTTAAGATGTCAGCCTACGAAGGCTTTAGTAAATATGGTAAACTGTATCGGTTTTAAAGCGGATAACGACTTTAATTCTAGATAATTACATAATCTAGAATAAGAACTAAAAGAACCAGTTCCTAATTCTAGTATATTGAATTAAACAGCACATTGAAATATAATCGTTTGATAATTGTTTAAATGAAATTAGGGCGCTGAATGGTTAAGGGAGGCTTACGATACAAAATCATTCAGGTGGTTTTAGAACCATTAAGAGACATTTTTTTTTGTCAAACAAGATTTATCTTTTAACGATTCAGATATTGTTTCTTAATGGAACTATTAAGAGGTAAACAAACGACTCATGAATCAAGTAGTCAAGGATTGAGGGTGAAAAAAAAGGTTGGCAAGTTATCTATGATATATTAAGTGGGACGAATACTAGTGGGTTTGGTTATGACAACTTGAAATATTGTGTGATTATCGAACCATCGGTTTGGGAGTTTTATCTAAAAGTACACGCGAATTTATTTTGTTACTGAAAATATTAATTGTATTTTACATGTTAGATTTGTAGTTAAACTTTGCTTATTTTCAGCTAAACATTATATCAGTGAATAAGTTCATAAAAAAGCTGCTAAGTGGAAAACATGATATTTTCTCATTTTGAATATTTATTTATTGTTTTTGAAAAGATCGATCTCAAAAGAGTATAGCCAAATATTCGTTGAGAGGAGGATGCAGATGTGAAAGAACAAAAACAACATTTGGATTATAATTTGAACGATATGACAAAAGATAATGCATATTCCACTGTTGACTGTACTATAGATGTGCAAAGTCAAGAATGTACAAGTGGTAGTAGGAAGGGAAAAGATGAGGGTATTTACTTGACGAAAATCAATAATGTAGCTACCAAGGACAAGCTTATGTAAGCATTGACAACTTTGGTACGAGATAAAGTGGATCTACAAAACAAAGCTACCATTATCACTTCTAAAGTTTCAAAAATGGCCCAAAGGGCTATCTGATCTGGTCATGGGGGGATAGGGTACCTTCGATCGGTGGCTGGGCAGTGATCTTTGTGGGAGCGGTTGAGGGAAAGAATTGGATGTTTATGTTTAAATTTTGATTAATAAATTATGAAAGTCTTGAGAACCGGTGCATGATTTGTTATTTTACATAAAAAGATTCATTGAAATATAATAGGTCATTTACCAAATGCTTACTCGGATAACCGCTTACCAAATCACATTACCATACCGGATGCATATGACAAGGATCAAGAATCTTACTCGGTAAGAGCAAAAATAATGACCGAGAGTCTTACCTAGCAAGTGAGGGTAACGACTATTAAATTACAACTATCATAATATTTGTAGTTGTTATTTGATTAAGTGTGGTATATATGATTATATGGTTATATTAGTAATTAGTGCACATACAAACATCTTTTGATACGAAAAATAAAACTAAGGGTAGTTTTTAGTAATATCGTTAAAGTTGAAGGACTAAATGGAATCATCCTTTTAAGGCGTGGGATTTGAACCTTCTTAACACCTTCCTCTTGTCTACTTTCCGGTGGGTGTGTATGGAGTGTTTGTTTAACTTTTTTTTCTCCTTCGTAAGGCAAATGCCATCGAAACTCTTTCATTTGTAAATACTTGTGAAACACTTCAGATTCTAGAGTTTGGTCGTTGTTTTTCTTCTGCAAATCCAAGAATGGGTTCAGCCATAGATGAAGGTACTCTTCTAAGCTCTTTCATACGTGTGTGTTTGTGCTTGCTTTTTGTTAATTCTGTGATAGATTACAATATGTTCGTCTACGGATTTCTCAAGTTTTTTATATCATTGTTAGCCTGAATGTATCAAATTGAAGTCTGAAGTAGTCGCGAGACGATGATCAACATGATTAATGCATTTCGTGTTTCAAGAGACGGAAAATTTTGCTGAAAATCGATTGATGTTCTTAGTTTGGTTTAGGTTTGTGCTTGCCTTTTCCAATTTTGTGATCGACCAAAATCAGTTTATCTGTATCTAGGGTTTTAAATCATAATATTAACTTATATATATATATATATATATATATATATATCAAGTTGAAGTGCTTGTACTATGAAGATTAACTAGATAAATGCATTGTTTGTATTAAAAGATGGAAATAATGCTCAAAACCGATTAATGTCTTTAATTTGGTTTAGGTTTATGCTTATTTCTTTTAATTCTGTGATTAATTAAAATCAGCTCGTCTGAAATTCCGAACTTCTTTATTTGTACTTCTAAAGTGTTTACCAGATGAAGAGTAACGAGATTAATGTATTTTGTGTATTAAGAGATGAAATTTATTCCCCAAATCAGTCAATGTTCTTAGTTTGTTTTAGGTTTTATGTGTAGTTATTGTATTCGTATAAGTTGTAACTGGTGCTAGTAACTTGGTAATTTGTGGTCTGTGTTGGATCAAAATTTGTTTATTTGCAGATATATATACATATATATGTATGTATAATATATGAGTGTTTCGTCATAAAAAACTTTGCAGGCTGATTGATTGCACAGTTCTGGTTGTTCATATTTGTGTATTTGTATCTGTAGGAACAAATTATGCTAAAAGCAGTAATTTCTGTTGCATCGAATCTAATTTCATTTATCATGTTCTGGGAATCTCTGCTATTATTAATTCGACAATTGTTATTCAATGGAATAGGTGACTTAGAGAAAGGGCTCATGACTCCATTAAAGCAGAATCAAAATTCCAACCCTATAGGCGAGCCATCACCGTCACTGTCCCCATCTTCCATGTCTACTCCAGCATTGGTACTTACAAATTCCGGGAAGCGGATTGATCAGGTTGGGAAGAAGAAGTACGTGAAGCAAGTGACAGGCAGGCATAATGACACTGAGCTGCACCTAGCGGCCCAACGAGGTGATCTGGTGGCTGTGAAGCAAATCCTGGACGACATTAATTCCCAAATGGTGGGAACGTTAAGTGGAGCTGATTTTGATGCAGAGGTTGCCGAGATCCGGGCATCAGTGGTGAATGAGGTGAATGAGTTGGGCGAGACAGCATTATATACAGCTGCTGAGAGGGGGCATCTTGAGGTTGTGAAAGAGCTTTTGAAGTACTCCGATAAGGAAACAATTACCAGAAGAAGCCGGTTGGAGTTTGATCCTTTGCATATAGCTGCTAGTCAAGGACACCATGGTAATGATCTTTAAATTTGTTCTAATTTTTCGTCTTCGGTTAGCTTATTTCACTACGTGAAGGTTCAAATAAAAAAACCATAAATATTTTGAGAACTGTGAGAACCATGCATATACAGTTATACACTACGAATTGCATTGAATATATGCACCAATGCATATATACTACATATACATTGATGAATATACTAATTGATTGATACATAACTTGATAGTGTATATGCATCAATGCATATCATATTGGGTCTCACGGATCTCAAAATATTAATGGTTCTCGTTTGAACTTTTCCCCTATTTCACTAATGAGCTAGATTTAAATGGTATCCTCTCTTGTTAAATATATATCTGCTGTGATGCCAACATCTTTGTGTTGACTCTTATTGCAGCCATAGTCCAACTGCTACTTGACCATGATGTATCACTATGCCAGACCAGATCACAAGGAAACGCAACCCCTCTCATTACTGCAGCTTCGAAAGGACACACAGCTGTTGTTCACGAGCTGCTGTTAAAGGATCCTAGCTTGTTAGATATTTCCAGGTCCAATGGTAAAAACGCATTGCATCTAGCAGCAAGATCAGGGCATGTTGAGACTTTGAAGGCTTTGCTTGACAAAGATCCACAACTGGCCAAAAAGACGGATAAAAAGGGGCAAACTGCACTGCATATGGCTGTAAAAGGGATTAGCACCGAAGTTGTTAAATTGCTGCTGGAGGCTTATGCAGCTATAGTAATGCTGCCAGACAAGTCCGGTTTTACTGCATTGCATGTAGCTACCAGAAAAAAGAGAGCAGAGGTACACTTCGATCCTTCCAAATACCTGTATTCGTCTTTGGTACTTTTGTTATATACTCGTTGTAGTTAGTCATTGACATTGCACCGATCATGCTCTAAAATGAATGCCAATGTGATTATGTGTTATAGTCTCACATTGGCCAGACTTGGACCCTTTATGCTTCAATGTATGTTGGAACCTGACTTCTCTCTTCAAGGACTCTTTTAGGGAGTAATCTGCTGGGGTTCTACATATTCCAACATGGTATCGCATCCAAGGTCTACCTTTGGGACATTTGTGCCCGTCTAGCCTCCATTGGAGGGGGCGTATTAGAGTCCCATATCAACTAGACTTTGACCCTTTGTCTAAATATATGTTGGATACCCCATTCTCTCCTCGAGGGCACTTTTGAAGGGTAACCTTATGGGGTTCCACATTATGATAAAAAGGTTATCCATTTAACGCGCTTTTGAAGAGTAATCTAATGGTGTTCCACATATTCTAACAAAATAGTTATCCATTTAACGCTCTTTCGAAGGATAATCTAATAGGGTTCCACAAATTCTAACAAAATGGTTATCCATTTAGGGCCCTTTTGAAGGGTGGTATGATGGGTTCGACAAATTCTAACAAACTGGTTATCCATTTAACATGGTGATGAGTTAGGCGTATATTTTCATACATGCATTTTCAACATGAATATGGTGTTGTAAATGAGAATCTTACCACCTATTTGCACGTTCTTGCAGATTGTAAACGAGCTGCTTAGTCTCCCTGATACAAATGTTAATGCACTAACCAGAGATCACAAAACTGCTCTTGACATAGCCGAAGGCCTTCCCTTATCTGAAGAATCCGCAGATATAAGGGCCTGCCTCGTTCGCCGTGGTGCAGTCCGAGCAAATGAACTGAACCAACCAAGAGACGAGTTAATCCGAAACACCGTGACTCAGATAAAAAATGATGTCCACATCCAGCTCTTGCAGACCAAAAGGACAAACAAAAACGTCCATGGAATCGCTAAAGAGCTTAGAAAACTCCACCGTGAAGGGATCAACAACGCCACCAATTCAGTAACCGTGGTGGCCGTGCTCTTCGCAACTGTCGCTTTTGCCGCCATATTCACTGTTCCAGGTGGCGACAACGATGACGGCATGGCAGTGGTGGTCAGCCGGACTTCTTTCAAAATCTTCTTCATTTTCAACGCGATTGCTCTTTTTACGTCGTTAGCCGTGGTGGTGGTTCAGATCACATTAGTTAGAGGCGAAACGAAAGCGGAAAGAAAGGTGGTGGAGGTGATCAATAAGCTAATGTGGTTAGCTTCTGTGTGCACTTCGGTGGCGTTTATGGCATCGTCTTATATAGTGGTTGGTCGGAAGTACGAATGGGCTGCGATTTTGATTACGGTGGTTGGAGGGGTTATAATGGTGGGGGTGCTGGGAACGATGACGTATTATGTGGTTAAGTCGAAGAAAACTCGATCAATGAGAAGGAGGAAGAAGATCGCAACGAGTGGTACAAACTCGTGGATGGCGTCCGAGTTTTCGAACTCGGAAGTGGAAAGAATCTATGCTATTTGAGGTACAACATTTAACGTTGTTTATAGTTAGATTTAGGAGTTACGTTGAAAGCAATTCAAGTACATTTTGGTGCATTTGTTTTTGGACTAAAAGCTCACTTGGTATTTAATTCTTTTAATTCGTGATTTGATTCGTGCCACCGAGAGCTTATATGGTCAACGTTTGATAAACGACCCTTGTTTTGATGTTTGTAGACTTCATGTATTTAGAACTTTCAATCGTCATTTTTAGAAAAAAGAGGCGGATTGAATTAGGTCGAGTAATATATAGAGTGAGGTGATTTATTATACAACCCATTACATGTGTACAACCAAGACAATCTAATCTCAACCGTTCATTTAATTTGATGAATATGTGATTTCATAAATATCTTGATTGTTTTCTAATATAAAGCATTGATCATAATTAATGAAGTCTAATTATATTTCATGAATATTCAAATCATAATATGAACTTTTATTATTTTTATAAATATCTTAATTGATTGGATTACATTGGTTGTACAAATGGAATGAGTTGCATTTGAAAGCATGTGGTCGCCCTAGGATTAGTCGGCTCACATAGTGGGTTGGATATTCAGGTTAATCAAAAAAAATTATCGATTTTATAGAACCAAACAATTAACTATTTTTAGACTATTTTTACCAGATAAATGTATGTGATTTAATAATAGAACGTACAATTATTTGGTCTTATAAAGTCATTCAATTATATAAACAAACTATGTCATATATAAAAGTATTACAATCAGTTTTTAGAGTGCTTTTAGACATTTTTTAAGAGACTTTTTAAAATAAAGTGTCCATTTAATTTTTCTCATATAACAATTTTGAAAAATGACATTTTTATATGGAAAGATGTCATTATAAATAATTAATTAGACACTTTATTTTAAAGATGTTCTAAAAGACGTCTAAAAGTATTTTATAAACTTATTGTAACATATTTATATGAGATATACATTTGTTTGTAATAAATTAATGAGTTGTGAGACCAAAAAATAATACATTCTATTAATAAAATACATACATTTATTTGGTAAAAATAGTGTAAAATTCAGTTAATTTTTTGAATATAACAATTCAGAAAAATGACATTTTTATATGACGTCTTTTTGCATTTATATTTTAAAAACATACTCGTTTATATGGCATTTTTAAAAGAAAAGTGTTACAATAAATTTGTTATCTGATATTTTTTTAAAAATTACATTTTTATATGACGGCTTTTCGGATTTATATTTGAAAAAAGATGTGATTATAAAAAAATTAATTGGACACTTTTTTTAAAAAAAATCTAGAAGACGTCTAAAAGTATTTTTATAAACTTATTTTGACACATTTATATAAAATATACATTTGTTTGTAATAAACGAATGATTTGTAAGACCAGATAATTATATGTTCTACTAGTAAAATATACATTTTTTGGTAAAAAAAAGTAGTGTAAAATTAGGTGGTTGTTTTTTTTATTAATTTGGATATCCAACCCGCTATGTGAGCCGACTAATTTTAGGGCGACCACCTGCTTTGCAAATAGCTCGGAGTCACCGTATTTGAACCTATGTGGCCACAAGGGGATTTTTATTCCTCTTTGGATTTAAAACTGAAATCTCCTGGTACTTTTGATTTTTGGAGTCAAGCTCAAACCAATCGGATACCACCCTTGGGGTTAAATTAGGTAATTTTTTGTACATATGAAAAATATAATCCTCTGATTTGTAATTAAAAAGAATTAAAAATACTTTTATATGAGATACACTCAATGGCTTGTCATTGAACGATGTTAATGGCATAAATTGTAATCATAAGAAACTAAAATTATAATGATTACATAGACGAAAATCATTTTAAAAATAATATTAATAAATAAAAAAACTAACTGTTTTAAAAATATTTAATTATTTATCATAAACAATAATAAAATAATATAATTTTTGTATTGAATTAGTTTATTATCAAAAAATATATTGTTTTATTATATTAAAAAGACTAAAATACTAAAAAGGAAAGCAAAGATATATTTAATAAATCAAAAAGATTAAAATACTCTTAAAATAATATATGATTTTTAACATATTTGATATTAGAAACGAGAAAAATAATAAATTATAAATTATAGAAACGAAAATTACAATTTTAAAACCACATAAATCAAAATTAATTATAAATTATTTAAAACCTGTTAACAAATTGCCAATTTAATAATCTTAAATGTAGTTTTGGAATCTTCTAGAAAACAGTTAAATTATTATAAATATAACAATATTTAATGGTTATAACAACAAATAATCCACAAAATAACAAAAGAATGGTAATTAAATGTGAAGCTTAAGAACAGGGGTATTTTAATTACCGACCAATCCAATCAACCCGGTTAACTCGATCTGGAAAAACCCAAAAAATTCAATTCGAGCTAATTCGATACATAGTTGATATAAAATTAGATCAACCTGTTTCTATTGGGTTGAAATTGGGTTAAGATTTTTTCGAACCCAACCTAACCTGAACCATTTCTATACTATAAATTTAATATGATTTTTAAGTACTTGATTAACATATATACATTAGACATTAGATCAATTCATAATTAGCTATATTCAAAATTATATTACAATATCAATCGTAATTTTATTTTCTTATTTACATGAACCTTCAACTTTCTTTTTTGAGTTTTTTAGTCTTTTTTATATGTTATCATTTTGATTTTACTTCGTTTAAACAAAAATACTTAGCTAGAGTTTAAAATGATATAGCAAAGTTTCAACCCAACCAACCTGCACAGTTTGAGTTAGATTGGGTTGTATTTTTATTTTTTATTTTTTTTTGGATTGGGTTATGTTAGGTTGAGATTTTTCAAACTGTAGACATTGGATTAGGTTATTCAAATGTCTTCAACTCGATCAATCCAACTCATATACGACCTTTAAGAATATGGATGGCTTTTTTCCTTATAGTATATTTAACAAACGATATAGAGAAAAAACCAAGTGGAAAGATGACGAGCATTGTCCAATCTCGAAAAGGAAAAGACGACCATGTTGTCTTGCTTTTACTGTGATATGATATAAATATTATTCGTTCTTTTTTATATTCGTCTTTTATATCATCTTAAATATTAAAAAAAAATCAAAATTCTATCCTATCATCATTTTAATAATATGATTATGTTTCCTTAAAAAGTAAACTACAATTTGGTCCTTCAAGTGTACTGAAATCTTTGAAATTGGGACCTAAACTTAAATAAGTCAGGTTTTCATGTAACATCTTCGGCCAACCGTACTAGTGCCGGATATTGTTCGCTTTATCCATACACCTGGAATCACGGTTTTAAAAGGTGTCTGGTAGATGAGGTATCTAGTCCATTATAAGGCAACTTTAGTCCCTTATAACGCGTTTTAACTTATTGTAATATAATAGTCGATCCTTGTACCATCGGGATAGTGGTACAAGCCGCGTCGGCTTATGATGAGTCCTCGAGGGGAGGTGTTTATAACATTTTAGGCGAATATCACATCGCTAATGACAAAGAGGAAGATTTTGGACAGGTCTGACGAGGACGTCAAAAGTTTAAGTGGGGAGAGTTTGTAACAACTTGTTATACATAAATAGAAAATTGGATTTGTAAGCTTCTTGTAAGCCTCAAGTTGTAGGCTACCAATAATTTACATTATGGTTTGAAGTTAGATTCAAGTTATTTGGTCAGCCTTTGCTTTGGGCTTCGGAGTGTTACATTTCATCTTCCAAGTATGCATTTTGGGTTGGACGATTTTACCCCTGACTCTAACGGAGAAATTAGATACTTAGATCACAATTCCAGAGCACAATGCATACCTGGAGGACGAAAACTCAATTTATCAAAGTTTATATATTTCTTTCAAAGATTTCACTAAATCTCAAAACATCAAAATTGTAGTTTAATTTTCTTTTAATTTACATATCCAAACAAAAAAGTTATAAAGGGCATATTACGACCACAAAAAGGATCTGAAGGCTCTTGGGACGTACCCCGATCCCCGATCCAAAAAAAGAGTGATATACGAAACTATGTGTAAAGTCACAAAAAAGGTCTTTAGCAAGGCTTAGAATGTTCATTATTCATAGATTTAGGGGCCGTTTACCAAACGCTTACCCAGATAAATGTACATTACTTACCGGATAAATATGATAATGACCAAGAATCTTATCCAGTAAGAAGAAGACAAGGACAAGAGTCTTACACGGTAAGTGAGGACGATGACTCTTACCATAGTAAGCACTTACTCTGTAAATTGTTGCATACGATGCCGTTTTGATGGACTAAAGTCTCAACCCGGTAAGTAAGTAGTAGTGTTAAATTTTACCAGTAAGCGCTTACCGGGTAAGTGTTTAGTAAACAGCCCCTTAGTACCATTTTGAGACATCCTCTCAAGTGTTTTGCTAAGTTTCAAAATGTGTTATTAGACTACATACCATTTGCTATCTCGATAACATGTAGAATAAAACGCTTTTGATCTACTGACTCTCTCTTTTATGACTTTCTAAAGATGATGCAAAATGTGATTGGTTTTCTATCGGCATGCATTAATGTTCGTCAATTAAACTGATTCCTTTGAGCATCTGAGTAATAATATTTGATGACGGACACCAAACATAAATAGTTGTTTTACAATTTATTTTTAAGAGTCTAAAACTTACATGCATGGACACATGAATATATATATATATATATATATATATATGTATATATATATATATGTATATATATATATATGTATATATNATGTATATATATATATATGTATATATATATATATATATATATATATGTGTATATATATATGTGTGTATAGATATATATAGATATGTATATATTATAGTAAACTACAAATAGAGTTCCTATGGTTTGTAAAAAATGACACTTCTAGTCCATGTAGTTTTGAAGTTACAATATGATCATCATGATTTATAAAAAGATCTGGATTTTGCCCCTTCCTCTAACAATTGTTAAAAAAAATCCATTAGATGACAAGCCAAAAAATGGATAAAGAAACAAAAACCCCCTACGATAACAAGGTCTTTTTAATGGCTGTTAGAGGGAGGGAACAAAAAAAACGATCGTTATTTTATAATTTCAAAAGTGTAAGGATGAAAAATGGTATTTCTAACAAACTAGAGGGACCAAGTTTGTAGTGTACTTGAGATCTTATATACTTGGTTGCTGCTAACTTCTTACAATAATAAGAAATTATTAGGTATACTATATAACATTAATCCATTAACATGGATGAAATATTTATATACCTTTTTTCCCTATTTTTTAATAAGATATATGATTTAATATTTCACTAACAGAGGCCCCCATCAGGGGCGGATGCAATGGTAAAAAGGAAGGAGAAAGAGATCTCAGTCAAAAATTCAAAAAAAAAAATCATAGGTTAAAATTTAGGTTTTACATTATTTACCTTTCACTTTCCCCCATTACATTTTTCCACGGGTCCCAGCCCCAATCGAAACCGTTACTCTAGCCAAAAAAAAACTGTTGAAATCAATAATAAAAAAAACCAAAAAAGTTATTAGAAATCGACAAAAACACTAAAAAAATACCTCGAAATCAACCAAAAAAACTTTAAAATTCCCTCGAAAACGTTGTAATTAGGTTAAAAACACATCGGACGATTTTAGGGATCGTTAGTCTACCTTAAAGATGACCCCACTAAACAAAAATCATGGATCCGCCACTGTCCCGTATTACTCGTGTCTTATCGGCGGAAACAAAACGATTTGCTAAACATTTTTGTTGATGGTATTGATTTTATTATTTGAATAATTAAAAATATATCGAAAGTCATTAAATAACAAGACATGTGATATCGTACCACCACCCAATTAGTTCACGTGACCATAAAAAGGTGGTTAATAAAATAAAGATACACAAACCAACATGACAATATATCTTTTTAAACACTATGAAAGGTCAAAGACCATGGGCATGGGGGCATGTTTCTAATAGCATGCCCTATTTGGTATTATTTATATACATATAAAACATATAATAGAAGAAGTTATAATGTAATAACATCTTCTAACAGCTTCTTTGAAATAAAGAAAATAGAATTTTTGAGTCAATATTTTGTTATAACAGTTTTCCTAAAACTATCTTCAAAATGGAAAAAGTATGAAAGTGAAGAGTTTTTTCTCCAAATATAGAGAACACCTTAAAAATGATTACCAAGTGAGACCACCAATAGAACTTTAAAAAAAATATTTAGAAAGAAAAATAATATTTAAATAAATGAATAAATATTTTAATATTATAATCAATGTTGAATTCTCCAAAATGAGAAATATGTTGGTTCTTTATTTTGAAGAAATTTTAAAAAACTTGTTGGAGATATTAATAATAGTATCTTTCTGAGCCATGTGCTTGGTTCTTAATTCCCACTTAAACATTGTTCTTTTTACAAGAATGAAACATTCTTTTTTATGTATCATTTCCAAATTGATGACCTAACACATGTTTATCAGGTAAGTCTTTACCGTGAAGAGCAGAGCAATCATCGTTACTTATTTTATCGCATAGTATTCTTGGCTATCAAAATATATTGTTGGTAAATGTCTTTTACCAGATAAGTATTTATCGTGTAAGATTCGCGGTTCGTGTTATGTCTCTTTACCAAGTAAGATTTTTGATTTTTATCGTGCTTATAAGGTAAGCGTTTGATAAACTACCTCTTACAAGTTGATATAAAGTAATAAAGATGAATTTAATAAGGGTCGTTTACATATATAAGCTTAAACAAGATTGCAATTAAACTCGTGACCTCATTGATATATTGAAGCTCTATATGGGCAATAAAAAATATGTTTTAATCATTTTCAACCGATAAGAAATATTAAAAATAAGAGAAAATGATATTTTATTAAATATTTTTGATAATATAGTTAATGTTAAAATAAAATAGATCTTAGAGTTTAATATAATTTTCTTTTAATAATTTTGATTTTCAAAATTCTATTTTCTATGGTTGTTAGAGATCTTTGTTTGTCACTTGCTGAATAATTTAATGTAAAATGATTAAGTGATCAAAATAATTAAGAGGCTATCATGATACAGTAAAAAATGAAATATAATTATTGTATAAATGTTTACAATAAAACTAGGACGTTTAATGGTTAAAGAATGCCCAAGATACAAAATCATTCAAAGAGTTTTAAAACCATTAAAAACAGCATTTTTTGTTACCAAACAAAATTCACCTCTTAATGGAACTATTAAGAGGTAAACAAGCAGCTCTTAAGTAACCTAAAAACCTTTCATTTAGATAGATAATGAATGCTTATTGTTTCAACACAAGTTTTACAAGAATGTAATTTTACAAATAAAAGTTCAGTTTACCAAGCAGAAGGATTTTACAAAAAAAATTAGAGCTCTCTCTAAATGTTTTTTAAAAAAAATAAAGCAAAAAATTAAAAAGATTTACAGTTAACTTCAATATATATTTTTATTTTTAAACATAATTATATATAGTTTTATCATCCCAATATATTTTATAAAATATGATGGGATTGCTGTAGATATACATGTCTCCCTATAACAACTCACTACAGAGATGCACAAAATACCAGTCAACTGATTTTGGACCGCTCCTAAAACGGACTAGTTGGGGGACCAGTTAGGACCATCGTCCTGATTTGGTCCTAAATTTTTGGCTTAAAGCCCGGCCCGCTCTTCTTTTTGGCAAAATAGGGCCGGTCTTTTTAGGTACGGTTAAAAGCCGGTCCTTGTGCACCCCTACAACTCACAAAAGTTGATGATAGGCCCTGCAGGTGAATTCAAACAACAATACTTCTATTCTTCAATTATCATGCTAATCCTCTCAATCACAATCACAATCACAATCACATTCACATTCACATTCACATTCACATTCACATTCACATTCACATTCACATTCACATTCACATTCACAGGTATGAAAAAACCATTTACTAGCTCATTCATTATCTCAGTAAATATATAATAACAGCAAGTAAAATCAAGTTACCATTACAAAGGCAAAGATATAAAGTGGTGTTTAACTCTTTTGAGGACAAGAGAAACTATAACTTGATGGTTGTGCATTTTCTCCATATAAAGGAAGGATTTATGATGGTCATTACTCTAATCATACCGTAAAATTCAAAGCAGAAGTTAAAAAAAAGCCGATAAATTGAAGAAAAAAGGCAAAGCAGATGGAAGATGAGGCGACCTCTATATACAGACAGCATGGCTGAGCATCAACGAGTTGAGCAGAACACTGATACATTCTATAGGGATGTGACAGACTTATGGGCAATGTCATAAACAGATATAAGAATTTCCGCACCTATGAGTATAATAATCAGCCATTCCAGAAAATCTGATTTACGGTTCTGAAGAATCTCTTGAAGAAAACGAATGTTGTGCTGCAACAACGATATAAATATAAGTGTCATCCCCATGGCCAAATTGTTCAATGAAAAGAAATTAGGAATGAAGAAGCATCTTACCTCCACAAATTTCAACTTGAAGTCCAAACTTGCAAATCTCTGGGTTAACTCAAACTCATCTCTTAGATACTCCCATATCTGAGCATATTTGGCATCCTTCCAGGCAATATCAGATCTATTCAAGCCAATACAATTTTCCATCAAATTATATCCATTTATTGATTTTACACAAATGAATTCAGAGGAAGGGGCTGTTTGGTTGGTTTTCCATCCTGTATTAAAGTTGTATTTGTGGATTAATTTGTTTGTATAGATTGGGAAGGTTCCTTTTTGGGAGGGTTTTCTCCATAGATGGAATGAGCATGTTTTTTAAGTGGGAAGGGCAAGTTTGGAAAAAACTTGGCTTTCTGCATAAAGCTCCCCTTAGAAGCTTATTGAATAAGTCACTTTCTATATCATTAGGCCACTACCAAACAATCATGTATAGCTGACCGAATAAGCCCTGAGTTCTATTACGCTCATTAAGTTGCTAACATACAGGCCAGAAGTAAAAGATCGCTACAGATATCGAGCCACCATTTCATACATAACACAAAACCATCAATGACAGCATGCCAAAAGGCTCAGGAATACTCTCACCCGAAGGTAAGTAAACAATTCTTGAAACACATGCTTTACTAAAACCATGGAAGGTGAAGTCATTGATGTTCTGTTTTATATTGTTAGATATGTAAGCATTGTTAGTTTGTTTGTTCAGTTATTAAAGTCTCTTTGATTATCCATCTCATAGTAATATTTACAATTTCGGCAAAGTAGCACATGCATTTAACATAGACAACATTATACATTAGTCTAGGATTGAAACCTATATGTTGTGGTTATAGTTGATAACTTTCTTAAGAAAAAGTAAGTTTAAATTTAAAATTAGAGGCGGTAAATAGGCAGTGTCTGGCAAATATGATAACGGGTAGATTAGTTTTCATTTCTCTAAAACATTCAAAAACTTATTTTCATTTTATATTGAAAGGAGACGATTCTTACAAGAACAAATACATATCATAAGAAAAGCAAGAAGTTGAATCATATTAAAATATGAAAGTATTTAATTATCCTTCATGAATAATATTCCCCACTCCCTCCATCCCAAAATAAATGTCCACATTGAAAATGGCACACTGTTTTACGAATGTGTAAATATTACACTTTTTAAGTAAGCAAATGACAATTTTACCCTTAATAATAAAGAGAGAATTTTCTCCATCTTATAATTAAAGGGTCATATGGGAAGGTAAATATTTACTTTTGAAAGTTGGCGCTTATTTTGGGACAACCTAAAATAGAAATGTGAATAATTATTTTGGGACGGAAAGAGTATCATTTTCCCGGCATCATAAAGACAAAACTCTAAAAGAAACATTAGATATGGCCGATATTTGCTTCTAAAAGAAAGTACTTGCTAGTATTTACATTAGTTTCCAATTTCTTTTCGTAAAACTATTTCTGAAATTGAAGCATGTTTTTGCAGGAAGAGAATCACAAAAAAACTCTTACTACCTCCATTCTAATAAAATGTAATTTCATACTTATTACACTTTTCATATTCACAAATATTTGACACCCTTATGTAAGATATGATATTTTTCTGGAACAGTGTAAAACCATATAATGTTTCAAATGACTCACGACAATACATGTCATATAGTAAATGTTACAACTGTATTGAATGGAAAATGATTTAATCAGCTTTTATTTTCTTTTTATCGTGAGCTAAAATGTGGCAGGAAACAGGGGGTTGGTATATTAGACAACAGAACATCACTTTCCCACACTTAGAGCGTCAATTAAAGGTTACCTCTCGAAAAGTCCAAGCTTAAGTATCACATCAGCAAGATTTGAATTTGCCTTCCCTACCAACTGAAATAGTTTTTTCCTTTTCATCGTGAAGGTTCCAGTTTTTTCCATGCCGCGATTTATATCAGTGAATTCTGCAACCATCCCATCAACCTAAAACAAGAAGTATGAAGAACCGGACCAGGCATTCATAAAACTATTAGAAACTTACAATGTAGAACCCATGAGTTCACCCACCTGGCGAACATAGTAATCAAGTGCTATACTCTGACCTAGAACACTGCCAATTGTACGTATCCCATCAATGTTCAAATACTGCAGCATTATATAATCTAACCCACCTTGCATCCATGTGCCCAAAGTTGGTTTCTCCCTAACCTCATACTCTGAGTTCAAACATCAAAGAGCTCAGAAACATATCAAGTAAATGAGATAACTAGAAAGCATGTATATTATTTCCTCAAGTAGCAGAAAAGAAGTATCTCCACAGAAGCCAAGAAAACAAACTACATAAAAAAGATTGAATCAAAGCAAAACAATCCAGTGATTCACAACTTCAAAATGTTGAGTTTACATATTTGCAATGCACTACAAACATCTGCCCAAGCCATGTTACAGCCTTACAGGTTCCTTCTTATCAGCATCTTTAAATGCTATCAACCAAAAATAAAATATAGAAACATGAAGTTCATATTAACAAACCACACACCACATCCATCAACTCAAAATTCCTATTAATAAGTCAAATAAAGCAAGAAACTAGGGTAGTAAACTAGGGGTTGAGATCGAGATGGGAGGATGAAAACTAGAGAGAGAGAGAGGGTAGGGTTAGGGTTAGTGAGTCGATAGTTAAGTTTTACGTCATTCCTGTACTTGCCCCTTTCCGTATTGCAGTTGCTTACCTATATACAACTCTTCTAAATTTTGATCGTTCCAGCTTTTCTCTTCCTAAGAGTAGTTCGCACACTTTTTACAAGCTGGAATCTTCACGGATACAACCACTGTACCTTTGGGTGGGATTTGCTGGTTTCGTTTTGGTTGGTTTATATAAAGCAAGAAAATCCATAGTAAATGGATTATAGTAATATAATACCCCCTCAATGCAGACATCAATAAAAAAAGCTTTAAATGCTTAAAAGGATGCGGTAAATCATAATATATCTCAAAGATGCATTGCTGATCTCAGACTAGGTATATCCTTACAGTCAAAAGGGATGCTAGATGTCCTGAAGCAGATTATTTACATGTGCAGCTTCAACATACAAGCTTTTTTTGGTGGGGGGTGTTTTCACGGATGGTGGGTAATTTTAGAAGCTTTCATGCAACTAACATGCATTTGATGTCACAATCAGATATCACAATCCAATGCCACTACCAGAGATGCACCAAGGTTTGTGCTTAAGAGTGACAAGGGTTCATCTCCTAAAAATGCAAGTGAGCATAAAATATGTAATTATTTGGTATATATTTGTTCCACAAACAAATCTGTAAAAATAAATGCTTCATAAATTTATATGCAGTTAATAGCACGCTTTGGCGGATAGCAGTCCTAGAGAAAACAGCGGTGTGTTATAGCGGTACCCAAATAGCTGCCGCTATTGATCGCAATTTTGGTAATCAAATAGTCGTTGCTATTACCGATCTCTTTCGGACTTCTTCTTTTAATTTAAATTCTATTTGGGCTTTTGTTGTGTCATTTCTGTGGGTATTTAGAGCGAAACTTAGGCCTGCAAACAAAAAGGAAATGGTTAAATCAGCAATAGGAACAATTAGGTCAAACTTTGGTATAGATTCCAAGTCCAAAGCTCTGCTCATCTATTCCAGGTCCAAAAAGCTTCAACAGCTCGAATCTTCTTCTCTACTCCACAGTTTCACGGGTTTTCTGCTGGATTTCTAATGAGTTTTCTTCTCGACTTTTCTTCTCGTCTCGACAGCACAGCACCTGCTTGATTTTACAGCTCCTGCTCGATTCCTGCTCTGGATTTCACAGCTGTTTGGTTCTGCTCGAACCATTCCTACTCCTAATCCAATTCTACTATGAGCTTTATAAACTCTATTACTATGTTGCTTGTGTGATTTGAATTGTTTCACTTGATATATATTAGACATACAATATTTTACGTTTTATACATTCGTATTAATATTATGAACATAATTCTTTTACCGCTATATCATGACAATAACCGCTATTTCAGATCAAGGTCCCGACAGCTGTTTCCGCAATCAACCACGTTAACTGCTTATATCATTCTTAAACATATTCAATCCAACTTGGTACTAGCAAGACTGATGCAATCACAGGTGTAGGTTGACTTTCTTTTATTTTGATTATGGCAAGTGAAAGTTCATCATGCCAGCATAACAGAAGTATTAAAAGTATGAAACTATAATTGATAACTGAATATGTCAAACCGCAACCAAAAAGAACTAATTGCGTGAATGAAGACTTAAATGAATAGCCGAGAAGGGGAGGCTCGCAGCTTCGCTCAGCAGAAGAGCCTGATTTTCTATTAGGCTCTAGAATAGTCAAATTAATGGTCAGTCTAACTCTTAACTCGTAATGGCCTGGTGAGTTCCAACTTGAGCTTACCTTTAGAGCTTCCTGGGCTCTAGGCTCCACAACGTGCACAATCTGGATTACAGGCCAGCAAGCCCGGAATACCATGTGACATATGCTACTTTCTTCTTGCAATTACTATGTTCCGGGGAAGTGAAAAATATTATTTTTTGACCCTATAGTATTGTGTGGTTGAAGACAAATGACATTACGTGCAATAAGAATAGCAGATGTGTTATTGTTGCTTCAAAAGAAAACAAATGAAAATTGAGGAGAATGAATAGAAGAATGACTAGCCGAAGGTACACATCACAGTGCTCATCTGCTCACCGTCCTATGTTTCCATGATTTTGTCACTGCCATATCTCATGACCTAATTGCCAAGCTTTGTGGTCGATTCTCTCCCAAAATTAATTTTAACCTGATTGCCAATGGTGTATTATTATTTTTTAGCGGCACCAGAGAATCAAACCTGGCCCAACAGAAGTCAAGAAATCTATCGGACTGGCTTTCCCCAGATGAATCAGCAGCACCTGACCCAGTACCAGACCGGTGAAGGGTCTTCGCCAATCGCCATGGTTGGCAAACCCATAAACCAAGGATGAGAAATTATACTAGTTATGCGTATAAAACACTATGGACATGTAAGCCATCGAGAAAAGGTACAGAACTTCAGGCCCTCTGTTTTACAATAATTACATAATCAACAATGGTGGACAATCTCAATTTTCCACAAAGCTTAGTAATGCAAGACCCAACAAACCCATAGCATAACTGATCTTTCCCAATCATGCAACAAATGCCAGCTATAAAGCTAGATCCTAACCATGTAAAAACTAACTTGAGCATTTACTGAACTTGGTTCACCTAACACAAACTATTATTCCTCAAGGCCTATCAAGAAAACTTCTAATAACAAGAATCCTGCAGAAATAGAGTGCCCTTTAAAGAACCTATAGGTGATAAGCTTACACAGACAAATTCATATAACAGTAGGATGTCTGAAGATGGTAGGATTACTTGCTGTCCTTACTGCATGTGCTATTTCCTATCATGCATATTGAGAAATTTCAAGGTGAATGATATATTTAGAGGCTGTTTGTTTACCTCTTAATAGTTCCACTAAAAGGCAATCTCTGAATCACTAGAGGTGAATCTTGTTTGGAAAAAAAACACTGTCTCTTAACGGTTCTAAAACCCTTTGAATGATTTTGTATCTCGGGCCTCCCTAAACCATTCAGAGCCATAATTTCATTCTGAACAATTACCAAACAACCATATTTCATTTTGCACTATATCATAAGAGCCTCTTAATCATTCTGACCACTTAATGATCTTACACTAAACCATCCAGCAACTGCCAAACAGCCTCTTAGTGTGCATATGGTGTTGACTCTAACCTAATACAACCCTGCAATAATAGTTGGCATCAGGAGGACCAACCATTCAACCAATGCCTGAGGCCCCTATTCTCAATGTGATGCAAGCTATAATTATGTTATAACTAGATAGATGGGCCAATATATGTATAGAAATAATACCTCTAATAGGTCACATATACCACAATTATTCAACAATCAACAGTTGCATTGCATTACAACCTACACAAATACAATAAGACATTAACAATCCGTTCACAAATCACAACAAAAACCTTGTTGTTGCTATGTTACGCTAGGTGATCCTTGAAGGATGTTACAATGATTTGAGCATAACAGTTTGTAAGACCTTATTTAAATTAAGAGAAAATGAAGATTACGTGGATCTGAATAAAAATTAAAGAAAAGTAAGCATGATAAACTCAATGAGACCTCACCATCCTTTCTCATCTCAGGGAGCAATCCTGACGCATGCTTTTCTACAATTTTCAGATACCCGTCAATTTCATGATCACGGACATTAAACAAGACAATTGAACCATACTGAAAAACTACCATATAGCTGCAGTCACACCCAGTTATGCTTGCACCCAAACCCTGAAAAGCATATAGCATCAAAGAAACTTCAGGAGTATGAAACCTTCAACTATGTGGATAACGAACAGAGATTTTCAGTTCCGTGCACCGCAAACAGTAGTATGCAAGTGCCAGATGATAACTCCACAAGACAGTTTGTTTATGATTGAGAGTAGTTGACTCGCTCACATGCAAAAGAATCTGTATCACCTCTATATATTAAGATGTACTTTTTGGAATTATATAACATTTATATACGCCAAATGAACTCAAGCGAAAGGCAAATATGTGATGCAAAATGATGGCCAACATTAGTTGTTTCTCTCATGTTGCATTTGGATAATAATTTAAGTATATTGTTTGTCAATCACATTTTAATAACACTACAAGATATCGCATAACATGTCTAACTAACAAATGAGCATGTTCTTGAGGAATTATCCCAAGTAATTTAGCAGCTTTTACCCTCTTAATTACTCCACCAAGCCCAGTGGCAAGGTCAATAGTTACTTGGTATGTTGTTAATTCAAAAGAGTATGTTCAAGGTGATCATTGTAATTAATTATGAGCGCTCTCTTGGTCCCTCATTTTTGCCCCCATGGAGAAGGAAGATGATGTAACATCAAAACTGTACTGGTGGTGTAACATACGCTATGACTTCTCTAGGTTGCTGACCAACAGAAAGAACCACGCTTTGATTCTACATTTGTCTGCTGTAAAGGCCATTGCCCTCCTGAATCAAACAAAAAAAGAATGGGCTCACAAGGCACAGCCAGAATATGGGGCCAAAAAGTGCAAAAGGAGCAGGATCGAGGCAATGGCTGCTAAAAGAATGGAAGGAAAGAAAAGAATTTCCCAAGGATCTCAAACGGGAAGCGTGCAAATAGCACGAGACCTTCAACTATGATAGCCATTTACCACTTTGTTTTGACAAATAAGACAAGAAACCATATAAGGTTCAAGATTCAAGGGATGAGAAAAAAAAAAGCTAGGTTAGTAACTGTCCATTTCTATTACAACTTTTAAGACTAAAAGCTTGTATGATGCTTGTCCAGTGTTGTTATACAAATACCTTTTGTAAAATAATTAACTTTAAACATACAACAAATACCCCTGAAATTTTCTAATTACTTGAACAGAACAGACTTACAATAAGCTCAGGCTTGGTGCTGCCAAACCTTAATACAATATAATTAGTCATGCGTGATGTAGGCTGGATGAAATTGGGTCTGTTCTGTTCCAATAGACTTCTCAAATCAACACTGCAACCAAATCACGCAGTCAATATTCATCCAAGTTGAACGCACTAATCAATAGTCATGAAATATTTTTATCAAAGAAGTACAATAGTAAAACTAAGCCAGGTAAATGTGCATATACATGCTCTTACAAATTCATATATGTATATATATAGAGAGGTTTAGGGAAAACCCAAAAAAATGAAGAAACTGAGGAACACTAACCATCCATCTAGACGGTATACATGTGCATGCAAATAATTGAAAAGTTGTTCCACTTTGTTCCTCAGTTTTTCATATATTTTTTAAGTTTTCCTAATCCTATATCAAGAATACACCATAGCCTTATAGGTTTGTAATTCCAAATAACAACAGTCAAATGGTCTGTTCAGAAGTTCCAGAGAACCAATATTTGCTTGAAATTCTTAAGCATTGTATGCACTCTGAGATATAATGCAGCGCATTTGGATACATCTGTTGCTTATACACTACAATTCCAGTATGTCTTTTCACTTGTCAGAAAACCACTTTCAATTGCATTTAAATACGAAAATTTCAAGCACCTACTGCCATACCTAGTAGAGAAGAAATAAGCCCTAACAGGAATAGACGGTTTAACGTCCTCATCACTCACAACGTCATCACCAGAATCTTCAACCTCAGCGCACACAGCAGGCTCATCCCACTCCATCGTGTCTGCCACCGACACCGACGGGGATGAAGAAGACGAAGACGAAAAGGAAGAAAAACATCTAGCCACTACGGAGTTCGAACTAGAGCCGAATAATTCACGAGCCGTCGCTGCAGTCGGAGGAGTAGACGAATGTGAGAATCGACGTAGACTTAGGGTTAGGGAAGAGCGCGGCGGCTCAACCCGTACGTGCTGCTGTGATGGCTGCGATGGTGTGAAGAGGATAATAGGGTTTGAGGTGAGTGTGACGAGGGTTCGGAGCGATCCGAGAGTCAGATTTCGAGAAGAAGACAGGAATGGGATGAAGAGCATGGTGGCGCTGGTGATTTTCGTGCGGTTGCGGAACAATCTGTGGTGCCGCCACATTATCACCGAGGCCGGAGCATTACGCCGCCGTGTGTATCTGTCGTGGTTTTTGCGGCGTATGCGGTCTTATTGGGTTTAATATTCATTTTAAAAGTCAACAATACACTCGTCTTATTGTTCCCTTCAACGACTACATTTCTTCCCTTTTTTTTTTT
The DNA here is from genome assembly GCF_001531365.2 of Cynara cardunculus var. scolymus. Lineage (NCBI taxonomy): Eukaryota > Viridiplantae > Streptophyta > Magnoliopsida > Asterales > Asteraceae > Cynara > Cynara cardunculus. The sequence continues at coordinate 10,889,172 of NC_037540.1, read as the reverse complement.
TTTTTTTTTTATGTAAACTCTAATTTCATTGTTGTGGTTAAAGCACTCTTTGATAATTGTTAAATGGTTTGATACAAAATGATTTAATATCTTTTTTGATATAGTGTAAAATAAAATATAATTGTTTAGTAGTCATTGAGCACTGAATGATTAAGGGAGGCACTGAATACAAAATCATTCAAAGAGTTTTAGAACCATTAAGAGGTATATTTTTTTTTACCAAACAATATTCACATCTTAACGATTCAGATGATGTCTCTTAGTAGAACTATTAAGAGGTAAACAAACAACCGTTTAGTAAAATTTTTGAAAGTGCAATCTAAACTTTAACAATTATATAAATTGTTCTAGTGGCTCTCATTTGGCTTAAAAATGGTCCCCCATCAATAATTTTGTTAATTTTCTCTATTAGTATTAGGGGAACTTTTGTCATTTACTCATTTTCGTTTTATATATATACACACACACACACGCACACGCATCTACAAAACAGGAAAGACGAACTTTGGGGCTAAGCAAATAAAGATATTCGATATCCAAATAAAGCCCGATTTTCCCTGCCAACGAATCAGAACTCTATTGCCCTGTAATCTGGTTGTGATTTGACTCCAAAAATTCCGTTTTGTTGTCCTACTTGCTTTACTATTTGGAGTTGTAGGATGAGCATTTTCAATTGATTTGGTGGTGGATCAAAGGTTTTTTGTGTTATCTGTTGGAAAAGATGTTCAAACTTTGTTTTTCTGTTTGATCTGAACCTCGTGTTTGCGCTCTACCATCTGCTTGCACTCGAGGATTCTTACAAGTTGCGCGCCTCGAACACCATGATAAAGATGCATAATGAAACACATGTTCATGCATATATATATACTGATAGGTTTATGTTTCTTCACTTTTGACACTGGGCATTTTATCAAGGTGTTAATATACTTACATCTTTTAGGGTTGTGAGCAGGGGTGGTCGATTATTTTTGAATGAACCTCTATTTTTCTTTCTTAGGGGCCGTTTACTAAACACTTACTCGGGTAAGTGAATACCAAGTCATATTAGATTACCGAATGAATATGATAAGGACCAAGAATCTTACCCGGTAAGAGCGAGACAAGGACCAAAATTCTTACCCAGTAAGTGAGGACGAAGACTCTTACCACGGTAAGAGCTTACCAAGTCAATTGTTGCATACAATATCGTTTTGGTGGACTAAAATCTTACCTGATACGTAAATGATAGTGTCAAATTTGACCTGTAAGCGCTTAGAAGAAATGAGAAGTTCTAAGCATTAGAAGGTGCCACCTCATTATGTTTGGTTTCTCCTTTTATATATATATATATATATATATATATATATATATATATGTATGTATGTACGTATATATATGGTTATAAATTTATAGGTATAGTTAACTAAACCATCTAATTTTTAAAAAAATGTTACACAAAATAATCCATCTTACATAAATTATTAAACAGTCAATCGTTTAAGTTATCTAATTTAGGCATGGAACGAGCCCGGACGCGCTGAAAAACCCGGTCCACCCGCTCTGATCGAGGATGTCGATTCCCCACTAAACCAGAGACGGGGATCCTTGTTTGTTTCAAACCGGGGATGGGTATCGCACTCCTCGCCCCGCCCCGTACTTGTTATATATACACATTAATTAATAAATATTATACATATATTATTTATTTCAACTAAATCGGTATTTCATAATTTTTTATTTCCTTACTAGGTTTAGAATCTAAAATTGTTAATTTTTTGTGTTAGTATGTAATATTTTGGATGTCAAGTCAAAATACAATTACTCGATATGTCTTGGATATTTACTCGATGATTTTGTATTACACAATATGTTTCGTACATGTGACTGTTAAGTTTTTTTTGATGAAACTGAATTTCTTTTGATTTCAGGCTATTAATTATTATATGATATTGTGATTTTTTTGTATTTAAATTAAATTCATTTTGATTTTAGATATATCTGAAATATGTGAGATTTAAAAGTGTGTGGTCTCTCGTATATTTGATTTATAAATGCTTACATAAACGGGAAAAAAAATCCTTGTTCCCCCATTGGGTATGAGGATGAGGATGAGGATGTGATCATATTATCCAACGGAGATGAAGATAGAGATGAGGAATAGGGGACAGGGATGGGGATCGTGGGGCCCGCCCCATTTCTATGTCTAATTTAATTACATGGTTTTCTTTTTCGTCGAAAATAACTACTTATTATTCTCTTTTTTTTAACCAAATCTATTGTCATGCTAAACTTGGACTCTCATATAAAATATATGGTAATTATGTGTGTATTATTTGTCTGCAAAATAGAGGAAAAAGATGTTGAATGGAAAACTTCAAAGAGGTTGGTGAAATTCGTGTACCCCTTTCACGTCTTGCACGTTTTGAGAGACGTCATAAACTCAAACAAAAAATAAATACTACATTTACCCACCTCTCAATTACATGTAGTTCAAATAGTTTATATGTAAATGTGCTAGACTTTGAAGGAAAATTGAATTTATTAATCGGTCAGTACTTTCAAATCCAGAGAAGACATGATTAAAAATTCAATGTGTCSATACATTCATCGATCGAATCCCAACGTTTTGGAATTTAGAAGGTATTAAAAACTTTAGTGTTTTTTAACATTTTAAAAACACACACACACACACACACATATATATATATATATATAACTAATTACTTTATTCATTTATTTATTTTTTCCTTATAATAAATTACTTTCTTATTTAAATGCTTTGAAATTTATAAAAATTTTGAATTTTTATCTATTTTGTGATTCAACATTGTTACTGTAACGCGCGCACACACACACACATATACACACACCTACAATAACAATTATAATGATAATTAGTGTTTTTATATTTATCTTTTTCTAATTCTTATTTAAATGCATTGAAATTTATGACCTTCGTAATTTTAATTTTGACATTGCATGAAGGATTAACCATAATAAATGTTGATGAAGATTTGGAACACCGTACACCCATAAAAAATATTGTCTACCATCAAGTGTTCAATAACATTCATCCATTCACCGAATATACAAGGTAAGATTTTACTAAGGAACCGTTTACTAAACGTTTATCTGGGTAAGTGCTTACCAAGTCACATTGTCTTACCGGATGAATATGGAAATGACCAAGAATCTTACCCGGTAAGAGCGAAGACAAGGACCGAGAGTCTTATCCGGTAAGTGCATGTGGCGACTCTTACCATGGTTAGTATTTACCGGATAAATTGTTGCATACGATGTCGTTTTGGTGGACTAAAATCTTACCCAGTAAATGAGTAATAGCGTTGTCGGTAAACGCTTGCTGGATAAGTGTTTAGTAAATTGTCCCTAAGTTTATATATTCATATTCTACAAAATCCAATTTATATTATTTCTTCCCATACTTATTATGATTCTCACTACGCCTACAATGGTTAATGCAATTCTAATCCTAAAACATTGAAGCAGATAAAACGCCTTGAACACAATTAAAATGTAAATTGAAATCACTATTAGAGATGTTATATTTAAATGTGGAAACAATAACATAAATAATACCACTGCTGAAATAATACTCAGTTTATAATTTTGCATTCAGGATTTATGTCAGTAGGGACTTTGATAGTGTCAATTACCATTTTATGTTATGATGTACCTATCGATGTGTTTTGAAATTTAAGCATGTTCACAAAAAGCATCAGGTAGGTGATGTGCATTCGTATAGTAACGTCTTTTGATGTAACGGTGAAATTAAAGTTTATTAATATTCCTGTAAGCTAAGTTTGTGTCATAGCAACGCAAAATTACCAAAAGGAGCCGCTCATAATCTAACCCACATTCTCCAACTAAGGACGAAAAAGTCCTTTTCACGTATTAGTTTTTATTTATTTGCAAGTGATTAAAATTTCAACAAACTATTATAATTTATTGATCACAATATTTTACTAAATACATAACCAATGGTTGAGTAAGGACATGTGTCATTTGCTTTTAAAACCAACACAAAAGAAGCCTACTTATTTACTTTAAAACGTAGTTATTTTAACTTCCATGAATACCTCAGTATTAGCTAAGATTGCAGTTTATAGTTGATTTAAAACGGTTCTCCAACATTTGTTATCAATAGTTTTTTCTTGGATGACCATTTGTGATATTTGGTTCACTAGTTGATCTGGTTACGTTTCGATTTTATACACACTTCCAGACACCAATTTGTTCATTTTTATCAAATTATGTTTTGATGGATTCATCTATTGTTAGAAAAATATTGGTTTTCGATTGCTTGGATTCCACTGAAAGTCGTGTATCACTTTCAGATTGAAGTATTTCGATGGTACAATAGGAATTTCAATCGGATAAAATTCAGTGGATTTCCCGAACAAAGAGTTTTTCGTGTTATGAAATCTGTGTACCAAAAATCAAATGACCAAATCGTAGTTTTTCCCTCAAACGGTCGAAAAATGTCATACGGTAGTTAAAAAACCGGGTTTTCAAAACATAGTCAAAACCGGGTTTAAAATTTCAAATTCAAGTTTTTTGAAGCATTTTCACAAAGCAATATTACCCGAATAAAAAAAATTCAAACTGACCTGGCAACTCGACTATAGCCAGGGGCTTTGCCCTTTGGACCCCGCCACCACTTATTATTTATATAAGGCTTGGTATATCTTATATTGATGTTGATTTTAGATTTGATATTTGAAGTAACTATAGATTGATTAATAGAAAAGGATTTTACCCTCTATTTATCGTATTATTAAAAACTTTAAATCGGTCGCTCTTATCAATTTAAAATTATTATTAATCTTTTCAATTTTTACTTTTATATTAATTATTATTCAAATACTTGGTTATCAAAAAAAAAATATAACATTTTTAGAAATATTTTGATAAATTATATAAAAGTTAACATATTTATTTTTCTTCCATAAATAATAAAACTTTGATAAGTATTTTAATAAAATAATATAATTCATTTATTATTTTTGTGAGAAATTAATAATTGTTTAAGATATGTTAGGGGCCGTCTATCGAACGCTTACTCGGGTAAACACTTATGAAGTGACGTTACCTTACCAGATAAATATGATAAGAACTAAGAATCTTACTCGATAAGAGCAAAACAAGAACCAAAAGTCTTATCCAATAAGTGAGAGTGCCAACTCTTACCATGGTTTTACTGGGTAAATTGTTGCATCGATGCTGTTTTCATGGACTAAAATCTTATCCGGTAAGTAAGCGATAATGTCGAATTTCACGGGTAAACGCTTACTGGGTAAGTAATTAGGTAAAGGGCCTCTTAGGTAATGGTTAATTAAAATCATGATTTAATGTATATAGTGTCTAAAAATTTGTATTTTGTTATAAAATCCAAATTTATAATATTATAATATATATAGCAAATCAAATCAAAATTCTATTAATTAAAAACATTATATCATTAGTTATTTATTTTAAATATATTATGAAATGTTAAATTTACTAATTTTTAAGTACGTCATTTTTTTTATCATTTTACATTTTTAACTATTTATTCAGATGTAATTAGTTTGTTTATCAGCTAACAACTTATCAATTAGTTTGTCAAATGTAATCTTAGTAGCAAAAAAAACATTGGGTACCCTGGCCTCCATGACCCTCATGCCCCTCGCCACCACCGTTAACAATGTAAAATAACAAAAAAGTGAAGCCAATTATTTTAAATCGATATGGCCCACAGTTTTTTCCTGCCATGACTATGCTTTTAACAAAAACCTGGTCATAAACCGCATCTCGTTGAAACTCTATGTGGGTTGGATCGATTCACGAATTGATTTTAAGGATAGACACATACTTTTATTTGACTTAGGGGTCATTTACCTAAATACTTACCCAGTAAGCATTTACCGGTAAAATTCAACACTATCGCTTACTTACTGGGTTAGATTTTATTCACTAAAACGCATTGTATGCAACAATTTATCCCGATAAGCGCTAACCATGGTAAGAGTCATCGTCCTCACTTACCGGGTAAGACTCTCGATTCTTGCCTTCGCTCTTACCGAGTAAGATTTTTAGTCCTTGTCATATTCATCCGGTAAAGTAAAGTGAATTGGTAAGCACTTACCGAGTAAGCGTTTGGTAAACGACACCTTATTGGTTTGTAACCCGATCCAAAGTTAACCATTTCTAAAAGCTTACATATTAAACACTGTAATCAATTAATAGACCGTTATATGGACTTAATATGAAAAACGTGTAGTCTACTACTAGGCTTTAAGATTCTATTACATCAGATGCAATAATTACAATAAATACTACATCAAGGTTGTCGGCCCATGAAAATCGATGCCATAAAAAGGATATCTTTTAAGACGTCCCAAATTCAAATACTACAAAAACTCAAAGGACGTTTAATAAGGAATAACGAGGATAAAGTTAAGAATAAAAATCATTAATAATATATTAAGGGGTGTTTGGAATTGCTTATAAAATCAACTTATTGACTTATTTTCGTGTGACACCGGTAATAAACACTTTTGAGTGTTTGGATAAACATCTTATACCAGTGTCAAACGGGTAATAAGAAGTTTTTGAATAAGTTAAATCATTCTACCTTATAATAAGTTAATAAAGACTTTTGTAGAAAATAACAAGTTGTTTCAAATAAGCAATCCCAAACACCCCTAAAACAAACTAAGAGGCCGTTTACCCAAATGCTTACCTGGTAAGCGCTTACCAATAGAAGTCAACACTATAATTTATTTTGATGCGTAAAGTTTTAGTACATTAAAACATATCAAATGCAATAATTTATTAGGCAATCGTTTACCTGAGTAAGAGTCTCCATCCTCACTTACCGGGTAAGACTCTACATTTTTCTCAGCGCTCTTACCCGGTAAGATTATTGGTCATTCTCATGCTCATTCAATAAGACAATTTATGCGTTAAACACTTACTACGTAAGTATTTAATAAACGACCCCTAAAACAATCCCTTGGTTCCTTCAAACCCGATTATTTTGTACCTTTCTTGTCCGAAGTTGGCATGACACCAACTATGGAATGTGGTTGAAGACAAAAAAAATGTACCTTCGCCCTCATGGTAAGACTTAGGTGGTCCATCATCCACCAAATCAAATCTCTAAAGACTCACAAAAGGACAGAAGTACAGTATAAAAAATTAAGATAAAAGTAGACTCAAATATTTAAATAAATAAATAAAACCCCAATCTTCATAAAAAAACCATCTCAATCCTGTGGCTTTCATTTCTTTATGCCGTACTCTTGAGTTGGGTCTTTGCTTCTCTCTCTGGTTCCCCTTGGCAAATCTATTTCTTACTTTTCGAGATCCTTCGTTGAATCAATCACTGTAAGTCTATCGATCACTTCTTGTTAAGCTGTTTCAATTTCTAAACCCTAAGTATTTTGCATTTTAATGTGAAACATTTCATCGACATTTATGTATGTTTCAGTGTATAGCGTTTGTACGATGTTCAAATGGCGGGATTTTGTATGTTTTTGGTGTATTTAGGGGTTTACAGTGTGAGACGGTGTTAGTTAGGTGAAATGCATTTGCAATTTTGTGGATTTGGTGTGTATTGAGAGGGTTTATTGCGTATACTCATATTTATGGAAATTAGGGTTTCTTGGCGAATGTATGTGCACGTGGTTTGTGAGAAGGAGAATAATGTTGATTTTTTTTTTGTGTATTGATGCGTGTTTCAGAGGAGGAATCATGAACAATGAAGAAGAGAAAAGGTGTCCTCTGTGTGCAGAAGAGATGGATTGGACTGATCAACAATTAAATCCCTGCAAATGCGGTTACGAGGTTTGGATTTGCAGTTATGGAGCATTTATTTGCTCCTAAGTTGGTTTATTTGGTCCTGGCTTGTTTTTTTTTTCCTTCCAATTGTGCAGTTTTTTTTATACAGGTTATGCTATTTTGTTAGAATACTTAATGTGGAATGTTAGTTAGAAGGAGACGCAGTCTATTGCTGATACCATCATCCATCAAATTATGGTATTTGTTGTAGTAATGTTTTTCCTTGATATCCATTGCTTGGCACATTTAGTTGATGTCCATCTATGATTGTTGAGGGCCACGGGACCTCAGAGTTTGTAGATACTTGTATTATATCTTTCATCCTTTATATAACAGGTTTGGGAACATTTAGGTTCTATCTTTCGTTTAAATTTTTAATGGTAATAGTCCTGTCAAAATTTCCTCTAGTTTCTCTTAAGATGCAGCATTGTATGAATGGTCTGGTATTTATATTTGAAGACTTACTCTCATACTATATACAATAAGAAATGAATCAATAGCATTGGATCCAACTTGAAGTGTTTGAGTTTGCTAGGGCATTGCGTTACCATGAGAATTTGGCAAGCATTGTCTAGTGGGTTAAAGCAAACACTTTTGCAATGAGAACGCCTTCATTCGCAATCAAATTATGTGAAGGCAATAAACTTTAGCATCTTAGGTAGGCTGATTGTAGATACCTGAAGCTGGAAAAATCGTCATTGTTTTTAGTCTGGTTACGTAGATAGAGAAGATGGAAAATAGTATTTCTTCGAGTAATGATGCCAATATGGCATTAATGCTGCATAATTTCAGGCTATTAATTCCCAGTTATGGTAACTTGGTAATTTGGCTCTGCAGATAGATCCCTTTTGAATTTTATATTTGTAGAAGCCATTAGCAGTAATGCCCGACGCATGTCCATTCCTGAACTGGATCCTATATCATTATTTTTAGAGAGGTCTTATAGTATTGACCTGATGGTGGTGGTGTTTGAATGGTTGGTCTGGCCTAATTTTTTGAAACTTGCATTAAACTTTCTCTTGTAAATATTTCCCTAATTGTTTGATTTAATGAATCCTTCTGAGGTTATTTTAGATCTGCTAGATATTTTATACCACGTATGGTTTTATAGTACTTCTGTGGTTTAGTAGCACATGAGTATCAAAATTGTAGTAGGTGGTTCTTTTGATCTTGCATTCCCTGTTACACTACCAATGCAGGTGTGTGTTTGGTGTTGGCATCACATAATGGACATGGCTGAGAAGGATGCAACAGAAGGGCGTTGTCCTGCATGTCGGACACCTTACGATAAGGATAGGATTGTAGGGTTGGAAGCAAATTTTCAAAGGTCACATTATGGTCCGGTATCTGTATATATCGTTACATTACATTTGATGTGGAGATTTATAATGCATGCTTCTTGCACATAGGGTGGCTGCCAATTGTGCAAGTCGAAAACAAAAACTTCCAAAGGCAAAGCCAAAACCAAATGAAGGAAGGAAGGACCTTAGCAATGTTCGAGTAATTCAGCGAAGAATGGCATATATCATTGGACTGCCTCTTGATCTTGCGGATGAAGAAGTATGCACCTCTTAATTTGTTTCTTATTATGTTTATGTGCTGTTCCATTTTGAGCGTGGATGTTCTGTTTTCATAACTATGGAAGTTCTTATTTCCCTTCTAGATTTTATGTATCATTGTTAATAAGTTACTTCTTCTGGTGCAGCTATTGCAGCGAAAAGATTATTTTGGCCAATATGGAAAAGTTACAAAGGTTTCCCTTTCTCGAACGGCGGGTGGTGCCGTTCAGCAGTTTATCAATGATACATGCAGTGTGTACGTTTTACGGTCTTAAATTTTCATATTTAAGTTGCTCTTATACTGCTTCTAGGGCTAAACATCTACCTCATTGATGGACGAGTTTAGTTGCGGATAAGAAAGAGTGCTGGCAGCTTTGTCCTGCTTTTAAAGATAATATAGGAGTCTTATATTTTCTTGTCATATGCAGTTTATATTGGTGTCCTTTCAGTCACATCAAATCAGCAGGCTTCTTACTTGCTTATTTAATTATAACCTTATTGCCTATTTTGTACTTCTTTTGTTTCTTTATCTATCCTACCATTTAGTCACCTACTAGGTATTTCGCATAACAAGGGTATGTTGCTGTGACCTGTGAGTAATTCCCAAAATCTGTTTTCCTAAGAATTGTCGAGGTGCTTTGTTTAACATGTTTCATTTCCTGTAATCATTTTATGTGATCTATCTACATGATACAAGGATAGATGATGGGGTCCACTAAATGAAAATGAGAAATGAAGGAATATTGGCTAAACAAATGAAGGCTTCCATTTCAACTTCCATTCCCATTGTTTGGACGCTTCCATATCAATAATGGAAATGAGAAAAGGTTGATCCTGATACCCGAGGCTCCTTGTTTTGGGAGAACTGGGGTATGAAGTTGTATGCTGCTTTTTCTTGCGTGTTTGCGAAGAGCTATTTTCCTTTTTCAAATTTGTGGTCTAATGATCACAAATATACCTTAGCCTGCCAAATGCATCATATTTGTCTGTAGGTGCAGACAGCATCACAATGGTTTTGTATACATCTCTACCTCTTATTGGGTAAAGGCAGAAAGTCTGATTTCTTAGATGAGTTTATATGTTCTCAGCCTCTTTATCCCATTGTCTTCCTGAGGTAATGCCTTTGTGCCTACCCCTTGAAAACATAGATGGTCCATGCTTTGGACCATGACTCACTGCTATGACTCTATGTTAAATTTTGATTTGCTTTTGTGTTTCCCCTTTTGCTGTTTATCATACTTGTTTTGGCTTATAAAGTAGTTCTACTACAACATAATGATGTGGTCCCTAATGTAGGTTGCCACTAGTGTACAGATTATGTTGTTTGGTTAAGGATATTGTTGTCTTGTTTAAAGGTTCACCAACCATATGTTAATAAGCACACTGTTAGGTTGGAATTGTATGAGCCCTTTCTTCTCTCCAGTATGCATATTATCTGTATGGTCGTTTGAAGATGGCTAACCACTTGATTGAGATTTCCCCCCTTCTTTGTTCTCAGATATATTACTTACTCCAAAGAGGAGGAAGCAGTGAGGTGCATTCAATCTGTGCATGGTTATGTCTTGGATGGCAGGCTGTTAAGGTAACCACAGCACCTTCTATCCCCTTTTCACTTGTATTTATGTGCAATTGTTATCAGACATTTATAGTCTTGACTACCATTTCAAATTCAATTTTTGCAGAGCATCATTTGGGACTGCAAAGTATTGCCATGCATGGTTGAGGAATATGGTATATATGAGATGATGAATGCATCAACTTATTATTTTAGTTTGATTTCCTTTGGGAATTTTCGGTTCAGAATATAAATAGAAGTTAACATGAGATTTCCTTTTGATGGCCAGCCTTGCAACAATCCTGCATGTTTATATTTGCATACTGTTGGTGCTGAAGAAGATAGTTTTGGCAAAGATGAAGTAGCTGCAGTTCATACTAGGTATTACATGCAGAAATTCGATTTCCTTTTCATTTTCTCTCGTTATAGTTTATATTTGTTATGTCGTATCTGTTAAATTTTCTGAGATAGTGTGACTGCAAATTTAAAATTGTTATATTGATGTGCCATTGTATGGAAGACTGGCAACATTTAGCTAGTTTTAACTCTTAACAGGAAAGAGATTCTTTATAAGATCTGCTAGTTAAGTTTCTCATGCGGTCCTTGTGAATTTTTAGTTATTCTTTCCTGCTTTTGCTCATATTTTTTGTTGTTTTTTATTGCTGGTTCAAAAAAGTTTCAAGTAACATGTCTTGGGCTGACTTGAATGATGTTCCTTTTGCCTCAAAATCTTCTATTCAGGAATAGGGTTCAAGAAATAGTTGGTGCGACCCAATATTTGCATAGACGCTCTGGAAGCATGTTGCCACCACCTGTAGTTGAGCAATTAAATAACCACAGTGCTACTGCTGAGGAGCCTCTGTGTAACAATGGCCTGAAAGTAAGAGATTTACAGTTACCTCTTGTCTTATTTATCTTTTACCATTTGCAGCAGTCTGAAAAATGAGTTGATGATTAGGACCTCAGAAATCAGTTATGCTCTTATACATATATGGGCCAACTTTCTTCTAATTGTTAATAGTCATGTTTCTTCTACCATTTATAATGCCATACATAACATATTGCTTGGGATTTTCTGTCATAATTATTCATGATCTTTTTGTTCAGGATGTAGCTTATGCACCGGTAGCTTCAGGTGATCACTTGTCTTGTTCTAAGGAGAAGGATGGGTCTATCAGATCGTGCAAACAAATGGCAACGTTTGTAGATATTGTTGGGCGGTCATGTAATTCAGGTTCCAATAAAGATGTGAATTCAGATGAAGAAGAGCGGATATTGAACTTATTCTCTGATAGTGACCGTGTCGAGACCGAATGCTCAGATTCGATGCTATTGAAATCACCAGCTCCCAGCCAATTTGATAATGCAGCATCAAGGAGCAAATTATATGGCGAGCCTTTCAGGGAAGCTTCAAAACTGCTTTCGGTAGAACGATCTAATTCAAGTCTTGATGAAACATGCATCACAAAAGAACAATTTGGTCTGCCAATGGATTCCGGAAGACAAGTACTGCATTCTCCATTTAATACTACAACAGAAGATTCACTAACTTTTGATGACCAAAGATCAAAGAATTCCTTTAGATCAAGTCATAAAGTTTCTCTCCTTCCTTCTTATCCTGCCGAGACAACTAAGAACTGTAGTGATAATTCTTGGTGGCATACTGACTATCATAATCAGATTAGTGCAGAACCTGTACATAGCTATGCAGATCAAGAAGATCGTATACCGTCCCCGTATATAAGTTCAGTATTATTAAATGATGGGTACAATGAGAAGAAGTTCCAAAGTTCAGCTAAATCTGATAGGATATACAGGTGCTCTAATTCGTTTTCTAATGAAGAAATCGTAGAGCACTTGAGACGGCTTGATCATGAGACCCTGGTGAATAATGATGAAAATTCTGCTGCTGTGGAAAGCAGTATAATATCTGACATTTTGGCCATGGATTTAGATGGATCTGATAATTCAGCTTTCCCACAAACAGTAGCTGGACTGTTTGAAGCAAGAGATGGGCGGCATGGTTCTTTGCGAAATTTTCAAAATAATGATCAATCGAGATTCTCATTTGCTAACAAACATGGATTTTCTGGTCAACAAAATGACTTGGGCTCTCCTTCTAGCAACATTGGTCAAGAGCTGAATTTTCCTGTTCTTCAGGATTCTTGCGAGAACAAGGACCATTTGTACAAGTCCCAACATCATGGTATGTATAGCTCTCGCATATGCATACACACATTTTGCTCTAGAAGCTTTACTCAAGTGTATAGTTTTCAGGATTTTTGTTTCTGTTTTCTTACTAGATTATTTGTGTTTATTCTGATACATTCTTCTTTTATTTCTTGTGTGTGATAGTTTGCTAGAACTGACCATCTTGTCCATGCTCACATACCATCAATAGCTTGGTTAACAAATTGCTGTTTCTATGACATTTGATTTTTCAGTTATCGCTACTCCATGAATCGTTTATCTTCATAACTGCATTTGAATTACTCCATGTCATGTATACAAGTTTTTGTACTTCTACACCTCACTTGATTACCTTGAGCATCATCTATGTCTGGGGTTCTACCAATTTAGTTTAAATATGGGTTTTGGTGCTTTCTATTTATTATCTTAATAAATCTCCTTATTTATTATATTGTTTCAAACAATAGCATCTAGGGCTCCGAACTCAATGCCACCAGGATTTTCCATGCCCAGCAAACCCCCTCCTGGGTTTTCTGCCGCTTGCTTGAGAACTGAACAGGCTATTGCTGCCAGCTCTGGTAAGCAATCTCTTTGAACCCCATCTCTCTGTCTGTATATTTACTTGTATATGTTATGTATGCTCCTTTTGTCTACAAAATATTACAGAACTTCGATTTTGGGATGCCCCATCCGACATCTCCTTTTTGGTGTTTTCAAGCTATAGTTACATATTTACCAACTGTCATCACCAGAAAGAATTTGTTGGTCGTTTTTGGTGTTTATTTGTCATTATTGATGTGCATACATGATTAATGGTAAAACACTTGCATCAAACTAGATGCCGAGTGAAATGTTGCTAACCCCCATCCTTTTCAAAAGCAATGCAATGTTTTCACTGGACACATAGTTTAATGGAAGTATTAGACTATTTGCCAAATATATGAGATATCTTCTACACAGGGGCTAACACGAAAAACCAGCAAACCATCCTAAATCTTACTGAAACCGATGCTTTGAATACTTGAGTGGTTCAGTTTTAGTCAGTTTCTTTGATTAAAAAGATGGGTTTTGGCTTTTATAAATAGAATCAATTACCATAGTTGTGTGTGGGCTATATATACACATCGTATTTATTACTTTTAGTATTTTCTTAAAATGTGGGAAGTGCAAATCCCACAAAACTTAAGACTTCAGAAGAGTTAGGTAAAAAGTTCAATTTCAAACACTAAAAACTACGAAGCTTGATAAGTTAAAGAAGTTCTAACAAAGTCACAAAACCTAGAAAGGCACAAAACACAGGCCCTTGACTCGCAAAAAGTCAAAACCTGCTCGCCCGGCACCGTACTTTTATGGTCCGAGTTGTTCGACTCCAGGTTGACCACATAGGCACAATGTAATGCTGATGCAAGGTCTAGAGGTTCACCAAGAAAGCATCATTAACTGAATACTCTTACGAGTAATGTATTGTTCTGAATGTTATATTAGGTCTCTCTTATATGTTGTAGAAGTTTCATGAAACATGTAGAAGGCTTACACAACTTTCATGGTTGTTGGAAGGGTGGGTACCTCATTTCTGATCGAGAAACATAAAACAATAAACTACCAAGTGTTTCTTTGAGTGTCTTCCATATTATTTAGTGTTCTTTTTAAGGCTTTCTTGGCACAACTGAACATAAAATATTGTTGCTAAGGTTGCATGAAGCTCGAGAAAGACAATCCCTTTACATTAGGCCATGATATTTATGAAAAAAGTAAATGTTGCATTGTGATGTTCATTATATCATTCATCAAATTTGTTGTGTTGGGATTGTGTCATAGCTATATATATATATATATATATATATATATTGTTATTTGATAAAAAAAAGAATATATCATGTGAAAAGTTTTTGGATATTGGATGTTTTCAGACATAGATGACCCTAATTGAGACTATTCTTGTTCTTTCGTGTTTCTTCAGGAAGATATGTCAGGACTGGATATCATTATCGTTCGCCATCACTTGGGAATCTAAGCAATAGCAGCGATGATCTTGTTGATCCTGCTACAACGGTTGGTGGAGGCAAATCGTCAACAAATGGGCTGACCAACTCGTGGACCTCATCCTTTTCATCTCGATGCTCTAGCTCATTTGATGAGGACACAAAACACTGGTCTTTCATGCAACAACAATCTGCAGCTGCCACGGCTATACATCATGAGCCTCAATTTTCTCAAGCTTCAATGCAACAGCAGCAGCAACACCACACTCCCCAACAGCAATTTCCTTCTCATGATGATTTTGGTAGTGGTCTCACTTCTGGGCTAATGGATCTGCACCACCAGAGCTATGACCCATCTTTATTCACCCAACAGCCAAAGTTTGGAAACGGGTATCATCAGCATAACCAGTTGCAGTTGCAGTTACAATTACAGTTACAGCAGGAGGGTCAGCAACATGCTCCTAGAAGTGAGGTAGAAAGAGGATTTGGGTTTGAAAGTTTGTTGCCTGGTTATGGTGACTATATGTTCCAAATGCCCACTTCGGGCGATGTATACACCCGGGTGTTTGGAATGTAAAGAATCCCACCTCTTCTGTTTTGATGAAATGAAATGAGCAGGTTACTCTCAGTTCTGTGTGTGTATTAAAAAGAGCGAAGTTTGGTTGTGCCAATCTCATGAAAATTGCAACTAATTTTGTTGTTTCATTGTTAATTGCAATATGTCTAGGTAAAATTACATGAAAACCAAAACATAAGTTTACACCGTTTAGAGGATCGACAAATAATGTGTGCATGTACCCATCTTGCTTTAGGGTAACTTTGAGTTTGAATTCATTGAAGTTTGAACGTTTTCTGATATGGTTTTCTGGTACGGAAAAGGTCCTATATTGCATTTGAACATCTTTGCTGAGGTTTGCATAATACATGATGCATTAGAAACTTGAACATCCATGGAACAGCCAACTGGGATGAATCCCATTATTCAAAGCAGTGATTATAATGAAACAGAAGGAAATAGAGATGGGATGGTAAGAAGTTGTAAAAAACAACATGAAGTCATTTGTTGTATTGTTTATACACACAAGAGTCGAAGACAAAAGCAGAGAAATGAATTGTGTGACATATTATGATTATTATTATATGCCAGTGATTACTACCAACAGACGTGGTTTTAACCATTTTGGTTGGTGAAGTAGTGGGGGGAAGAAATACCCCCAGGCGTAGGCATCAGGATGGAAGCATCGTGATGAAAAGCCTTGTTATTTGATGATGAAGAGAATCCTGATGATGCTGCAGTAGATGAAACAGAAACTGGAAGTTGAAGAGACACACCATGTCCTCTCAGCATTTGAACCTGCCATGCTGAGTTTAAAGGAACCAC
Organism: Cynara cardunculus var. scolymus; assembly: GCF_001531365.2. Classification (NCBI taxonomy): domain Eukaryota; kingdom Viridiplantae; phylum Streptophyta; class Magnoliopsida; order Asterales; family Asteraceae; genus Cynara; species Cynara cardunculus. The sequence continues at coordinate 10,872,684 of NC_037540.1, read as the reverse complement.
GCTTGCACCTTCCTTTCCCATTGCTATTCCCTGAACGTACTTGTAAAATTAGTTACTACATTTCATCATCATATCCTTCAAAATTTGGGGATTTAAAGACATCAATGTCAGTTTAGTTTGCAGAATTTGGAACTGGATTTTCATTCCAATCTCTGTTTAGTTTAAATGGAAATCATTGGAATCCCATGGGGTAGCTAGTATTATCTGGGATTTCATAAGATTTATATGTAATGTTCTAAAATATGTTAAAATCACTTGTTTTGTAATAATTAATTAATAAAAAGATAATTTAATCATTTATATTCAATTTCATTTCAAAAGCTACAAACAAAACATATTTCAATCTTTCCAGGGAATCCAAATTTCACAAAAACATTCCGTCAAACCAACGGAGCCTAAGTTCTCTACCATGGTAATCGGTATTCAGTTAAAAGAAGTAGTGGTTTTTATACAAATCGATCTTTCTGATTTTGCTTATAGATTGCTCAATGACGATGATTGGTTGTTTTTATACTACAGTATCCATGTTAATATGGATCAGATTAGTTCAAATAAAAGATTTGGCAGATCATATAGTCGGGGACAACTAGCCATAGTTGAATAATTAATTATTACCTCATAATTTGGTATGAAACCAGAATACATGCTAGAAGTAGGCCATATGGGGTAGTGCTTGGATACTCCCGTGTGTCCACCCATACAAGCGGGAACACGAGTCTGGACCTGCAAATGGGGGATGAAAAGTCATCACTTGCATGCTAATCATGTGAACACCTTTTCCAACATAAATATGCTACAACTTGTATACAAACAAAAGATTTCCTTAAATAGTAGCGGAGGCAGGCTACCTTATGCTAAAACCCTTGTTGCCACACAAAGCAGTCGAGAAAATCACAAAATCTGAACTCTACTATAGATGATAAAAGGAGTGCCATAACTACAAAATTGCAGTCTCTTTCTTGCATGCAGCAAACGATCCATAAATATAAACGGGCATTTCTATATGATACTATTTCTACCATTTCACATACCTTGAGTCTTTTCTCAGAAGGTAATTCACAAGCTGTAAAGCACATATCCATCTTCTGAACATTGTCATTCCCCTTTTGACTGTCTGTAGTGGGAGAAACCCAAAGGTTGAGATCAAGATTGTGACCACTTGCTGCAAACAAATGGAAATTTAATAAGGAATGTAGACATCAATGGACTGTTTTAACGTTCAACTCCGGAACGAACGAAAACAGAAAGGAACGACAGAGAACTTATACACAAAGAATACCTTCATCCCTGGCTTCCAAACTTATATCTGTTCCATAAATGCTTGGGTCAAAGTTGGTGACGGCTTCCCTGCCATTGCATTTTATAGCAGCTTTGTCATAAGCCCTGAATTCAGAAAACACAAATTACAAACGTTGGATAATTTCCTGAGATGTTTTAACACATCATGTTTCAAGGATTATGTAAGCATAAAATTGCAAGAACCTTGCAGCTTCTACTTCGTTGTCGAATAATCCAAGGTAAACATACCTGCAAACCAAGCATTGTAATCTTGTAGATAAAATAGGGTCCTAAGTGCATTTACGATGAAAATATATTTTAAGAACCTAATGAGAAAGTATACTACTACTTCAAGCGTTGTATTTCATCTACCGAGCATCAAGATCACAAAATAGTTTCAGGAATGGTCCTTACTTTTTCCCAAGAAGCTGACCCATGCGAGCCTCCCATCTGCCACATTTATGAAGGGTTACTCCCCGGTATTTTGAACTTCCTCGTGAGAATCCAGTGCTCTGCCTACGCAGTATATGGATGAATTCTTCTTTAGACAAATTTTTAACCTGTTGCATCAATTTGGAGAAGTTAACCCTACAGTAGTCGAAAGTTTCAGGCCAATCAGACAGAGTATCTAAGAAATTCTCACCACCTGTGTCATATCTTCCTCATATTCGTTTATATGAAAATTGATATCAGCATCAATTCCCCGGAACTTGATAGCAGCCCGGTCGTAGGCTCTAAATTATAATTATTCAATCAAGTCAAAACCACATTAACAAAGAGTACTTAAAATGACAAGAAAAAGGAACCCTAACCTAGCTGCAGCCAGGGCAGTGTCAAACCCACCTGTAATTAGATATAATTGTTAATATATAATTGTAGGTTCAAACAATATAAGGGATATCAAGCAGGCTGCTTACCTAAATAAACTTGTTTCCCACAATCCCTGAACGGAGGAAAAACAAAAGATCCAAATGATTATTATCAAATAGGACAACAATAGACATTCAGAGCTTTGCCAATTTTACAATTATAGCTACCTCCACACACAATTTATTGATCCAAATCCCAGTTCCAACTGGAAATAGGGCACAAATGAATGAATGATATATGTGGCGTTGCTTAACATTGTTTGTATTTTGATTGGCCAGCGTTCCAATTTTATAGTATTCTGAATAGGAAAAGTAATAATAAGTTCAGTTGGCCAATTAAAACTTCCCAAATTAGAAAGAGAGTGCACTATACCAGATATGTGATTCCCATCTACCAGTCCGACGATAAAACGTCACACCACGATACTGTGAACTTCGAGACCTTGGTCCCCGCCGGCTTTTCTTGGCCTGCTGCGGTGCCGGCGACGGCACTTGCAGGTGTTGTGGAGCCTGCGCAGGTTCCGGAACCATGAGATTCAACCAGTGCGATCCAAGCATAGACGTTGCCAACGGCGATGATGTTATTGATCGAGAACCTAACTCCTCGTCCTCCAACTCCAATTCGACAACCGGAAAAAACTGCCTCGTAGTCAAACCACCAGATGTTCCATTAGAAATCTCTTTCGCGTATCCTGGTCGATCAACGATACCGAAATGATAAGAGCGCTTCTCGATATTTCTATAAGCAGTATACGATACTGCGTCTTCGTCGTCAGCGTCGGCAGCATTGGCGAGCGGAAGATCATCGTCGGCGTTTAAAACGTCTGATGAAACTGAAGTACCGGAATGAATCTCCGACTGACGATCTTCCAAAACGTTCTCCTTACTCTCAAAATCAACCCGATCGCAATTATTACCAGAATCATCAAAAGACACTGCTACATCAGTATTAAGATCCAACATCTTCAATACACCAATATTCGTATAGATTGCAAAAATGAACTATATATATGTATATATACACAGCTCGATTATACAATCAAACCAATCACTTTTTCAGCATTTTTGATTCATGAGCGCTAGTTTTGGATCGAATCAAAACTCAAACACACAGTGAAAAGGTGTAACTGTGTGAGAGAGAAACAGTTGAGATCTAAGAGACATCAGATATTTCGGGAGGCAGGGGAAATCCAACAAACCTTTTACACACACAAACACATTTCAGTGTGTGTAAGAAGCAGAGAGAGAGAGAAAGTCAAAGAGAGATGGTTGGTTTTTAGAAGGAGAAATAATACTGAAGGTGATATAGAGTTGCACAAAGCGACATCGTTTCGGTTTTCATTAGAAAAAGCTTAATTTGGATTTTGCGACTTCTATTTGTATTCGCTGCAACTTGCAAATCTTTTAATAAATATTAAATTATTTTTCTTTAAAGTTTCATTAAATATTTAATTTAATGCAATGATGATATTGGTTTGGATTTATAGAATTCTACTTTATCACAAAATATTCACTAGATTGTTTATTTACATTTTAATTGTTTTATTAAGAGATAATATTTGAATCATTAAGAGGTGAATCTTGTTTGATAAAAAAAAGTCTGCCTCTTAATGGTTCTAAAACACTCTGAATGATTTTGTATCATAAGCCTCCCTTAACCATTAAGCCTCCTGATTTCATTGTAAACAATTACCAAATAATTATATTTCATTTTGCATTATATAATGAAAGTCTCTTAATCATTCTGACCACTTAATCATTCTGCACCAAACCATTCAACAACTGCCTAACAACCCCTTAGATGTGGTTTCTGTTTCATATCACACCCTGTAAGTCGTTTATCTAATGTTTATCTGATAAATATTCATCGATTCATTTATTTGACCAGATGAATATGACAAGTATCGAGAATTATACCTGGCAAGAATAATGAATGATGACAAAGATCAAAAGTTTTACCCGATAAACGAGAGTAAATACTCTTATCTAATTAACGTTTAACGGGTAAATTGTTGCATACAACACTATTTTTGTGTATTAAAATCTTACCCGATAAAATAAATGATAGCGATGGCTGTCATTAATAAACACTTATCAGATAAGCTTTTAGATATATGATTTAAGTATCTGAATTTAAGGTTGCAAGTTTGTTACTCTGTATAGACTAGGGATGTGAGACCAAGGGTTTTTCGTGAGACTCGTAAGACCAATTCTCAACCCTTGGATTAGATCTACAATCTGAACATTCATAATCACAAAATTGCCACGAGACTTCTCAATAATAATAAAATTGACACCGTGCAACTTTGGACCATTAGATCATTAACTTATAAAGTTGATCAATGAACATAAATTGGTCTTACGGGTCTAACGAAAAACCATTGGTCTCACGTGAACCCAACCCTGATTTAAGTTATCTTTTTCAATCATATTATACAGAAAATTAAGCTTTCATATCCAACTAAATAACTTGATTTATATATCTCAATTAAATACAAACTATGAAAATACTACAAATCAATTACAATTGTCCAACTAGTCTAACTGTGTATATCGTTTTCTGAACATACTGATTGTTGTCTAATATAAAACATTGATCAAAATTAATGAACTCTAATCATCTTTCATAAATATTCAAATTATAATAAACTAACCTTTATCATTTCCATAAATATTAATTTACAGGTTTGTAACATTGAAATGTTTGCATTTAATTTGCCATATATACATAGGGGCTTAATCAAATGAGAACTGTTTGTTTGTGGTAATCGTAAGATCCAATCTCAACCACAAATCAAATGTTAAATTAGAAAATTAATAATTTTAGTAATTTTAACTTAAAATATTAATTAAGAGCATTTTAGTGATTTTATAAATATCATCTTTCATCTTTCCTCTTTCTTTTCTTTGGCGAATCTTATATATATATATGTATATATAGGGTTGGGTTCACGTGAGACCAAAGGTTTTTCATGAGACTCGTAAACCAATTTATGTTCATTGATCAACTTTATAAGCTAATAATCTAATGCTCTAAATTTGCACGGTGACAATTTTGTGATTATTAAGAAGTCTCGTGGCGTTTATGAATGTTCAGATTATCTGACTGTAGATCTAATCCAATGGTTGAGAATTGGTCTTACGGGTCTCACGAGAAACCCTTGGTCTCACATGATCCCAAGTTTGTATATATATGTATGTATGCATATGTATGTATGTATGTATATAGGTTGGGTTCATGTGAGCTAAACTGTTTTCGTTTGACAGCATTTTTATACTTGAAACTTCACAGCAAAACAATGTGAAAGTAAAAAGAAGATGAACTTTCACAGAAAAAATAATTGTGAATGTTACCTTAAGAGTGTTTTGTTGTAAAGTTTTAAGTGTAAAAATGTTGTCTCACGTGTCTCACGAAAACAATTTTATTTCACATAATTGTAAGTGTGTGTGTATATATATATATATATATATATAGGGGCAGGTTCAAATGAAAACCATGCAATTCTAAGAAACCGTGTAAACCAAATTCGACCAATAGGAAAATTCCATTCTTTTTTAATTAAATTTAATCAATAAGGGTATTTTGGTCATTTTCTATATTTTTATGATAAATAAGGTAGTTATTAATAAATATTAAATAAGGAAATTTAATAATGTAAATTTCTTGAATGGTAACATATTAAAAATTTTAATATATTATAATATTAAAAAATTGATTTGAATGGGGCATTCATAATGAAAATGTTTCATAATGAAACTGTTTCATATGGGGCGAACTTCATATGGGACGTTCATATGGGGCGAACTTCATTCCTAAAGTTCATGAAACTGTTTCATATGGGGCAAATTTCATGAAACTGTTTCATAATGAAAAAGTTCATAATGATGAAGCATGTTCATAATCTAATACTCTAGGCATATTGTCCAAATTAATACTCTAGGCATATTATCCACTTTAATGAAAAGGTTTCATGWAACTGTTTCATAATGAAAAAGTTCATAATGATGAATCATGTTCATATGAGTGGAATAAGGAAAATGAACTATTGATGCAACGGTTTCATCAAACGTTTCAAAACAGTTGAAAAATCGAAATAATATAATCTCTCTATTTCCTAATRAAAATATTGTAATGAATAGTTTCATAAACAAAGTTCAAAAAACAATGGTCATGAAACTCTTACAATGTGAAAATGTTTCATTGTAAAATGGTTTATTTGCTCCGTCTATGCATATTATACGTGTTAATGAAATAGGTGCTTTGTGATTGAAGTTTCATGGTTATHYTTGTTGCTTTGTGATTGAATGTACATCTAGGTTCATGATGATCCATGTTGCTTTGTGATTGAAGTTGATCTGTTTATTTGGTAGGATGAAAATGAAACGGGTGCATAATGTATTGTGTTCTTTTATGAAATAAATATATGATGAAATGGGTGCATATTATATTTTGTTCTTTATGGAATTAATGTTAATGTGAAAAGATTTCATTATAAAATGGTTCATTGATGTTATATTAATGTTAACTTTTGTTTTTGGAATTAATGTTATATTGATGTTAACTTTTGTTTATGGAATTAATATTATATTGATGTTAACTTTTGTTTATGGAATTAATATTATATTGATGTTAACTTTTGTTTACCAATTTGCCCTTATCATTGAAATAAAATAATTTTTTAATATYTTTWATTTTTTAATTTCCTAAAATAAAGTAAACTAATCTTAACCATTGATCAAGAAAATGGACGGATGAGATTGGTTTACACGGTTTACACAAATGGGGCAACTTTTTATTTGAACGCTCCTCTATATATATATAGAAGAGCGATCAAATGAAAACCACTCTAATTTGTAAAAACCGTAAAAACTACTCTCATCCATCGTTAATCTTATGCAATTTTTTCATGAAATTGTTAATCTTGTGAAATTGTTTCATATAATACTTTTTTTGATGAAGTTGTTTCATATGTGGTTATGAAATTGTTTCATATAATACTTTTTTTGATGAAGTTGTTTCATATGTGGTTATGAAATTGTTTCATATACTACCTAATGAAATTTTAATGAAATCGTTTCATGTATTTCTCTAAAATTAAAAAAATGAAGATGATAATATCCATGATTAACACCTTCCACAATAAAAATGGTTAATCAACATATCATAATTACAAAAAAATGAACAAAATGAAAAATTATGATTGGTTGAATGAGGTTTTCACGGTTTTTACAAATTGAGTGGTTTTTATTTGAACCCACCCCTATATATATATATATATATATATATATATATATATATATATATTATATTATGGTATAAATGCACAAAAATTAAAAAAAAAATCAAAAAAAATCAATCTGTCCACTTGACCCTGATGCATCTTAAATACAACCACCAATTAAACTGGGCTTTATTAATACTTCTTTTAAATGATCTTAAAGTTTTTTTGGTATGTTTTTAGATGGATGTAACAAATACGCTTATTAATTTGTTTTAAATAAATACAACAATATTTTTAATTTATATTTATGGTTTTTTCAACAAACAACATCACAAAATATTGGTGGTATTTAATTTCATTTGTAAATTTTTATTGTTAAAGGAATTAAATTGCTTATCAACTCAAAAATTTGTATTGGTAACATTCAAAGATTAAAATTTATTTATATAATTAAATAAAAATCATTTATTTTTATTAAATGTTTAAATTGTATTTTAAGAGAAAAAACAAGTGAAACTTACAAAAATTTACATTTTTTTTCGTTGATAGAATATGAATTCGCATTATATGAACATGTTTTTTTGATTTTATATTCAATAAGTGACGGTAAAAAATATTCCCAAAAAGGTAGGCGGATATGATGCTGACATCTTTCCCTTTTAAGCACACAACAATTGACAATTGTCAGATATATGGTTTGAGCTTAGCTTCAAAGGTCAAAAATACCAGGAGGTCCCAGGATAAAATCCAAGGAGGAATAAAAATCCCTTTTGTGACCACGGAGGTTCAAATGTGGTGACTCCGGGCTATCTGCAAAACAGGTGGTTGCCCTGGGATTAGTCGACTCACATAGCGGGTTGGATATCCAGGTTAATCAATTTTTTTTGTCACGTCTATCAACATTGGTTCGAAAACGTACCGGGTTTGGTTTAAATATCAGGGTTGTGTTTGATATTTTAAAGAGATCCTGTACAAAATATTAAATATGGCTCTATAATATTTTGTTTTTCAATTATATTACTCATAACTAAATTCAAATATAAATACTATTCTATATGATAATAAAATAATATTAATAAGTTGTCATCATTATTAATAACTAAAAATATAAATATTAAAAAGATATTGATTTAGTAATAAATGAAAATTTTAAAAGGATTTATCAGTTCTAAAAGATATTCGAATAAAATAAAAAATAGAGGTAATTACATTTTTGACCAGTTGCTATTCATTATCAGGTTTAGTCCCTATTGTAAACTGATTACAGTATTGGTCATCGTGATTGTCAATTTGTTTCACTTTTGATCCCTCTGACTAAGAGGATGTTTATGTACCTCTTACAATCTCTTACTTAATAAAAGGTTCTTATTTTGGATAAGAGATGGAGTGTTTACCAAATCAAAAGATTGCCATTTGTTGCTGACTGTGCTCTCACCATGGTCAGACATAAATATATCTGATTGTAGTAAGAGATAAAATGCTCCTTATTTACCCCGTCCAACTTCCAGCTTCTTTATCCCTTTTTCCGGGACATGGCAATTGACTTCCGTTTTACCATATCCACTTGCCCTTGTAGATGCTTTTGTACATACTTGTGGGATACAGTATAATCTCAATAGCCTCTCTTATGGGTTCTGTTTTTTTTCCCATGTGTTTGAGACCACCCTCGTTTTTCCGGTTGTATTCTGTTCCATCATCTTCTCTTTCATTCTCTCCCTCTCATCAATCTCTCAGGAACCCTCCGTTTTTATAAGGTTGGCGATCAAATGATCAAATACCCACATCAAATGAGACCAAAAAGCAAGAAAACAAAAGGGATTTAGAAGCAAATTCGAATCCAGGTGTACTTAGGTTTCTTCATAAAACCCTAAGAAAGTACAAAACTTTCCGTACTTATGTATGCTTAAAAGAATCAAATAAGGAGAATAATAAGTACAAGAAGAATGGTATTTGAGAGTGGAAGACAGTTGTTTGTACTGTGTACGTATAAAGTTGAAATGATGTCTTGAAAAAGAAAAGTTTGGAATTACCAGAGTAGTGATGTGTTGTACAACTTATGATAAAAAATGTAATTAATTTACTAATCGCATGTAGGAAAAAAGGGTTTCAAGGAGGTTTTTGGCGAATGTTGCAAATGAGTATATCATGAACTAATATAAGCAAATTGTAAAAATATTCAATAATTATATCAAATTAGGTAACAAAAACAATGTTTGCTTGATGAATATAAATATTTTATGAGAATATATGTAGGAGATAAATTGATATGTTTTATGATAAAACAATTCTCATAATACACCTCATGATTATAATCAATATTTTTCACATATTTCTTTTATGATTTTGAACCAATTACAAAGTTTGATATAATAAAAGATTGATATATAAAATTTATTATATATATATATATATATATACATACATACATATATATATATATATATATATATATATATATATATATATATATTAAAAGAACAACCAATAATGATAAGGTGGATTCATATATCAAAGGTAATATTGATTCTTATTAGTTTAATATATAAATRTGATTATCGACTCATTTAGCTAACTTCAATAATTTTAAAAAAAATTATCGTTGTGCGATGTCAAACACTAGTAAAATTATTAATGCAAACCAGAAGTAAAATAGATTTTAGATTTTTTCTCTCCATTTATATGAAACCAGAATTAAAAATGTAGGACGAAGGGAATCGAACCCGAGCTTTTAGTTTCCCATGCAAATGTGTTTACCAACTTGACTAGGGGTGTTTATGGATTGGATTAATCGGGTTGAAGACATTTTAACAATTCAACTCTATGTTTGCGATTTGAAAAATCTCAATCCAACCAACCCAACTCAAACAGTACGGGTTAGTCGGGTTGGTAATTTGGTACATCAAAATGTTCTTGTTACTATTCAATAATTTTAATATATTGTTTTTCTATACTCATAATTCATTTTTCATCATCAATTTTTTGGCATAGCTTATCCATACTCCTTCTAAGTGCATGATGGCATAACTGTGTAGTGTACATATCAATATAGATTTAACAATGATACTAAATCCAAGAAATAAAATGATATCAGGTTCATCGGGTTGAGTTGACTTCAAATGACCATAACACAATTCCAATCCACTAACTACGAGTTGAAAATTTTACAATTCGATTAGACATCGGATTGCTTCGGATTGAGTTATTACACGTTGAGTTGTTGGGCAGGCTGATCAGGTTTTTGAGCACCCCTAAACTCGACCATAAGGCTTTTCTCTTACAATTCATTAATTAAATATTTTATATTCAAATGTTATTACATATAAAAAAATAAAAATAATAATCAGATGGCCTCGATGATCAGAGGACCTGTGCAGTGGCACCACCGACACACCACCAAGGGAAATCAACATTATTTTCCTTTTCTTTCCTTAGAAAAACTCGAGAACACAACATTATTTTTCTTTCCCCTTCCTTCCCTCTCCCTCCTTTTCCTACATATACAAAGACTTAGAGAACACAATAAATTACGTTTTTCCGTTCTTATGGTTTGTCAAAAATTATGACTTTCATCCATGTGGTTTTGAAATTTCATTTCCGTCCCTATAATTTGTAATTTATTGTTATTTTTGTCCCTAAAGCTAACTTTTATCTGTAAGCATGAATATAGCCATAAACTTTGGGTTTGTGGATGGAATCCTCCGAGAAGGGTTAAAATGACAGTTCCTACTCCTTGAGAGGTACCAAATAAATGACTGCTTGAATCGGGATTTTGAGCATAAATATTCCACTGACCTGTAAATAAACTATAAGGATGAAAATCGTAATTTAAAAAATATAAAGACAAAATTAGCAATTATCAACAAACCATAAGTACTATACTTTGTGTTCTGAATGAAGTTCAATATCGTCCCTGACTTTAAAAACTCAGATTTAGGGGTCGTTTACTTAAATGCTTACCCGGTAAGCATTTAGCGTCAGGAGTCAACACTACGATTTATTTATCAGGTAAAATTGTAGTATATCAAAATGATATCGTATGCAACAATTTACCAAATAAACACTTACCCGGGTAAGAGTCGTCACCCTCACTTACCGAGTAAGACTCTCGATCTTTATCAATGCTTTTACCGAGTAAGATTTTTGACCCTTGTCATGTTCATCAGGTAAAGAAAGTTACCCGATAAACACTTACTAGGTAAGCGTGTAGTAAACGGCCCCTTAGTCCTCATGTTTGTTAATTTTCAACGAATTTTGTCCCTCTATATAACAACCTTGTTAAGTCAAATTAAATAAGGGGTATTTTGGTCTTTTTACCCATTTTAAAAAATATATAAAAAAGAAAAAACCATTTTATAATATATCTTTTTATTATTATTTTAACATCAATTATATGAATATCAAGCACATATGTGTAAATGAGTTCAATAGTTATGATTCAAAATCCAAATAATTTGAAAAACTAAAATCAAAACCTTAAATGTTAACCTTAGATGGAAAAAAAATCATGTGAAACAATACGTTAAGATAAAAGTTCTCACGATTATCACAATATTTACAGTTCTCAAATGATTTTAGCCTACATATATACATACATATATACGGGCTTAATCATTTTAGAACTCCACAATTTTTTGAGATCCATGAGATCCATCCTAAACCAATAATTCAAGATAATTAATGCATTTTTTATGGAAAAAAAATCAATTCCATTAATATATCTTTCTCATGTCTTCTTATTTCTCCTGTAACATTCTAACACACATTCACAGATAAATATTGACACAAGTTAAACATATTATGAACACCATGAAAACAACCTTGATAAATTTTGTATTAGGGTGTTTACAATGTGTTCACAAGTAGCAGTTTTATATTTAGCTTTGAGACTTTAGTTGGTGTTCATTATATGTAAACAAGTTATACCAGATCTCGTAGATACCGTAACACCTATGATTTTTTGGTGTTTCGTTTGGGTTCAGCATTCAAGAAGTGAGTGGAATGAGGTTTTATATGATTTTTATATTATAATACTTGGGGATTTGTTCGGGAAAGAAAAACAAAGTCTTCGTAAGAAATTGGATCTCACACAACCTAGGTTGCGTCATAGGTCACGTAGACCACTGTGTTGTTGACTTCAAGGACACATGTGACTTGACCCACGATTTAGGTTGCGGCCAGGGTCGGGGGATTGGTCTGATGCATTTAAAGGGGGCCGATTTTAGGGTTTCGGTTCATTTCTTTTCATTCTCTCTCATCTTATGGTGATTATACGAGCATTGCACAACTTTTTAGGGGAGTTTTAGAAGTGATCTAACTTTGATATTGCAAAGGATTTGGGCTTGGATCTTCCAAGTTGAAAGAGGGACGCTTATTGAGCATTTTGAGATCTATATTTGGAGTTTTTGGTGGATTTGAAGCTTGTGTTAATATTTGGTTTCTCTTTATCCTGGTTCATAGTCTTGAGAAGTTTCCTTAGTGTGATTTACTTGTGGATCTCAAAGCTTCATCTTTTGGAAGTCGGAGATGAGTTTGGAAACTAGGTTTAACTTAACATTTCAAGTTGCTTTGTGAAAACTATGTACATGTCAAAAATGTCTATTTTGAGCCTTCAGATGTGTTCCTTGTGATTTTATCAAATGTTGGGATTATTTGGTATGTGAGCATCCTTGGTACATTTGATTTCATACAAACCTTGAAAATGGTTATATTTGGGTTTTGAGACATATGGAGATACAAATCACTAGAGTGTGATATTTTGAAGGTTGGTTCGAATTAATAAGAGTTTTGGAACATATTCCCATTTTGATAATGAAATCGCATAAATATGAAGTAGATGTATTTCTATTGGCTTATGTTGACTTTCATGGAGTAGTCAAGTAAGTTGGAGGTTTGTTGGATTGAAATTGGTTCAAATGTGTTTTGCGGCGTTGTTCCACAGAGATGGTTCAATGGTGATATTCAAAGGTGTTTTGCATACATTGCATATTTATTTGAGATTACATGTTTTTTTTTCTTTTTTGATTAACCTGGATATCCAACCCGCTATGTGAGCCGACTAATCTCAGGGCGACCATCTGCTTTGCAGATAGCCCAGGGTCACTGCATTTGAACCTCCATGGCCACAAGATGATTTTTATTCCTCCTTGGATTTGAACCTGAGACCTCCTGGTATTTTTGAACTTTGGAGCCAAGCTCAAACTAATCAGGCACCACCCTTGTGGTTGATTACATGTTTCTTTAATGTGTTGATCATTCAAATTGGGTCATGTAATTTGGAGTTATATTGCAATGACTACATAGGCATATGAGTCGATTATATTTGGTATGTGTAGAGTCTTGACGTTGTTTGATCGCATTGATCCTTGTTGGTATGTGCGCTAAATAATGCGGTATTCATTATGTATAGCGTTTTATATACATTGTATATAAGAGGCGAATACTTATGTAGTTATTTAGCATGTTCAAGTTGTACATTATGAGATTGTACACTTGTTGATACTAACCCAATTATGAGATTGTACACTTAGGCCCTGTTTGTTTTTACAAAAAAATCACTTAATACCCTCTTATGTCTGAATCGGTCAGACCTTAGGGTATTAAGTGTGTTTGTTTTTTTTTCCAATTAAGAGCTTAAAAGCTCTGATTATGTCTGAATTGTTTAGAGCTAACATTTTCACTTAAAAGCTCTTATTATTGCGTCGCTACCCTCTCAAGCTCTCGCCGACCGTAACCTCTCCATCGCTGCGTCTTCTACCTCTCGATCTCTCTCTCTCAAGCTCTCRCCGACCGTCTTCTACCTCTCRATCTCTCTCTCAAGCTCTYGCCTACCGTCTTGTACCTCTCCATCGCTCGATTTAAGGTATCCATCTCGATCTCTCAAGCTCTCAATCTCTCGATTTTCTTTCTCCTTGCTTGGTTTCTGTTTTGCCTGGTTCAAAAAATGGTTTAGGGTTTACCTCCTATAARGGGTTTTTGTATGTGAACCCCACGGTTGAAATCCTATAAGGGGTTTTTTATGTACATAAACTGACCTAACTTTATGGCCAATTTATGATCAGSAAGTGACGAGGTTACATAGTTCGGAATGGGTAAAATAGGACTGAGTTCATGTATCGGATGGTGAAGACTRATTGCACCTAGGGAGTTGTCTTTTGATTCACTTAGAAGGGATTATTGTACATGTTTTGTTAACGTATATTCTCTGTCTAGGCATAAGTATGGCCAGAAKGACATGTTTTCAATATATATAGAAACCTGCTAACTCAGGGGTATAAATATTAAACTGATTTATGGCATTTACTTCTTTTAATCCCTAATCAAGTTAATTATGGGAACAAAGTAACAAGAGAATATGTATATTATATCTAGGATTGAAGGAAATTATAGAGTAAAAAGCTGAGATACTCACCCCAAAATAATGCTGAATTGCTGGTGATCTCTGTAGTTTGTTTGTTTGTTTTTAGAGATTTGGAGGGACAATTAAGAGGTTGCAACCAATTTTACATCACTGGTTCATTAATACACATTGTTACGTCTCAAATGCATAGTGGGGCTGAAGTAGAGTTGGTTAGAATAAAAGTATCACCTACTGTAAACCTCAAGGGAAGAACCCAGTAGCATATGGCTCCAGAGGTTCATAAAGATTCTTGTTCAGCTCCTCCTTTAAATCCATTGATTTTGGTTTCAACTGTATTGATTCAGAACAAGTCCGAGCCCTAAACACAAATTCCTTCGTCCTGCAAAAAATCCAACAAACTTTCTTGGTTTGAACACAATTCTACCCTAAAAAACCATATGTAATCATACCCTTGACTGTATAGGTTCCCATATCCACAAGCCCCACCTGCATAATAAAGTTTCAATCTTGTTATAACTTTACAAAATACTTCTTTTAGTAAAAAAATGAGTTGGGTTTTAAAAGTATATGTTTTGGCTTTTACCCATAGTGCCAGGAGCATCACCACCTCCATAGAAGGTAGCATGAGCATCCACCCAACCTCCATTGTAGCCTTGAACCATTGAGACCATAGACAGAAAACCCACCACTAAAACCCCAATTGGAGCCATTTTTCCTGCACCAAAATAGACAAATGTTGTGAAATCTAAATCTTTTAAACTTCCAAGATTTGTGAGAATATTGAAAAGAAATGAATAAAGGTTGTACCTTTAGAGAAGAAATACAAGCAAGGGAAGTAAGAGGAGGGTGTTATCGATGAAATGTGAAACAGTGGACAAAACAGCGGACAGCAAGCAGCAAACAGCTGCTGTTTGGTCGCGCATCGGACGGGAACGGTTGCTGTTTGGCAGCTGTCGTTTGGTCGCGCATCAGACGGAAACGAGCTGCTGTTTTAGCTTGTGCAGCAGCGGGAGATCAGGCAGCGAGTTTAAACCAACGAACAAGGGAACGATGACGAGGATGAGGCTGAAGAGATTCAATCGCATGGGAGTGCCGCTGACCAAACATATATGGCTAGTTTAAGAGAAGAAATTGCGGCACAATTAATGCAAAATGAATATTGATTCTAGTTGTTATGAGACTTTATTCATCTTTTCTATTGTGTGTTGAATCAATGGACGTATTTCAATTGAATTTTTGAATGTGTTAAAAATATATGGTAGTTTACAAATGGTTTTAATGATTGGATATTTCAGTTAAATTTAATTGAAATGAATTAATTTAGATTTCAGACTTCAG
>NC_037540.1:10848153-10856525 GCF_001531365.2 Cynara cardunculus var. scolymus | reverse complement strand
TTCAGACTTCAGACTTAAGCACCTCTTAAAAAACAAACGCCACCTTAATGTTAAAAGGGTTGTGAATGTCCAGAGGGTGAGTGGAGTGAGTTTCTGGTAATAGGAAACTCTAAATAGTATCGAGTCTTGAGATGCTATCAAGAGGAGTAGGCAGTAAGGACACGAGACTTGAGGTGAAACTCGAATGAGTAGACACTAAGATCATTTGAATCTTGATGTGCTATTTGATAACGTTGACATAAGGCTTACTTTGTGTTCACCATAATTGATGGAAACGGGCCTCCTCCATCACCGAAGGGTGTTGTTGTATTGGAGAAGGAGTGTTGTCCATGAGTTGTCATTTTAGATATGAAGTCTTATCTATACTTTGGTGTTTCTGATAATGAAGGTTTATCCATGTTTGGGTATTTGAATATTAAGAGCTATTCATATTTTGACTTAATTTTTGAGTTTTGATTTCACATGTAAAAGGACGTTTTATACATGGAATTTTCATCATGGAAATTACGGGTTATGGAAAAGAAGTTGCTAAACACATTTTATTTGGGAAATTATGATCTAAATAGCATTCTTTTAGTTTTATCATTTTATATATTTGGAATCAAAACTGTTTGAGCTCAAAGCTAACATTTTTTTTCTTGTCGACATGTGCATCGGGTCCTGATGGGACGATACTAGCAACACTTGAGATGAATTGAGTGGTAGTTAGAAGCACACGAATGACTTAACTCTTTGGCACATTTTTAGTACCTTGAAAATAACTTATGCGGGTTTTAGTGACAACCGTTTTTGACCTAGATCTTGTGTAAAATTCCATTTTGGAAGTTGTTGGTTTTAGACCTTAAATATGTATGTAGAGGTATACAATGTTGACCATTGGGGAGAAAATTCTACTATTTATGGTGTTTATCAAAAGTTTTAAATTAGTCGTTTTTTTCATAATTAGGGTGTTAAAGATATAGAGTTTGTTCACAAATTATAGTAGCATCTCTATAAAAGAATAATGTTTGCAATGTGTTTATATTGAGTGCATATTTAATTGTGTGAGTGCATGTATGTTATGGAGAGAAAAAAGAGAAGAGAGGAGAGAGTTTTATAAATTAAATTATATCTTATTTTTTAATTAATTCTATATGGTCTAAATTCAATCTCACATACCTCACAAATTAGAAACTTCTTAAAAGAATATCTCATTCACACACACACATATATATATATATATATATATATATGGGTCTAATCAAATGAGAACTAATTAGTTTGTGGTAACTGTGAGAACCAATATTAATCACAAATCAATAGATAAATTAGGAAATTTATAATTTTGGCAATTTTGAATTAAAATATTAATGCAAGGATATTTTTGGTATTTTAAAACTTTCCTCCCTCCTCTCTTCTCTCTCCGGCCACCGTCCTCCGGTGATACTACAATGGTATCACAATGCATCATATATGTGCTTGGGTATCACATTGATGTCGTTTGTGTGGTCGATCGAAGATGTAACACAGTGGTATCACTATGCATCTTATATATGATTAGGTATCACAATGTATCTTTTGTTTAACAGAGTCAATATTTTTAGATATCACAGTGGTATCATAGTGGTATCACCGGAGGACGGTGGCCGGAGGCCGGAGAACGGTGGCCGGAGAGAGAAGAGAGGAGAAAGGAGAGTTTTAAAATACCAAAAATATCCTTGCATTAAGATTTTAATTTAAAATTACCAAATTTATAAATTTTTTAATTTATCTATTGATTTGTGGTTAATATTGGTTCTCACAGTTATCACAAACAACTCAGTTCTCCCTTGAATAGGCCCCTATATATATATATATGTTGGTTATTATACAACTCTTTACATTTGTATAACCAATACAATTCAATCTTAACCGTCCATTTAATTTGATGAATATGTGATTTCATATAAGTTTTGATTGTTTTCTAATATAAAGTATTGATCAGAATTAATGAACTATATTCATCTTCCATAAATATTCAAATCATAATAAATGAACTTTCATTATTTTCATAAATATCTCAATTTATTGGGTTGCATTGGTTGTACAAATGTGATGGTTGCATTTGAAACAATCTCTCTCTCTCTCTCTCTCTCTCTATATATATATATATATATATATATATACATATATATAAAGAGAGAGATGTGAGTTATTATGCAACCTTTTACGTTTGTACAATCAATACAATTCAATCGCAACCGTCCATTTAATTTGATAAATATATGATTTTATAAAAGTTTAGATTATTTCATAATATAAAGTATTGATTATAATTAATGAAGTAAATTAACCCTAGTCATCTTCCATAAATATTCAAATCATAATAAATGAACTCTCAATATTTTTTACCAACATTTTGTAGTGTTTTAGTATTAGGTTGGAGATGAAAACATCTTCATTTTTATGTTTTTAGTGTTGAGTTGAAAATTTTAAAATTACAATTAAACACCATCTCCTATTTAAATCAAAATTATACTAATTAAAATAAAATTTTAAATCAAAATTACATTAATTACAATAAACTTTAAATCAAAAAATATATAAAAAAACAAAAAAGAAACCGAATGAAGGAAGCGAAGATCAGAGTCAAAATATGCCGTGGAGAAGAGCTTACTTATGAGCGGAAGACGAAGTCGCAGGGGAACCTATGGCTAGATTGAATCCTTCTCAAGAGGAGCTGATGCTTGCTGGGTCTTTTTGTCTAGCAGCTATGAAAAAGCCTATAGTATAGTATAGGGCTGGAATTGCAAGAAAACCCAGTCTCCAACTAAAAATTCCCTCTCACTTCTATGTTGATCCTCATATTGTTTATTTTATTTAATTTGATTCGAGTATCATTATGTATTTTACATTTTTCTAATAATTGCAATTTATATATAATAAAAAAAACAATAAAAGTGATTTAACTTGCATGTTTTTCACTTTGTGAAACAACACTTTAGTATTTTACATCACATTTCAAGTCATTTTTGCTTTATTTTTACATTGTGAAACACCAGTACATTATTTTACCATGTGAAGCAACACTACATTGTTTCATATTAGCAACATTGTGCACCATATGAAAAAACACTTCAGTACTTCACATCACATTCAATGTTAACTTTTTGTTTTGCTTTATTTTCAAAATTGAAACAATACTATTCAGTGAAACAACAATTTATTGTTTCACATTACTACATTAGTGATATTATGTTGTTTCACAATATGAAAAAAACACTTCATTGTTTCACTTTCACATCATAATTCATATCAATTTTCGTTTACTTTCGCATTGTCAAACAACACTAAATTTGTTTCATTTTAGCGACGTTGTATTATTTCATGAAATAATACTTTGTTGTTTCCTGGTGATCTTTTAATTACAATTTATTTATATATTCTATATTTTGTTTTCCTATGTGATATTTTATTATTTAAAATAGTCAAATATTTTTTTTAAATGTATGTTTTTCTATACGTTACAATCAAGTAATGTATATGTGAGGAAGTAAACGAGTGAGAAGTAAACGAGTGAAAAAATTAAATTAATAGTACAATAAACTAATAAAATATAAAAGAATATTATCAATTAATGAAAATTATATCTTATTAATACATATAAATTACATTGCATAAGTTTGAATTAATAAAACAAAATAATAATTGATTCTAAATTTTGATATCAATAAAATGAGAAGTGGGAAATAATCAAGAAAAAAGAAAAAATCTATATATATATATATATATATTAAAGAAGAAACCACATGCAATGATGTGGCCTCTTCTCAAAACAAGAAAATGATTTATCTTTTTTCTCCTTTTCTTAAGCTTCTTCTACTTTAATATTTGTTTTTTATGTTTCATGTTCACATTTAAGATCCTTTAATTAGGTTGTTTCAACCTATTCATGTTCCCTCTAATAAGTACTCTTTTAACTCTCATTATTTCTCTCTATTCGGTTATAGTTTTTCATCTTCTCTTCATGGTACACCTCTATAATAATCTCTCAATTCTTCATCTCTATTCATGTATAATTTTGTGGTACATCTCTATGATAACATCTCTATTAATCTCTCAATTCTTCATCTCTATTCATGTATAATTTTGTGGTACATCTCTATGATAATCTCTATATTCATGTATAATTTTGTGGTACACCTCTATGATAATCTCTCTATGATCTCTCAATTTTTCCTCTCTATTCAGTTATAAATTTGTGGATGTGATTTGCATTTTTGTTGATTTGAGGTGTTATTCAATAAAACAAATCATAGTATGGGTTGTTGCTTATGTAAGTATAATATTTCTTTTCTTTAGTCGAAGATATTCACGTTAAAGTTGGAATTATATAGGCATATGGAGTTTTTGTGTGTGGATACAGTGACATATGAATCCTTGAAGAAATAGTGTAACATTGAATAGAAAAAAAACCTCTCAATTCTTCCTCTCTATTCAGTTTTTGAGGTGATTTGCATTTTTGTTTATTTGAGGCGTCATTCAATAAGAGAAATATGATATGAGTTTTTGTTAATGTAAGTATAATATTTTCATCTTTTAATTGGAGATATTCACACTAAAATTAGATCGGAGATATTCACATTAAAGTTGAAATTATGTAGGCATATGGAGTTTTTGTGTGTGTGGATAAAGTGACATATGAATCCTTGAAGAAAGAGTGTAACATTGTTTAAGAAAAAAAAAACTATCAATTCTTCCTCTCTATTCAGTTTTTTAGGTGATTTGCACTTTTGTTTATTTGATGTGTCATTTAATAAGAGAAATATGATATGAGTTTTGTTAATGTAAGTATAATATTTTCGTCTTTTAATTGGAGATACTCAAACTAAAATTGAAATTATACAAACATATGAATCTCTCTATTAATCTCTCAATTCTCTCTCTATTCAGTTATAATTTTGTGGGGATGATTTGCATTTTTGTTAATTTGAGGTGTCATTTAATAAGACTAATCATAGTATGAGTTTTTGTTTATTTAAGTATAGTATATCGTCTTTTAGTCGGAGAATTCACACTAAAGTTGGACTTATGTAGGCATATGATTTTTTGTGTGTGGATAAAGTGGCATATGAATCTTTGATGAAATAAGATAACATTGTTTAGCATAATAATCTCTTTTAATCTCTCAATTCTTCTTCTTTATTCAGTTTTTGTGGATGTGTTTTGTTTTTTTGTTGATTTGAGACGTCATTCATGAAAACAAATATRATATGAGTTTTTGTTTTTGTTGTTGATCGGTCTATTGTGATTTTTTCCCCCTTTTTTAACATTGAGCTTGGAAATTATTTTCTAATATTTTTAATTCTTAAAGAAGAAACCAAACATAATGAGGTGTTATCCTCTAAACATTATAAACCCATTTTTTTCATAGATTTTTGATTTTTTAAAATATTTGATCTATGTAAAAGACTTTTCCATCCCTATATTTAAAATATGAAATTCAATATAATACATATMTTTTATTTTACATAATTGTATTAAAAYCTCTATTTTCARGATTTTTTTATAAATAAACCAAAYTATARACTGTCTAAAACAAATTTAAAAAGATTGAACAAGTCAAATGAAAAAATAACAAATCAATCAGCCTCTTATATATCTAGAATGGTCATAATACTAGCTATTATTTTCATTTTATGCAATCGCATGTAGAAAAAAGTGGTTTCAATGAGGTTCTTAACCAATGTTGCAAACGAGTATATCATGAACTAATATAAGCAAATTGCAAAAATATTCAACAATTATATCAATGTAAATAACAACACAATTATTGCTTGGTGAATATAAATATTTTATGAGAATATATGTAGAAGATAAATTGATATGTATTATGGTAAAATAATTCTCTTAATATACCTCATGATTATAATCAATATTTTCATATTTTTTTAATGATTTTGAACCAATCACAAAGTTTGATATAATAAAAGATTGATATATAAGGCTTAATAATTTTATCTATCTATCTATCTATATATAATATTAAAAGAACAATCAATAATGATAAGTTAGATTCATATATCAAAGGTAATGTTGATTATTATTAGTTTAATATATAAATGTGATCATCGACTCATTTAGCTAATTTCAATAAATTTTTAAAAATTTTATTGTCATCGCGCAACGCGCGATGTTAAACACTAGTTACTATAATATTCTTTCTTTATTACAAATGGAACATTAATTAAGGTTGTTAGATTAGAGTGGTTAGATGATTGAGATTAGTTCTCAAGGTTCTCAACATTTTTGTGGTTCTTATTTGTTTACGGTCATATTATATATATATATACACTTGGGATCATGTGAGACCAAAAGTTTTTTGTGAGATCCGTAAGACCAATTTTCAACCCTTAGATTAGATCTACAATCTGAACATTCATAATCACAAAATTGTCACGAGACTTCTCAATAATCACAAAATAGTCACCGTGCAACTTTATTAGATCATTAGCTTATAAAGTTGATTAATGAGCATAAATTGGTCTTACGGGTCTCACGAAAAACCATTGGTCTCACGTGAATCCAACCATATATATATATATATATATATAATTAGTAAATAAGTGTATTTAATCTGGATAAAAAAATCACATATGTCCTAATATTAAACGTCTCATTCTTATCCCACCAATGAAATTAAAAACAAATCAAATTTTTATTTATTTTATATTTATCTAATTCACATTCACATTCTCTTTTAGTTACGTATATTCATGTAAAAAAAATTGATTAACTTGGATATCCAACCCGCTATGCGAGCTGACTAATCTCAGGGCAACCACCTGCTTTGCAGATAGCCCGGAGTCATTACATTTGAACCTCCGTGGCCACAAGGGGATTTTTATTCCTCTTTGGATTTGAATATGAGACCTCCTGGTACTTTTAACCTTTGGAGCCAAGCTCAAAGCAATTAAGCATCACCCTTGTGGTTGTATATTCATGTAATTGGTGTACATAGATGGATGAAGACCAAGGCTCACCCTCATATTTTTAAAGAAAAATCAATATTACCCATTAAAAATATATAAATTAGAAACCCTCGTGTATGGATCTTCGAATGTTGGTTTCTATCTATTTTTATCATTCTGCTAAATATTTGTACACAGACTTATGTTTGATTAAATTGCTTACGCATTTCATTTACTTGATTTTTGTCACACTTCCAAAACGATGTACTTAGGGTTATTCTTGATATGATTATAACTGTAGTTACGATTAACTGTTTTTGTTTCATCTGACAGACTCTACAACTTTGCACTGTGATTTGGGTTTGGATATTAAATTTATGCTTCTGTTTTGATGTAGATGTCGTTAAAATGATTCTCAATGCATATCATTGGTTTAAGTAGCATAATCAAGAAAAGGCATTTAATTAAAAGAAATATCGTTGAAAGTCATGGCTTCAGATGGATGTTAAAATTTTAATATTAAAGTTGTTGAAAATTTTATGACCACTTTCAACTTTTAACAGATATTTACAAATAGAAATCTATAAATTGTTGTTTAAGAACCACCCTCGTCAATATTTCTACTCCGCCCCTATATACATGAGACGTAAAAAAATTTGAGAGAAAATGATGTTTATCAACTTAGGGGCTGTTTACCGAACACTTACTCGGGAAAAACTCAACACTATCACTTACTTAGCGTATAAGATTTTAATCCACCAAAACGGTATCGTATGCAACAATTTACCTGGTAAGCACTAACCATGGTAAGAGTTGTCGCACTCACGTACCGGATAAGACTCTCGGTCATTGTCTTTACTCTTACCAGGTAAGATTCTTGATTCTTACATATTTATCCGGTAAGATAACGCGACTTGATAAGCGTTTACTCCGATAAGTGATTGGTAAACGGACTCTTAATCTATTCATAAATAAAAATGGGGCCATGATGCCAATAATGTGATTGGTTGTAGGCATTTCCATATGTGTCCCCATTGGATAAGCCTTGAATGGCCTATATTTGTTTAGTTTAATGATTATGATGTGTTGGGGGAGATGACGTTGATGGATTTTAGAGTTGTTGATGCTGCGATAACCTGTTAGACCCGTTATGTCCGATTCGTTAAAAAAGTGAGTTTGGATTATTATTTTTGAAGAAATGGGCAGGTCTGGATTGACTTGTTAAAATTAATGAGTGGACATGGGCAATGGAGAAAAATATTTGGTCAGACCCGCCAGACCTATTAATCTATACTATATTATAAAGCATTTGATCTAATCTCTTAAAAACAACTTTTAAAGTATTGTATACTGTTTATTGATGCATATTACTTAAAGTTCAAGATTACAAGTAAATTTTTCGTATGTACAACTTATTAAAGCTCCATGTTTGAATTTGTGTAA
>NC_037540.1:10845253-10847688 GCF_001531365.2 Cynara cardunculus var. scolymus | reverse complement strand
TTGTGTAAGTATTGTGTACTGTTTATTGATGCATATTACTTAAAGTTCAAGATTACAAGTAAATTTTTCGTATGTACAACTTATTAAAGCTCCATTTTTGAATTTGTGTAACTAACTACAGATAAACATAATTAAATTCTGGATAAGTATCTCATTTTAAATATAAAAAATCTAAAATATATTTAGAATAATCATTGAATTCAAAATACTAAATATTATCTTTGTAAAAGAACTATATTATTAAACAAAAAAATAAATGACTTCGTTATTAAATCTAAATTAAATTAAAAAAAGAGAGAATTAAAGAAATTACACAAAAAAAAACAAAAACTTTTAAATATTTAATTTGATATAAAAATCGATATATTTTTTTTCAAAATTTTATGATACCTTCAAATTTATATTTTATTCAAAAAAAAAATTATCATTTTTTCGGTACCACATAAAATCGTATTATAATATCGACGGAGACAGAATAAAATAAAACATTAAAATCGTAATGTATCTCACTGTATTGCGCGAGAACCCTTCTAGTATTTTTATAATAATTAACCTTTATAGTTAAGAATTTACGAATAAAATTGAAAATTTTTAATACTTATCAATTCATACTTAATTATGACTCATAATAATAACATTTTTTAAAGATCTTAAATTTGAAAATATAATTACCCCAATTGATCAATTTCTTATTATCTCATTTAGCCATTTTCGTTATCAATACTTCATATTTATTGAAACAATTTCTTACTAAAATATGTATATTATTATGTATTTTTACATCACATTTTAAGTTGAAAAAATTGTTATATATTTTGAATTATTTTACATAACTTGTGATTTTATATAAGTTCTGTTTTCATAAAAATATAACAAGATTGTTAAGTCCGTTATTCCATGTGCAAGTTCGGCCCATTTATAAGACGGGTATAGGTAAGTTTTTCAAGCCCATAAAAACGGGTTTTGATTTTACCATATTATGCCCGTTTGATTAAAAAGTATATTCAAGTCCAACCCAAACCTGCAAATGATCGGCTCTAAATTGGATTTGGTGTAATTCTTTTCTGCAAATCGATATTGTTTTCATTAACTTAAAAACCTTACTCAAACATTTTTTTTATAGTTTTTTCAAAATGTTCAGAATCTTTAGTATTTTAATTTTATATTTTTTATAAAATTCTATGAAATTAAAACGGATTAAATACGAAAAACTTCTAAAAAATTGGGTTGTATAATTATGACCTATAATTAAAAAAAAGCCTTAAAAGTATATTTTTCATTTTTAAAAAACCCCTAAAAATACATAGAGGATCTCGAATTCAAACAAATTTTAAAAATTATCTCTCTAAACGATGGAATTCAGTTAAAACATATCAAACGATTGTGTGTCTCCACTACATTGTGAGGTTGGTTCAAAAACATTGGATTTTCATTAGTTCCATAGATTTATATTTTACAATTACATCAATTACATAACTTTTTAGCTATAACCACAAGGGTGGTGTTTGATTGGTTTGAGCTTGACTCCAAAGATTAAAATTACCAAGAGATCACAGGTTCAAATCCAATGAGGAATAAAAATCCCCTTGTGGCCACAGAGGTTCAAATGCGGTGACTCCGGACTATCTGCAAAGCAGGTGGTCGTTCTGGGATTAGTCGGCTCACATAGCGGGCTGGATACCCAGGTTAATCAAAAAAGTAACTTTTTAGCTATTAAATTTATACCTTTTTTTGCCATGGTTTGGATGTATTTTTATGTAGAGTAAACTTCAATTTTGGTCTTTTAGGTTTAATGAAAGTTCTGAAAATGAGATATAGCTTTTGGTAAGCGTAGAAAGGATCTTTGTAGTTTGTATTTTATTCTGAAAAATGTTAACGTCAAAAGGTTTAAAGATGCCTCTAACTTAACGAATAAATTTTATACGAATTTAGTGTCAGGGACCATTTTCAAAGTAAAATGCAAATAACAAAGATATTTCATAAATTTATCAAAGTTTTCACTGAACTGAACCTTAAGGAGGAAAATTGAAGTTTATGTGTCCGTTACCAAACTCTTACTTGGTAAGTGGTTTTCGATTCTCATCTATCTTACCAATAAGCATGATAAGGATCGAGAATATTATTCGGGAAAAAGCATAACAAAGACCAAGAATTTTATTTGGTATGTGAGGGATGAGACTCTTACTCGGTAAACGGTTAATGAGTAAAAGATGCTCCCTTGTTCCTTGGTTCATAATCGAAAGTTGGTTTTTATTTGAACTTATATATATACATATATATATATATGTCTATATAGGGGAGCGATCAAATGCAAACTACTCAATTTGTACAAACCGTACAGACTTCATTCAACCAATCATAATTTTTCATTTTGTTCATTTTTTTGTAATTATGAGAGGTTGATTAATCATTTTTATTGTGGAGGGTGTTAATCA
>NC_037540.1:10837698-10841788 GCF_001531365.2 Cynara cardunculus var. scolymus | reverse complement strand
AATATCGATATATTTTTGTCAAATTTTTATGATATCGTCAAACATATATTTTATTCAAAAATAAAAACATCATCGCTTTCTCAAAATCACATAAAGTCATAWTATAACATCGACTGAGATAAATAATAAAATGAAATATTAAAAACATGATGTATCTCGCTGCATTGCGCGAGTACTCTTCTAGTATTAAAATAAAACCAATTTATATCTTAGGAAATCAACTTTTAAAATCCTTGCCATAGTTGTCTCTACTCTTCTCATCGAAGTCACGGGTAACATTCTGTCACCTTCCTCTTAATAGAACCCTAAATCATCCCCTCACCAATTGAAGATTTTGATTCTAGGGTTTTGTTTAATTTATTTTATGAAAATCGTTTGATAAAAACAATATGAAGAAATCGCTCATGAGTTCTGGATTTGAATCTTAATTTGATCCAGGCCAAAGCTAAAGTTAGTGGAACCAAAAATTCTGTTAACTTCAAAGTTTTCTTAATCGAACATCCTGTCGGAGATGTTCAAGAAGCTATCACAGATGGAAATCTGATGTAGAATCAGAAATTCAGAAATCGCATAAGTTGTTGGTGTTTAAACACCATGTGTGCCTATGATGAAAAGCACATATGGTCGTTAAGCTACTAATAAGCTTGTATCTGGTTGATGTTACTGATAAACATTGAAAGAATAATGAACAACCTGCAACATATGAACACAACAGAGCCATGAATCTGCTCTTTAAACAGAAAAAGGATCGAACTACATGATTTTAGAACGTTGTTGATTCCTATTACTAACCATCCGTTAGCCATTCATTGCTGCAATCAACGTTACCCATCAACCCCAAATCGACTACATACCAGAAATTGAAAACCCTAGCCCACGATGCGAACCTTAAGCTTCGTCTATGAAAGAAAAGCTAAAATCCGATCCACGATGTTTTACAATGGACATGATGGAGTAGGAGAGGGATTCGAAGTAGTTATCGATAAAAAGCGGCAATATACGAACAAGGGTTGTTGAGTCCTAACACACAAATAGGGGCGATGGCTGAGGGTCACCGTCATGCTCGTCGATGGAGGAGGCTCGTAAGTGCATCACCGTTTCACTTATAACTTTGATTGACATTATTTGTGTAAGATGTTTAACTTTATAGAGTTTTGATTTGGGTTATGATTTATGCCGTTTACCAATCGCTTACTCGGGTAAATGTTTACCAAGTCATATTACCTTATTTGATGAATATGGTAAGAACCAATAATCTTATCCGGTAAGCGCGAGACAAGGACCAAGTGTCTTATCCGGTAAGTGAGGGCGACGATTCTTACCATTTGGATATTGAATCATAACTTTTGAACTCGTTTTGGTGGACATAAATCTTACCCGATAAGTACATAATAGTGTTAAATTTTACCGGATAAATGTTTGGTAAACGAACCCTTAGAGTTTTGAGTGTGAATATTCTGGTTTTTACTTAGATTTCAGGTTTTTGGGTTTTGATAAATGTATTGATGAACATCTATACGTTTCACAATATGTTTGTTTCGTATGTATGTGGTTCACAATGTGAAAACTTTTTTACATGTAACTTTTGTTTCACAAACAAGCTAAAAATGTTTCATTGTGAAACAAATACATGTGAAGCAAATATATGTTAATCGATATTCTAAATCTTAGTCTTAGATGAAAAAAATCATATGAAATATCACATGATGACACTAGTTCTCAAGGTTATCACAATTTTACGGGTTCTCAAAAGAAAGCCCTATAAATCAATATCAAAATTTATTTTTTATATTTTTAATATATGATTTAACATAATCTTGATATATATAAGTATGTATATAAAAACACCCTTATATTTAACATATAGTTTTTATGAAATAAAATTCTAAATAGCTGATTACTTGGTAGTTGGTTTATCCAGGTTTTTGCGTTACAAATCCACAAGATAGTGCCCAAATATGAAATTTAAATAAAATATGCAAGGTGAAAGAATTTATTTGAACAAAATTACATTTTCTAAAGAAAATCAGGGCTGACCTGATAGCGATAGGAGTTGCGTAGGATCCTGTACGTCTGCTCAATTGATTATTGCAAGATAATTTTTGGATGTTTGAAAGATGCACCTGCTTGATTTTGAAGGGTGCTCCTAAATATTCTAAAATCAGATCCATAACAGAAATTAGACATGGGTCGGATGGTAGGATTACCACTCCACATGCAATAAGTCACAAGTGCGAATCTTATTTCAATTCAAAATTTATTTTTGATCTTTTAATTTTAAGCTCTGGTCTTGGTCTAAAGCATTAACTCAGACTCTACAATGTTATATTGAAAATATTGACAACAAATAATATAGTTAAAAGTTTCGAACCCACAACATTATGTACAATTATATGCATTACTACCAATTAGTGATGGCCAGCCCGGCTCGGGACCGGGACCGGGACCGGTCAAGGACCAGTTATAGGACCGAAATCTGGGACAGGTTATGGATTTGGGGTGTTTCGCAGGACCGGAACCGCTTATGGACCGGCCCGGTCCGATTTTTTAAAAATTGTAGCCGTTATTTTTCAAAAAACTAGCCGTTTTTTGGTCTTTTTTTGTATTTTTTGCTTTCTAAATACTATATATAAGTGTCTTGGTTGAGAGATTTACATACCAAGTTTTCGATTTGCAAAAAACGTAAAAAAAGAAAACGTTCACAATTATCGGTTTCTCGCTATATTTTGTAAGATAATGTAATTTTAATTATAATAAAACGTATTATTAAGGTGTATTTGAGTGACTCAAATACAAATTCTATAATGTATTAAAAATATATATCATTAAAAAAATATTTTTTAATGACCGGGACCGGTGGCCCATAACAGGTTACAATAAAGCTTGACCGGACTCAACTTTTTTGGCCGGGACCGGGACCGGGACCGGTTATAAGAAATATTGGGACCGGTTGGGACCGGGCAAGCCTAGGACCGGTTTTTGGCCATCACTACTACCAATATATAAAGACAACTTTTTGTCATGATTTATTTTCCTTCCCAATATCAATTCATCTTAAAAACCGTCATTTTTATCTTAATTTAAAAAAAAACATATATCTTGATTCTATTTAAATAAACATATTTTATTTTTCAAATCGACAAAAATTACTTTCAAAAAATTCCTGCATCCATCACGTGGAAAAACAATTATTAAAGATGGTTTAATCCTTCCGTTAAGACGATGTTTGAGATTGCTTATACAAACAACTTATTGACTTATTCCGGTGTAACACCGGTCATAAGCACTTTTGAGTGTTTGGATAAACAACTTATAACCGGTAATAAGGAGCTTTTGAAGAAGTTAAACCGTTATAACTTATAATAAATTGACAAGTACTTTTGTATAAAAAACATAAATCGTTTCAAATAAACAATCCCAAACACCCTCTAAATAAAAACCACTAACTTATATTCATATTATAAAACATAACCAATAATATCATTAAAAAAGGGCATTTTTTTCCCGACATTCTAAAAAGGCGAATGGGTTGGAGGAGGGCCCAAAGAATAAAAAACGATAAAATGATTAGGGAGTACGAGGTTCTTATGGTCTGTATTATGGGCGACGTGGTCTCTTCTGCACCCTTTATTTCTTCATTAAATAATCACATATGATTTTTGCTTTGTCTATTGACCATTGACTTCGATATAATTTCTCCGGTCCAGTCCAATTGAGGCCCAACCAATCACATATCGAATGGGTTGGTGACACATGACATGCACGTGACCTTACATTAGCGACACAACGTTGTTTAAAAAAACGTTAAGTAGTATTTGATAGAGCGAATGCTCATAATAACGTTGTTTTGTTATCATGATTTTATATGGTCTAAAAATTGTATAAACCTAAGATTAATACGGTCGATAATGTGCCAAAACTGTTACTCAATAAAGCATCACGACAATATGGTAAATGCTTTATAATACCCGTCAGATGTGTGTGTGTATGTGTGTATATATATATATTAAGTTTGGGTTAGTTTCGGAAGTTGACCAAACTTGAGGGGTTAGTTCTGCATAACTCGCTTTAACTTTGCAATTTGGATGAT
>NC_037540.1:10836190-10837408 GCF_001531365.2 Cynara cardunculus var. scolymus | reverse complement strand
AAATTTTGGGATTGTTTAAGTAAGATTTGAGTTGTTCCGGTGACTCAAAAGTCACCGATTCGGTCAATAATAATGGCAGCAATTAGGGTTTGTCAAAATCGTCTTAAACCCCAAAATTCTTCTATTTTTCTCTCGAATTTAATCCTATATGTGCTTAATGTTGGTGCATAGTATGGATATATATATATGTATATATATATATATATATATATATTGATAGGATGTAGTTGAGTTTAGTTACTTTATTAGTCGTTAAGGGATTTAGTTTCGTTTTGCCATTAAGTTATCAATTAGGATTAATAGTAAGTTTGGGTGTTTGTTTAGGGCAAATATAAAGGAATAAACTTTGGGAATCGATAAGTTTTGTGAAGTTCAAGGTACGGATTCTTAATTCTATTCATTCAGTTGATTCGTTTACATTTGTTTACGAGCCCTTTAAGCTTTCTTTCAACTCGGATTGATTGACTCACGATTATTGATATCTTTTTTTTTTGTACCGCATTTTCATTCACTTGCAATTGTTCTATGTCGTACATATCATAAGAAAACCACTTTCTAATCATGTTATTTAATTGGGTCAATGTTGGTACAAGTATGTGTTTTCTCCAAAATAATACGTTTATTTGTTYGGTAACATTTTGGTATGATTTTTACCTCTAAAAGTACGTATGTTGGTACTTTTGATTGATTATGTATTCTTCGAATTGAGYCTCTTTATATTATGCCTACTTGTTATTCAACATAATTCTTTGTTTGACTTTTCGTGTGACTTTGTTATCTATTGACCATATGTAAGACATTTAACGTCACATTCGTTGTGACAACTCAAYTCTGGGTAACTCGAGCTACTAACCACCTATGGGGGTACCATAGGCACGTCATTGTGGCACCGATGGCATGACACTAACCGTGGCAGTGTGATCAGTCCACGGCGTCTCCTCTTTTGTGCTCGTGTGAGAGCTATTTTGGTGTGATGGATATTAGATTTAGGAGGCGTATGGGTCGGCCCTAGCACATGTGATTCGTTTGTAGGGTGGATGTCGATGTAGTGTCCAACGCCACATCTCACATTTGGTACGTGTGGATCTGCAGTCCAACGTACAGGCCTGTGTGGCCAGATGTCTGACACTTGTCATGTTAGTTAATATGCAAGTGTATGCGTTTTCGAGCTCGATTTGTCCCTTCATATGATTTCGTATGATTATGTTATTTGTTGAT
>NC_037540.1:10833872-10835406 GCF_001531365.2 Cynara cardunculus var. scolymus | reverse complement strand
GTATAAGGTTAAGTTGGCGGCATACAAATTGGAAGGAGATGCTCAAAGATGGTGGGACGCGATCAAAC
Organism: Cynara cardunculus var. scolymus; assembly: GCF_001531365.2. NCBI lineage: Eukaryota > Viridiplantae > Streptophyta > Magnoliopsida > Asterales > Asteraceae > Cynara > Cynara cardunculus. The sequence goes on along the minus strand of NC_037540.1, from coordinate 10,835,338 downwards.
AAGCTAAAGGAAATGAATACGTTGATGCCCTTTCATGGATGGGGTTCCGTGAGGCGTTCTATCAGCAGTATTTCTCAGCTGCGGATAAGAATGCATTTGTGAGAGAGTATGCCACAATTCGCCAACGAGATGATGAGTCTGTAACAGACTATTTGGCAAGGTCTTTGAGGCTCGCTGGTTTTGCAGGGTCGTCAGCCGGGACATCTCTAGAGCAGGCTGARAAGTTTAAGTGGACAATTCATTACCGGTACCGTTCCAAACTTATCAATGAGAAATTTACGGATGTGGCACAGGCGGCAGATGCTGCCAAGAATATTGAGATGGAACGGCAAGACTTTTTGGCATCCAAATCAGATGGGGGAAAGAAAAGAAGTCGAGATGGGCAACAAAATCAGCAGCAAGGTGGTAACAGTGAGAATCAGTGGGGACATAATAATAGCAAGAGTCAGGGGCAGTGGCAAGGTCAAAATCAGGGTCAGAGGCAACCGTATCGTCAGCAAGATCAACAGGGACAGGGGCATAATCAGACTCGTTTTCAAAGGTCAGGCGACAAGGGTAAGCATGATTCGGTCCCTCAATGCAATTCATGTGGAAGGCGCCATCCCGGAAACGTGTGTTATAGGGCTTCCGGAGCTTGCTTTTTGTGCGGTGAGGTGGGACATTTGGCGAGAGATTGCATGAAATCTCGTAGCACCGACAAAAGAAATGACACTAAGGCAACTAGTGGAGGTAGGGTGTTTGCCTTATCAGCTAACCAGGCAGCAAATTCAGGTATGATTTCGGGAATTCTTTCGATTGGCACACATGATGTTTATGCTTTATTTGATACGGGGGCAACCTATTCTATGGTTTCTTTGATTTTTGCTAATCATCTTAGAATGCCTTATACATCGTTAGAATCGACTCTAGTTATTGCTACTCCTTTGRGTAATTCGGTAGTTATATCTCGAGAATTTAAAGGGTGTCCTTTAAAARTATGAGGTAAAATTTGTAAGTGCCATCTCTGTGTATTTTAAGACCTAGTTCGATTTCGAGGACGAAATCTTTTCTTTTGGGGGGAAGAATTATAATACCCGTCAGATGTGTGTGTGTGTGTGTATGTGTATATATATATATATATTAAGTTTGGGTTAGTTTCGGAAGTTGACCAAACTTGAGGGGTTAGTTCTGCATAACTCGCTTTAACTTTGCAATTTGGATGATGGGCTTGGGCTTGGGCTTGGGCTTGGGCTTGGGCTTTTGTATATTAGGGTTTAATTAGGTTTTTTTTCCTTATATTTAAACCTAACCCTAATCTTTTTTAACCTAATCCTCCTCCCTAACCCTAATTCCTCTAATTGTGATAATCGTTAGAGAGAAACCCTAAGAGCTTGGAAGAGTCCATTGATAACCTAGAAGGGAATCCGACGGCCAAAAGCAAGCAAGGTTCCATCAATTTCTTGTCGGTTTGAGGTAAGTTTTTGTCC